>NW_012100654.1:2836232-2856084 GCF_000951045.1 Mandrillus leucophaeus | reverse complement strand
TATTTATATTCTTTGCCCATTTTTCAAATAGGGAGCAGTAATTTTTTCTCTATCGTATTTGCTACACTTTTCCTAGCTTGTCATTTGCCTTTTAAATTTTGTTTATAATCTGACATATAGTTTAAATTCTACATAAACAAAACCATCAATATTTTCCTTTCTGATTTCTTTAAATACTTTTGTGCCTTGAGAGCTCTTTCTTATTCAGGGATCAGTTAAATGACCATGCATGCTTTCTCTTAAGGTTTTTTTTTAAATGTCATATTAAACATTTGGGCTCTAATCTGTCTAAAATTTATTTTATTTTGGTGTATGGTATGAAGTTGTCAGGATTAACTGGATTTTTCTTTTCCAAATATTCAGTTTTTCCAGTGCCATTTATTGCTATTTATTGACTACTTTATCTTTTCTCCGTTGCTTTAGATTCTTTCCTTACCATGCATTAGATTTTAAAATATGCCAGATCTGTATTAGGGCTATGTTTCAGGCTCCATTCATTGTATGTTAATTCTTGTGTCTGCTCTACCTTTTAATAATTGAATTTAAAATATATACTTTCATATCTGGTAGGGCAAGACCAATCCATTATTTATCTTTAAAAAAAAGTTTAATTATTTTTATCTACTTGTTTTTATAGGTAAACATCTAGTCGAAAATCCCTTTGGCACATAGCGGGTACTTAGAGATTCATTCAACAGATATCCACTGTAATGTTTAGCTTTTTAATCTAAAAACATGTTGATTTTATTTGAATTCTATTTTACTTGAATCTTCTTTTATATCTTGCATTTCAAAGGGATAAACCCTGTTTGCATACATGGAAAATTATACCTAATGAAAAATGGAGTTTCCTTTTACAGCTCATTTGGACTTCAGTTCTTTTAGTCATAAGACAATTTTATCTGTGATGAATGGTAGCCATTTTTTATTTGCCACAGGATCACATTGCAGAGTGAACAGCTGTGTAACACAGTTGTTCTAAACTTTAAATAAGGTTGCTCTTAAAATGCTATTTGACTTGTTATCATAACCACAACCTAATTATTAAACTTTTTGAGTGTATGAATATTTTACAGATATTCTATATACGAAGGATCAGTATACAAAAGAGAGAATTTGCTCTTTTCCAATTATTTCAAGAATAAATAAGAAAAATCTGACATAGAAAAAATTAAAGAAACATTAACAAAATCTGCAATCCAATTTTCAGAGATAACTGCTGTGTACATATATATATGTACATATAGGTGTGGTTTTTATACACACAGAAACACAGACACTATATGTACAATTGAGATATGGTTGTACATAACTGTTTTATAATCTTTTTCATACTTAACAATATACCAGGAAATTTCCCAAGATATTATATTTGTATAATATTTAATGAATATTTAATGAATACACTGAGTAGATATACCATGGTTTATTTAACCACTTCCCTGAGGTTGAATATTTGAGGTTGTTTCTGATTTTTTGAAATATATGAAGCTATCATAAATCTCTTTACTCCCTAACTTAAAATTATTCTATTCTTAGCATATAGGCTATGTTCTGAGTACACATGCACATTTATCCATGGACAAGACAATCTCATGGCTCTCTAGTCATGGCAAGGACTCCTCTTTTCCAGGGAGCTGAAAGAGCAGGGGACCAGATATCCCAGCCTCTTAGAGGTCTGCTAAGATTACTGGGAGAGAATTATGAGTGCTGGGGAGTTGGTGAGAAAATCATTTCAGAGAGCGTGGAACTGAGAATCTAAGCAACCTGGGGACATTTATTCTACGTGTAGCAAGCAGATTTTAGTATCCAACTCGCTTGGATTTGTATTCACCACTTTCCTGTGCCTGCACACCTAGCTCTGTGTGTTAAGGGTAACATAACCTCTCTAGCTTTTCTTTCTCTGTGAACTCCCCCTACTTACTATAGCCTGACAACTCAAGTCCAACTAAGAAAAAGACTCACAGGTCAATGACTCTCCCCAGACCTCTCCCCATGGGGCTCTGAAGGCTGCCTACTAGGTAGATGTGGTGGCTTCTTCATCTCAGATGGTGGCCCCGCTATCAGGATGTGTTTTCAGTAGGCATGCTTCTCAGAAATGCCACCTTGACCTGTAGATCTTTATGTAGAACCCAGTCTCATAAGGGCAGGGGGAAGAGGAGTTGGGAAAAGAAGGAACAAGGCCTGCCAGCTGCTGGCAGCTGCTGGCAGCTATGGTCATGGAGATGCCCCTGACCATAGCCCCCTGGCCACAGGAGGAGGCACAAATGCACAATCAGCTGGGCAGCTGGCCTTCCTTCGGGAACAGCAGGCTTTCTTTTACATCTGGGGCACCTGGGTAAGGGAGCAGGAGTAGTTGTAGTGCTCGCCAAATAGCCCAGATTGGGTAGCAGAGGGAAACAATAAAAATTCAGAGGACGCACACAGATGGGTGTGAGCGGTGTGGCTTACAGGTGTGCAGTGGGAAGTTGAGGAGGCAGTTTTTAGCTGCCGTTTTCTGAGTTTACTCCATTCACTTACTCATTCACTTGCTCACTCATTCGTATAATCAGTACTTATTATTGAACATCTACCATGTGTCAGGCCCCATGAAGGAGATATCAAGATGAACAGAGAAAAGTGAGCATTATGTTTACTTAGTGTCAGGTAGGTGTCTGGTTTTTCAATTTTCTTCCCTTAATCATTCTAACAGCCTATGAAGTGTAGGTATTCTTATCTCATGTGAAGAAACAGAGACCCAGAGAGGTTAAGCTGTCCAAGGACACACAGCTAATAAATACTGGAGCTGGGAGTCAGACTTCTGTCCAAAGTCTATGCTTGACTCAGGGCTCTGATCTTCCCCTCAAGACATGCCTGTCCTGGGAGAGCTTGCTGTCTTAAGTAGAAGACAGCACGTTGAGCAAGTAATGGCCAGGTGTGTTATATGGTTCCAGCCTCACTAGGAACACTCCAGAAACCTTATCCTGCCATTATCCAGGCTCCAGCAGATCTTGTTAAACATGTTTGCAAACCCTTTCTGCTGGCTCTAACCTTGACAGTGTTATGAATCGAGAAAGGGCCTGGGGTCAAGTTGTCATCCCTCCAATGGCAGGGGTGTCATCAGTTTGGAAGGCTTACTGCCTTGGTGTCTACAAAACTCATTTTGTGTTCAACTAACCTCAGTTCTTCCAGCTCTTAGTAGCTCCATAATGAGAGAGAACCACCTCTGATAAAGCTTATTCTTACAGCACAGGATCCTTCACACAGCCTTCACCTTCTACCATCTGCCACAGTTTCCATTTATCTTAGCTAAGGAATCAAAATCATTTCATTTTTTCTCTGCCAACCCAACCATGGTATTGGATTCCAGCTAAACCACGAGTGTCATAAAGTGTGCTGTGAGGGAGGCAGAGCCTAGGTAATAGGATCTAGTGGTTAGAACCCAAGGTAACTTGTAGACTCTCACTGTGACTGCCCTAGGCTAGTGGTTCTCAATGATTTAGGGTGTCATAGATCCCCTTGAAAATCTGTTGACAACTGTACTTAAAGATTGTCTCTCAGAAGAATAGACACGTATGGACAGATATGCAATGGTTTGCATACAGTTTCATGAAGTTCATGGCTTTCCCCCACCACATACATTTTGAGGCAGGGTTTATAGGCCTGCTTCAGTTTGTCAGGTAAAAAGTATAACTTAGTCTGTCCTCTGGTGAGTAGAGTTGAGGATTACCCAGTCTACCCTCCAGAATTCTGGAGAAGGATTTTGGTTTCATGAGATACCTAGATCATCCCTGAGTTCCTGTTTAGCACTTAACATTGTTATGCTTCTTTCTAAAGAAATAGCAGACATCGTGAGTCAAATATTTTCCCAATCATGGCAAATTTTCTAGCTTCTGCTGGGCCCTGGTTATGCTAGGTCCACAGGGGAAGCTTTGTTGTTTGTCTCCAGCAAACATTAACTCATCTCTTTGTTATTATGGATAGGGTCTAGGTCATGGGAAAACCCCATTGTGTCTTAGTTAGTCCTCTCTCTTCTCCTAGACCCACCAGAGACTTGTCACCTGTCCTGTCCAATCTAGGACCTAGGTGATGATCCCATAATCCATTGCCTCTTCTCTTGTTACTGCTTTTTCACATTTTAGAGACTTCCTTAGAGCTAGAGTTTTAGTATCTCTTTTGGATTATCTGAATATTTGTTGAATATTACATGTTGGTTTGAAATTGAAACTACATGTTGGTTTGAAATTACATGTTGGTTTGTCTGACTCTTTCCTTAAATTAAAAATCCCTTAAGGTCAGGAACTCTATATTGTTTACCTTTGTACCCACAGTGATTGTAACTTTGCCTGACACATATAGGTGCTCAATAAATATTTATTGAGTTGAATTGTATATGTTTGGATATCCAAGGCAGTAACTTAAGTAGGGACTCAAAAATTGCTTAAAACTCCAGGAATCTTTCCATGGATAATCCATCAGATATGGTTAGCCAATTTATCTAGATACCTGAACATTGTATCAGGGGACATACAGGGTTCATGCTGTCTCATTTCCATGTGATCTGGGTATGTTTGTGTCTGTGTGTGTGTGTAGGGGTACGTACACAGACCTTTGTTTCTTGGTTACTACAATAATTTGAAAACAATACCAAACCTCTCTTCTGTAATCTCTCTATATGTATATTCCTCCAATGCTTCTTCACATTTCTTATCTCCATGATATATCTTAACATCTCTTTCATCTCTGCCTCTTTCTCTTTTGGTTGACATATCCCTAAGACAACATGGACAGCAGCCACTCCAAGTAGCAGCGTCACACTAGTTCAGGACCAAGGACAGCGGCATACATGTCCTGGCCGTGGGGAGAGGGTGCTTTAGTTTGCTAGTTTGTTCAGTAAAATGACCTTTGGATGTGTCCCTTCTCAGCTGTCAGACCGCACCTGCAGTTCTGCAAACCTGGTTGTTACTTTGGTCCTAGTTGTTCCATGTATGTAGTGGACCTGTGCCCAGTCTGTGCCAGTGTATCCCGGTGACATTGTTCATTGATGGTCATGGTGAGGACACTGGAGCAGGAGTGGTGTGGTTGTAGAATCAGAAAGAGTACAACTGGGAGTGGGGAGAAACTCTGGGCTTGTGTGAGAGGGTCTGTTCCAGGAGCTGCCTGTGAGGGTCCTCTGCCCTAAACTCTGTGGTCAGCCATTGCTACTTTACTGCCGCCCACATGGGGGTTGGAGAGATGGTTGAGGGGAGAGGCATCCCATAGGTGCTGGACAATTTCATATTTAGATATCTGCCAGACTGCCTTCCATAATGACAGAGCCCTGAACTGGCTTTTCAAGTCAGCAACTTCATGTTTAACTAGTCTTTATGCCCTGATTAAATTAAGTATTAATATTATTGATGTTTGTGCTGGGGAAAAGGGAGGGGGACTGAGATGAGGGTCCCAAGGAGCAAAGCTTTTCTATGTCTGAACTTGCACAGCACACACCTTCTGCCCCTGGGCACCTTTGTAACTCTCTCCAAATATATTATAATAGCAAATACATAGCTAATGT
Organism: Mandrillus leucophaeus; assembly: GCF_000951045.1. Lineage (NCBI taxonomy): Eukaryota > Metazoa > Chordata > Mammalia > Primates > Cercopithecidae > Mandrillus > Mandrillus leucophaeus. Next base: position 2,850,551 of record NW_012100654.1, on the reverse strand, counting down.
TCAACAATTGGATCATAGTAATCACTGACAAGCCAATGTTCTGTGTTACTTTGAGGACCATCCAAGAGCAGTGCTTAAAGTAACAAAAAAGACAATAAATCTACCACTATCACCACTGCCTGTGATGTATGAGCACTTCAGATAACCTGGTGAGTTAGAAAACAATCAGTTTCAAAACAAACGCAGTGGGTGGATAGAATCACTTCTGAAGTGGCCATTTTCTTGTGTCTGCACCATACTCCAGATGTCAACTTTTCTGGGGAGGGAGGGAGGGAGGGAGGGAGGGAGGAAGAGTGAATAAGCCTGTGTGTATTGCAGCTGAGGTCTCAACTGGAGCTAATATTAAATCTTGTGAAGAATAAACAGAAATGGTTTGCTCATTAGCTGAGCTTAGAGAGGCGTTACCCGTGTGTTTAAAGTGCTAATTATTAGTGATCTTTAATGGAGCTAATGTAGCAATGGAAAGTGTTACAAATTTCCGTTCCTCAAAGGTAGCCCATTAGCCAGGCCTTTATAGCTAATATTGACTTTAGAAAGTTAATATTGAAATTGGCCTCAATTAGAGTTCATGTGAGAGAGAAAGAAAGATGAACACGGAGGTAGAAATAAGCACAAAGAAGCACCATGGGAGGAAGAGACATGGCAGTTACTAAACACTTTTTATGTAGAAGGTGTCGTGACACTTGGGATGTGAAAAACTCTGCCTCTGGGTCACTCATTAAGTGCCAGCTGTGTACCAATCACTAAAGCTATTGAGAGAAGTACTCAGCCTCTGCCCTCAATGAGCTTAGAGTCTAGTGAGGGAGCCAGATGCAGTGGTGAACAATGGCAGAACAGGGAGGTACATGCCAGTGATATACTGAGGCAGACAAGTGAGTCCAGCCCAGATGGTGATGGAGCAGTTAGGGCAGGCACCCTAAGGAAGCTGTCCAGCTCACTATAGTGCAGGGCAGAAGATGGTCATTTATGAAAATAAACTTCAAATGCATATCAGAGTTGAGAGAAGGTAGACATTGCTTTTCTCCAGTGTAAAGGCTGCCCAACCTGGTTATAGCCAAGTCCATGGCTGCTGCCTCAGCTTACAGGAGGCCTGGTCAGTTTGCTTAGAAAAGCTCAATGTTTAGCAATTGCCAAAGGAAGAACACATTTTTTTTTCCCCTTTTTGTGTTGAAATCAAGTTAGCAGAGGCTCCCGGGTGTCCTTTGCTTAGAAATCCCATGGCCAAAGAGGAGAACTCTGCCGACCATCCCTCCTGCACACCTGCCACCTAAGGAGGGGGATGCTCCTTGGTCCATTTGATGTTTGTGGGTGACAGTGATGAAGGATGACTGTGGGGAGTTGGCCCCATTGGGCACAGGTAGATTTTCAGGTTGGGGAGAGGCATGTGGGTCTCCACACTGCTGTGTGTTTGGTTGCTGACATAAAGCTGCCCAGTCTTTCTCTCTCTGCCAGGTTTATTCCTTCCTTTAAGCACACACTTTCTGTCTTGGTGGTAGGTGTTTTTGTTTTGTTTTGTTTTGTTTTGTTTTGTGAGATGGAGTCTTCCTCTGTCTCCCAGGCTGGAGTGCAGTGGCACGATCTCGGCTCACTGCAACCTCTGCCTCCCAGGTTCACGCAGTTCTCCAGCCTCAGCCTCCTGAGTAGCTAGGATTATGGGCTCACACCACCACAACTGGCTAATTTTTGTATTTTTAGTAGAGACAGGGTTTCACTATGGCCAGGCTTTTAGTTGGCCAGGCTGGTCTCAAACTCCTGACCTTGCGATCTGCCCACCTGGGCCTCCCAAAGTGCTGGGATTACTGGTGTGAGCCACCACACCCGGCTGGTGGTAATTGATGTAAGGAGAACTCTAAGGAACATATTTATAGTCACTGGAGGCATTTTTCAACAGTTTCCTTAATAGCTCCTTAGGGTCTATAAAGAGGAGACAGGAACATTCACCTCCATTTCTTTCTCTGTCTCTGTGTGTGTGTGTGTGTGTGTGTGTGTGTGTGTGTGTGTATCTTTCTCTCCAACTCTTTATCTCTTGCTCTTATTCCTTTTCCTTATTGTTTTCTCCCACTCTTGCCACCTCTCTTTTTCTCTTGTGTTAACATAGGAAAGGAGGGGATGAAAGAAGGGAGAATGAAGGGAATGAAGATCTTGCTTCTAATAGGTTCTCTGCTAACTCCAGTTTCACTGACAGTGTCTTCTCCTAAGGGCCTCACCCATCTATTTTCTACACAGAAGAGACCAGGACTTTATGTCTCTTTCCTTTATGATTCAGTTTCACATTGCACTTTCATGGAGTCTCACGTGAACTGTCTGCCTGCTACTGTCCCAGCAGATCCCAGGAGGTTACCCACAAACATGCTTCCTGCCTCTCCTGGGAGTTAGGGAGAAGATCAAAAGAGACAAAGTTCCAGTGCCCCTACCCCCTATTCTAAAACTAACTTCAGCAGGGGCCAAGTCCCAACCTCCCCATATCCTCAAAGATAAAGCAGAATGTGACCTGGAGGTTGGGATCAGAGCCTGCTGGGCCAAGCCCTATTCAGGAGCCACAGCCTTCTTCTGGGACCAGCGAGATTCCACCTAACTCTACCCCTTGCTGTAGCACAGACCTGGGTCTTGGAGTCTCCGAAGGCACTTACAGTGGCATCTTTGCCGATGCCTCCCTAGGTGTCCACCCTGTTGGGAGTCAGACCACAGAGCCCACCCTCCTCCATGCACTCCTTTTCATCACCCAGTAACTCTGCTTTTCTGTTCAATGAGTAAAATCTCTTCATCCATAGCATACAGTTTGTTTGCCCCTCCGTCTCTGCCTTGGCATGTACTGCTTCCCACCATCCCTTGCCTCTTCTGTTATTTACAATCTAGTTTGAATATCATCTTCTCTGTGGAGACTGACCTGATGGATCATCTCAGCTTGCCATTCTCTGTCTTCTCTGTGCCTGTGCGTGGTCAGTTTCAGTATTTCTTGACTCTTTTTTGTGACAGGCACTGTGCTGGGTTCTGGGGTAGAATAAGGAATACTACATGTTCCTTACCCTCAAGGCATCATGATCAGTTAATGGGGAGTAAACGAAAACGCATAAATGCCATTCAGGAGTGATGGAGTATCAAGTACAACTGGAGACAGCTCAGCTTGATGGGGAGGCCAGGGAAACTGCACAGAGGAAATGACACATTAGAGACAGATTTAAGAGGTAGGATCAACAGAACCAAGTAGCTGAATCAATATGTGTGATGGGGGAGGGGGAGGAGTCTAGAGTGCTTCCCAGGTTTCTGTTTGGTTAGCTCCGTGGATGACGGCACCAATAATTAAGATATAGTGGATACAGGATGGTCAGGTTGGGGGAAGGGTGGGAGGATCTTTATCAGAATCTCACAGTCTTCACTGGTTTTTTATGCAGTCTGGTAGCTTCCTGGTGTCAGGGGAGATGGACACTGGGTATTTTATGAGGCTGGAAATTGTCAGAGAGTAGAAATTGGGTTTCCCCTCCAAGGGAGAGAATTGCCTGAGATGGGCACTGTGTTCTCAGATGCAGAACTCCCCAAGTGGGAGCACCCCTCCTTTCTGTTTCTTGTCCAGCATTTCCCCAGTGTTCAGGACTTTGTACCTGTGAGTAGGGGTGCAGTTGGGATAAAGAGGCATAAACGGACTGGCTTCTCTGTCCTCCAGGGCTATCTTAGAGATGGCATCTTGGTCTGTAAATATTATCAGTGACAGTATTTATGGTACTGAGAGTAGTTAGAGAAGGTAGGGCTCTGAGGGTAGGAAGGAAGATTTGTGGTGAAATGAAAACATCTGTTACATGAAGGAATGGTTTAAGCAACCAAAATTCTGAGCAGTTTGGACAGGTGTTATTCATAAACACTCCTGCCACCAAAAAGTAAGATGTAGTCCAGTCTTAATGCCCTGGAGGGGGAATTCATCTACCTCCCAGATAGCCTTTTTATTCCAGAGGTGAATTTGAATAATAGACAATTATAGGGTAATGGCTGAATCTCTGGAATCTCTGGGCAGTGGAGAGGGGTCTTCCCATGGTAGGGGCTGGAGGGGTGATGAATAGTGTTAGATGAGATTTTAGAGGTCCTGTTTAGGCCAGGCTGCAGGATACTTTTCTCCATCTTCTGTCTCTGAGGTGACTCTGGAATGGAAAGACATACTTTAGTGCACAACTTCCCAAAGTATAATGTGCATATGGATCAGCTGGGTTTTTGTGTGTGTGTGGTGGGGGGCATTGGGACTGGGTCTTGTTCTGTCACCCAGGCTGGAGTGCAGTGGCATGATCACAGCTCACTGCAGCCTTGACCTCCCTGGCGCAATCAGTCCTCCCACCTCACCCTCCCAAGTGGCTGGGACTACAGATGTGTGCCACCATGACTGGCTAATTTTTGTTGTATTTTTTTTATATAGATAGGGTTTTGTCATGTTGCCCGTGCTGGTCTCAAACTCCTGGGCTCAAGTTGTCTGCCTGCCTTAGCCTCCCAAAGTGCTGGTATTATAGACATGAGCTACCATGCCTGGCCTCACCTGAGTTTCTTGTTAAAATGTAGGTTCTGACTCTGTAAGTCTGGGGTGGAACTTGAGATTTTGCATTTCCAGCAAGGTTCTAGGTATATGTGATGCTTATTACCTTGAGTTGCAAGGTTTTAGGACTCATCTTTAAGAAGCTCTTTTAAAAAAAAATTTTTTTTTGAGTCTCCTTGCATTTTGTACAGGTGATATCCTGTCTCTGATAACAGTTTAATTGTCCTATTTGGAAACCTGTTTGTCTCCGCTTGGAAGCCCCTGGAGAGCAGGATCCATTTCTTATTTGTCTTACTACCACCAAAGCCTGACATATGGCCTGGCACATAGTGCTCAATATAGAATTAATGAAACAATGACCTTAGGAATAGGAAAATTTCAAAATTACAACCAAACTAAGGTCCAGCCAAATGAGCTCCTGCACCTCTCAATTGTAAGCCAGATCTCTTTTATGCAGCCTCTTGTTCAGTGACTCAGTGCCATTTTGAGTAAGGCTCCCATGCTGGACACCACAGGGTGAAGCAGAAAGAAAAGGCAGAAACCTAAGCATAGGGAAGTGTGCAGAAACAGGGCTCAGGCCCACTTGAAGCAATGTTAGAACACTTACATAGTAACTTCTAAATAGGTGCACATTAAAGGGGTGTGTCTGAGAACCAAAAGGAAACAAAGAGCAATCCATGTATACTCTGGCAGCTTGAACCTCCAAATGCTCTATAAACACCCACTCTGTTGTTTGCTTCTTCACTTGTTGAAATAAGGATTGCTTTCTGAAGGAGGTTAGTATGGAACACAGGTGCCCTGGGGAATATACTGCTACTCTACACCCACAAAAACCACAGACAGGGCTGGTGGCTCAAGGGCCAGTTTTACCATTGCCATTAAGGTCACACAGAGGCTGGGAGCCAGAGTGAGGGTGTTTGGCATTTTCTAACGTGGAAAATGATGACTAGAAGCAATGTAAGCATAACACATTTGGAGCAAGGAGAAGCAAAAGTGGGGCTTGGAGAAGACCCATGCGGGAGAATCCTGGGGAGATGGCAGGGATAATTTGTACTTCCTTAATAGATGTGGAGCATTTCAACTTTGCTAATTAACAGAACAGCAGGCTTGTAATTCTGACAACAGCAGGACACAATTGGGGTGGGATTAGCACTGAATGCCGGTGAAGCATGCCTTTGTCCTTAAGAAGAAGCACAACACCCACGACCCACAACCCGTCTTGGGTCAGATCCATGAAGTTACTACCCCTGATTTTGTTTTTTGTTTTTTCCTGCAGCAACTCCAAGGGCTTAGGGTTTTTTTAGTGTCTTCTCAGGCCTTCTTTAGAGGTAGCAAGCCTGTTTCAACTGGCTTTTTTTTTTAAAAGGTGGAAACAGGTCTATGATTGGTCTAGAGCAGGAGTGTCCAGTCTTTTGGCTTCCCTGGGCCACATTGGAAGAAAAAGAATTGTCTTGGACCACACAGAAAATACACTAATACTAATGACAGCTGAAAAGCTAAAAAAAAAAAATTGCAAAAAAATCTCATAATGTTTTAAGAAAGTTTACAAATTTGTGTTGGACTGCATTCAAAGCTGCCCTGGGCTGCATGAGGCCTGCGGACCACAGGTTGCACAAGCTTGATCTAGAGTTTATTTTCTAATAGTTCTATCACGTATACTTTATACCAGAAATGGCAATGATAATGTAAGCTTACTTCCTTCAAGAGGTTAAACCTCATGAAAATTCTTCCATCACTCTTCTCCCATTTTGGCATTTTGGGCTACCTGCAAAATGGGGTGATCTGCCCCTGAACATCATCTATAAACTGATTCTGGGGGAAAAATTGGCTAGGAAGCCAGTGAAATGTTTTATCTTCCCAAGGTGGAATGAATCTTGTTAGGGAATTTATTCCCAGTACTTCCTTTTAAAGCATATTGATCTGATAATCTGAGGATCTTAAAGGCCAACAAATATGAAGAGAAGGTTTAGAAAGTCTCAGAGTATTAGAGCTGAGTAGTACCCTGGAGGGCATCTACTCAGATAGCCAGTGCTTGGTGTGACAGATGAAGTCATTGACCTTGTGTAAGTCATTTTAGGAAGGGTCAGCGTTTCATTCATTCATTTATTCTTTCATCAAATATTTATTGAACATTTACCATGAGTCTACCAAGACATGTACCGGATAGTGAAAACATGTTGCTATTTCATTGGTCCTGTTTGAATTAGCATTCAATGAACTTCTCCTTTATTATATATTCCAACAGCTGGTTTCACAAGGGCCCTGGGGGAATTGATACGCTACATAGGATCTTTAGCCAGTGCAAATAGGTTTTATATGCAAGGTCACCAATTTCTGAGCTGCTGGGCTAATTAGCTCTACTTGGCTTTACATAATACATATATTGTTGAAAAGTTATATGTAGTTTAATTTTTGGCAAATGAAAAACTAATTCAAATCACTAGGGGAACTTTTATTTGAAGAGACTCTGGAGCAAATCCTTTTATAATGTGAAAATTTTAGTTGTAATTGGAAATGATTGTCCCCTAGTTTGGATTTTGTAAATCTGGACACTTTAGGTTTTCTTATGGTGGACACACAACCAGGCACAGCAGTGGCCTCTACAGGGTCGGGGAGGACCCTGACCTGGGAAGTAGAAGCCCTAGGAATCCTAGAACAGCCCAACCCGAGGCACTGATATTTGCTGGAGCCCATGACTGCAAGCTGCATGGACAAACTGCACACCTTCTCTCCGGTCCTGGGCCCTGGTGGGGAGAAGGAAGAGGTGGGGCACAATGAGTGGGTGTGATGGATGAGACTTGGAGCTTCCTCTTCCTCTCCAAGGGTGGGAGTAGAGAGGAGATAGGATGGGGAACCTTTTGCTTCCATTATAGCAAATTTGAAACCCTTTCTTAAGGTCTTAGGGCTATTTAGAATTAGGACCCTCTTGTGTACTGCAACACAGTAGGGGACAAGAGGGAGGACAGAAGAAAAAAATAGGACAAGAGTTTAGGAGAAAAGAGAGTTATGTGGACTCTTTTTATATAGTAAATCTCATTAGTTTGGGCCTTGCTATTTTTGAACTTGTAAATAATCTGAAAGAAGATAAGACTGAAATTTAACTTTTATATTACATTTTTTTTCTATAGAAATTAGTAGAGTGCATGGTTACATAGAGGAAAGTGTTTTAAAGTTAATGTATAGAAAGATATATTTCACAAAGGAAAATCATGTATTTTGATACAGAAGCATCATTTTTCACAAACAAGTCATGTATTAAAGATCCTTGTCTAACAGATAAAGCCTAATAGATTGCCAAGGAAGCTAAATGTCTCCTCGTTGCATAAGGATAAAAAAATACTTTATATATCTGTTTGTAAATTCTATAATAATTTATATTGATCCTAATTAACCTCTATTAGTGAAATTTAATTGTTTTTCTGTGGAGAAGATAAAATTAGAGCATAAATATCTGTAGCAACTAAGGATAGAAAGTTCAAAATAATGCTTATAGGCTTTGAAGTTCAAGTATTCTTTTTTATGGTATTACTTTGTTTTCCTATTGTTCAAGGTCTTCTCAAAGTGAGCCTTGTAGCTAGTTCTCTGTCAGCTAGTAAAGAGAAACAACTGGTGAATAAAAGACTTGCAGTCTTCATTTGGTGCAAAATGAAAGAGAAGAAATAGGCAAAATGGTCAGAGACACTTAGGAAATTTGCTTTAGGTTTAGGGTATGACCTCTGATCATAGACGCTGGCATTCTGAGGACATATCTCTCTTCCTCCTTGATTGAGTGTGCAGTTGGCCCACTTCACTTCCCTAGGCCAGTGATCTTACGCCTGGCTTGGAATTTTATTGCCAAAATTCCCAGGTGGGTTTCTTGAAACAGTCAATGTTTAGAGATTGAAGGATTGAGTGGGATTGTCCTGCCCAGCATGTTGCTTTCCTCTGTAAATTGTCAAATTTGGACCCCAAGGGTATAAGCCAAGTGGAGAAAGGCACCCGAGGGGGCATCCATGGTATCTGGTTCTGCTCCCTGAGCTGACTTACAACCGCTCACCTTCTGGGGTCTATCTGTGTCGTATCCCTAATGGTGACACATAACAGAGACCTCAGTTAGAGCTCGAATTGCTGTAAGCGTGGGTGGCTCTCCCTGAGAGTCCCTGTGGGGTTCTTAGGTTAAATGATAGGGGTGCAGTGGGCTAGCCTGGGGTTTATGGATGTGGAAGCTGGGTCCTGACTTCCCACACATCCCACACTGGGCTGGATTGTCCTTTGCCTCCTGAGGCTACTGTTCCTCCAGGCACATCTTTAGTTTCCGTTCTTTGGGAGCCCCGAGCTTCTGCCTCCAGCCCCCAAAACAGGAACTCAACTGGAACGTAAAAGGACTTTCTAAATGGGAAGCAAGATTTAGAAAGAGAACAAGTTAAACAAGGTAGTGCATTTCCTTCCCAGGAGATTTGTGTCTCCCCATCTCCTGTCTATCGTGGACTGATGATGATGACATTGAGGAGGGGAGGAAGAGGTGGGGAGAGGAATATTGTCATCAACTTTGCTTCCTTCTGTAGGAGTTTTGTGGTTTACTTTCCTTGTTTGTAAAATAAAGACTAATAGTTGTGCCAGAGGAAAGGCAAAAAGGACTTTGTAAATCTTTATTTAGGACTTTGTAATCCATCTTGATATCAGTTAACTAATTCAACAGATATTTCCTGGGTGCTGAGTATGTTCAAGACACTGTGCTAGGCACTAGAGGTACAAACATGATTTTGTAAAAGTCCTCCATCTTCAAGTTGCTCAACAGCAACAGGGCAGGTTTTTTTTTTTTTTGCCCCCAGGGCATGGAGGTTTGTCCACATGAGGAGGGTGATTTGGATTGTCCTCTGCTTGAGAAGGACGGGGGGGTTGTAGCCCTGGTCACCCCTGTAGCTGGCATCGTGTGGAAGTATCCCTTCTGTTGCGGACCCTCTCCTGGTCCATCGGGCTGGGCTGTAGGACCTGGACAAGGCGGGACTTGCCGACTGATGATGGGATTGGGAGACTGAGGATGGGACCCTGCGATTCAGCCAGCTGGCTCCTCTCACCTTGATTCCTTCTGGTTTGTTTTCCCACAGGGTCTTTTCGGAATGATGGTTTGAAAGCTTCTGATGTCCTTCCTATTCTAAAGGAAAAAGTGGCCTTCGTGTCTGGTGAGTATTTGTGGGACTTTCCTTTGTAAAGGACCTAGAGAAGAAGTGTGTGCGCACATGTGTTCAGATTCACTTGTGTGTTAGTGGGGGAGAAGTAGGGGACGCGAAGTTATGCTTGGGGCAGCTGCTTCCTTTCTGCTGAGGCAGACGGAGAGAGAAAGGAGGGCTCTGGCCCCAGCTGGGCGTTCTAAAGGACACCCAGAACCAAAGGGACATTCCCCGAGCTTCCCATCCAACCTCAGTCCCCTGGCCTGGCCCTGTGAGAGTTGCTTCAACTGGAGAATCTGGGCACTTGGCACATTCCCTGAGGTTTTATTTCAGTTCATTTCTGCATGGATCAGGGACAGGAGATTTTTAAAGGAGTTTTTGTTTCCTCCTTTTCTTTCTTTCCTGGCAAAGGGAACTCAAGTGAGGGTTTGTGTTTATATGTTTAGTTTTTGTTTTTTTTCTGAATAATGACTTCCAAATATTTATATGACTTCTCTCTCCTATACATCTTGTGCACAAAGACCTCTTAATGTCTCACTCTGGGGTCAGCAATCTGTAGCTGGTGGGCCATCCACCAGTTTTTATAAATAAAGTTTTATTGGTACACAGCAATGTATATTTGTTTATGGAGTGTATTCGTTTTCCATTGATGGTGCAACAAATTTCCATAAGCTTGGTGGCTTAGAACAATAGAAACTTATTATTGCACAGTTCTGGAAGCCAGAAATCAGTTTCATGGGGCTGAAATCTAGGGGTCAGCAGGGCTGTGCTTCCAGAGGTTCTAAGAGAAAATTGGTTCCTTTCCACTCCCAGCTTCCAATGGCTGCTGACATTCCTTGGCTTGTGGCTGCATCATTCCCATCTCTAACTCCAGGGTCAAATTGCCTTCTCCTCTTGCATCTGTGTCAAATCTTTCTCTGTCTCTCTCTTTTAAGGATACCTGTGACTACATTTAGGGTCCACCTAGATAATCTAGAATAATCGCCCTATCTCAAGATGGTTAACTTAATCATATTTGCAAAGTCTTTGCCATGATGTATTTGTGGACAATAATAATTCAACCTACTATAGATAGTGTTAATGGCTGCCTTCTCATTACAACAAGAGTTGAGTAGCTATTGCAGAGACCATTTGGCCCATTAGCCTGAAATATTTAATATCTGACCCTTCAAGAAAAAGTCTGGTGACCCCTGATATAATTGAAGCCAAAGACTGGCCAGAGCCCCTAAGGCAGTCATTCTCAAACAATAAGGTATGCCACAATCACTCTGGGTGCCTGTTCCAGGGCTCCACTCTAGGCCTCCTGGATCAGAATTTCTGGTAGGGTCTGAGGCAGGGGCTGGGGTAGACAATGTTAGTAGCCGAAGATCATATTTTGAGAAACATGCCATGTGCTTATACCTCATGGACCAAAGCTTTATTTCTGGGTGATTTTGGTGATCTACAAGAAGTAGCAGTGCAGTCACAGAGCAAGAGCTATTCCAGTCCTGTAGAGCACAGGTTCATGCCACAGGCACTGTTGGTTTGGCTGTTGGGCGACAGACAAAACAGAGAGAAGAGGAGGTGGGAAGGGGATAAAGGAAAGGGGAAGTTAAGCAGCAGTTGTCTCCCACCTCATTGGAGAAAGGGCGAGAGCCTGATGATTCAGAGTGTAGGTGTGAGAGGTGAGGGCAGGCATGCAATGGGAGTGTGCAGAAGACTTTATAATGACTAAGTGCATTCTATATTATTGTAATTATTGTTAGCTGTAGTAGCAATAGTAATTTATTATTGTCATTGCTGTTAGACGAGAGTGACCTGGCAGCTGCCTCTTCCCATTAGGGACTAGTATATCTTATAAGGTAATGAGCCCCCTGCCACTGAAGATGTTGAAGTACAGGCAGAACAACTCCTTGGCAGGATTATGCAGCAGTGATTTGGGTACGGGGAGAGGCATAGGTGAGCAACCTTTAAAACCTTTAGAAACTTGGATTCCATTTGCTTGCTAAGCATATGGGAAGACCTTGTGCAGAAATCCTAGAGGCCATTGAGCAGTGCCAGGCCTCTGATTTCTGCTGATCCCCATAGCCTGGGCTCCCAAGGATGTGGTCCACAGCCCTCTGGGAGCCCAATCTTATCTTTTCTTCCTTCTTTTTATAGTCCTTAGTTAACCTGATGTTCTTCCTGTCCCCTGGATATCCTGCCAATCCTTCCATTTCTCTTGTGCCTGACACTTCTTTCCCTCTGCAGTGCCTTCTCCATGCCTTCTGCCAGTTTGAGCCTCTCCTCTCCTTCCAGAGTCAGTTCCTACTTTGCCTCCTCCAGGAGACCTTCCTGGATCTAATGTATTCCTCTGAGCATCATCCTATTCCACATCAGTTTGGGGCATATGCATGCACAGTACACTCTAACGTGGAGACCCTTGCTTGATGTTCATGGTTTATTTTTTCCCAAGTAAATTCAGTCAGAGCCCTGGGCGGAGCCCCAGAAAAAAACCTTCTCAGGTGGTAGGGGCTAGTCCTAATGGAGCTCATAGAAGCAATGTGGCCAGGAAGGCAGTCAGGAATGAGGCAGGTAGAAAATTCCCTGAGCAGGACGAAGGGGGCTGGGAGCATAGCTCTCCCCCATTTGCCAATGTAAGCCGAACAGCCTGGGTTCAGCCTTATTCAACTGCACCTGCGCTTGTGGTGCCAGAAACTTCTGGGCTTAGGGAACATTGCCCTTCCATGTCTGGGAAGGACACTGAATATACTGGGAAGATAATGACTGGCTGCATCTAAAAAAACAAAAACAAACCCCAAAACCAAAAAAAAAAAAAAAAAAAAAAACCCAAACCAACCAACTCTTACATCCTGAGCTTTTAAAACATAAAAGATAAAACACAAAAATAAAACAAAATAAAGAAACCTATAATTAAATAATGCAGTTTAACAGTTGGATTTCTTTCTGAGAAGAAGAAAGCACTGCAAGGAAGGTGGTGAGTAGAGAAACAGGCTGTTTGTTAATTGAGCCTGCCCTCCCCTGCTAGTACCCAGCCTTGGCCAGGCGAAAAGAAAACCATGCTGCCATGGGAACGCACATTGGGAATAATCCAGGGCAGCCCAGAAGCTTCTGCATGTTGGGCGTTTGCATGTCTGTGTGACAGGATTTGGGGCTGTCCCTCAGTGAGCCTCCATTGTTCCAGCACTGCTCCATTCTGCTCTGTTATTCACAGCTCACAAGTTCCCCTTGGCCCTCTCTGATATCCTTTGTACTACTTATAAGTCACAGCACCCACTGTCCCTTTTATCCAGCCTTCCCATGTAGGGTCTATTTCACCCTATTGTCTTCATGTGCATACACGCCCACCTTTTGGCCACCTCCTCATGATTCCTCTCTGCCTCCTTATCTCCCACCAATGTGGTTTTCCTCACTGGTTTCCACTGTTCCCAGGGAAACCTTATGTTGCTGTGGCACAATCTTTTGTACCCTGGACCTGCATCTCTCAAAGTGTTTTCCAACAGTTCCACAGGATGATCCTCTACAAAGAAAATGGGGTTCTATTCTCAAAGAAGTTTGGGAAATGCTGGACATCGTAGCTCTCCTTCTTGGAGAATTACAATGTCCACTAAAGTACATTAACATTTTAAAGCTCTGGAAAGTCCTGCAGTAAAGAACTTTTTTTTTTTTTTTTTTAATCTGGCATTTTCCAAACCATAGAATAACCTCATTCCCTAAAAATTTATGTGTCTGTGATGTGTATTCATTAACATCTTGCAGGTCTATTGTTATATTGACTTTATCGGGGGTCCTTATACTTCATCTCTGCTTATTGTCCTCTGTAATTTCAGCATCTATGTCAATTATTGATCAAATCCTAGAGCTTCATTGCTGCTCAGCCTCGTTGGTACCAAAGTCCTCCACCTACCTACCGTGATTATGCACGTCCAAGATCTTGACCCTTGATATGTCTATCTGTGGTTTTAGTCCCTTATTTTGACCCTTTCTGATATCCTCTTGTCATTTGGGAGAGGATGGATATGAGAGGAACAAAATCAACACCTTTCCCTCTTTTCTGGGATGTCATCATCCAACAGGACATCTCCCACCCTCGCTGGGCATACCCCATTTATATGGTGCATTAGCTCCATTCTGCCTTCACTCAGCTTGGAGCCTGGCACAGATACTGTAGCCAAAGCTTTCAACAGAGCTTTCGCTGTGCCCTAGTACCCTGTCAGCAACCCTGAAGCTCATGTCCTACCCAGTCCTACTGTCATTCTTGAGAGAAGATCTCCAGTGATGGTTTCATTTCCCTCTCCTCAGTACCCAAAGCCTACCCTGACCCTGGACTGATTCTTGTCTACTGTTCTACCCAAAGAACCATGTCCCTCAGGCAGGCTGAACTCCTCCCTCTCTACCACCTATCTCCATTTCCTCCTCCAAAGAACTGTGTCCCTCAGGCAGGCTGAACTCCTCCCTCTCTACAACCTATCTCGATTTCCTCCTCCAAAGAACCGTGTCCCTCAGGCAGGCTGAACTCCTCCCTCTCCACCAAAGAACCATGTCCCTCGTGCAGGCTGAACTCCTCCCTCTCCACCACCTATCTCCATTTCCTCCTCCAAAGAACCATGTCCCTCGTGCAGGCTGAACTCCTCCCTCTCCACCACCTATCTCCATTTCCTCCTCCAAAGAACCATG
>NW_012100654.1:2779405-2832112 GCF_000951045.1 Mandrillus leucophaeus | reverse complement strand
TCCAAGCCACCCTTTGCCAGTCAGAGCTGTGGTTCCTTATGGTTCCAAGACTCTACTTGTAAAATGCCCAAGGAAGGTCAGGAAAAAACCAACAGCTATGGTAAAACAAGCAAACAAACAAACTGCCAGAGTGAAAATGCTTGGGGTGAGGTCAAGGATAGAGGAGAAGGTTGAGAGTGTTGGAGTACCTCCCAGCTTTTGGAAAACCTTCTATTTAATTTTTTCGCTTCCATTTCCTCATGTGGAAGGCAGTGGAGAGATGGGGACCATTTCCAAGGCAGATGAGACAAGGGTGGTTATCACTTCAAAGAACCAGGGCTAGTGGTATGAAATGTCCAACTTTGAGTTAATCTGTATGAATCTTCCCTGAGTTGGGGTGCTGGGCAGTGGTGGTGGTGCAGAAACACTTTTTCATCAGGGCTGGATCTCACAGTGGCCTTGATGTTGTGTAATCCTTTTCTCTCTGCAGCCTCCTTACTTCCTCCTCAAGGGTATTCTGGATTGATTTTTTGTCAAGCGTCCCCTCTCTCCGTGTGCCTTCTGGACTCCTTAACCAGAAGGAAACCTTATTCATGAACTCACACTTGGGCAGGATCCCTGGGAGACTCTGCCCTCTGTGTAAGAGATCCTGTTTTCCAGTATTGGTGAGGTTTGCACCTTTCCACTCTCTTTCATTAGATCCCTTTCATTAGGTCCTACTCTGGGGTCTATCTGGTGGCCACCTGAGATGTGGCGTGAGGAGTCTGTGATCATGACACAGTGGTTTTTTTTGTGTAATGGCCAGTGCCCTGTAAGGTCATAGTTACCCTTAGCTTTTTTCCTATCTAACGCCCCTGAGAAACTTGGTTCCACTTCCTAAGCATAGTGTCCATTAATGAATACATTTTAAAATCATATAATAAATAGCAAATAGGGTATTTGGAAAGTAGAGGAAAGAAAAAGCAACGATCCAAAATCCTGGCCTTCTAATAGCAACACCAATTGTCATTTTGGTATACTCCTTCCAGTTATTTTAAATGTGATGTTTAGAAAACACTTGTAATCTTAGTATGTACATATGCATTTGCAGTGATTAAGACCTTGAGCATTCTGATTTCTGCTAAGATTCATGTGCTCCTCTAGCAGGAGTGACAGGTGGCACCTCAGGCAGACAGGCAGGGGTGGTTTTTTGGCTGTGTAGAAAATACTTAATGTTTTTTCTATGAATCTAAGAACCTCCCAGTAATGCTATCCCGGGATGGATGCTTTGAGGTCTGCTTACCATAGTAGTCAGCTAATGACAAGCACTCCCACCTCACAGAGGTCTATAAAGAGAAGTAAATTAGAGGTTAAATTTCCAAAGAACATAGCACTTTCCACCAGCTTGTTTTCTCAGTAAGAACAGTTATCACCACTTTCATTATCATCTCACATTTGTAGAGAGCTTTACTTTTCCAAGTACATCCCCATGTGCCAACTCATCAGTTCTTGCAGCAACCCTGTTATGTGCACAGTACTGTTTTCATCTGCCTTCTACAGATGAGGCACCGGGGAAGCCAAAAGACTTGCCCACAGTCATACGTGCTACCTGCATCTCGACCCCCTGGCCTTGTCCTGAACAGTGACCAGATTTCTCTGGATCCCCTATTTCTGTCTGATCACCCAGCACTCAGACAGATTTCTTTTTCCACTGTGGCTTTCCTTTCTGACTGGTTTTCTTAAATACTCTTCCCTTCCTCCTCCTTGCAGGGGGTCGTGATAAGCGAGGCGGACCCATCCTGACCTTCCCTGCTCGCAGCAATCATGACAGAATAAGACAGGAAGACCTGCGGAAACTAGTGACGTATTTGGCCAGCGTGCCAAGGTAAGGGGAAGGGGAAGGGCCTGCAGGGGAGCGGGAGGGAAGCTGGGCTGATGCCAGTTTTGGAAGGAGCCTCCATCTCTGCCAGGGACCCTAGTGGTTTCTGCCCTTCCAGTGGATTCTAACTGTTCCTGGAACACCATTGTCCATTGTCTGCCTCATTCCCATTGTTACTGCTGGGATTCATGTGAATGGGGTGGGAGCTGGAAGTGGCAACTCTGGACACTCAATTCTGTATCACTCAGCTAGAGGAGGCACTCAACTTGATTTAGGTCATGCATTTTCAGTGGGAGTGATACTGCCCCCAAAGAGAGTGAAAATTGGTTGTTAGGGATAGCAAAATATTTATTTCCATGTATTAAACACAGGTATATATACTCTACCAATGTACAGTATATGTGTGGTATTGAATTTTCACTGGGTAGGGTGATTAGGGAAAAAAGATCTAAAAAGGCTTCTTCAGGTCCTAGGATGATCATTTTAAAAA
Organism: Mandrillus leucophaeus; assembly: GCF_000951045.1. Classification (NCBI taxonomy): domain Eukaryota; kingdom Metazoa; phylum Chordata; class Mammalia; order Primates; family Cercopithecidae; genus Mandrillus; species Mandrillus leucophaeus. The sequence goes on along the minus strand of NW_012100654.1, from coordinate 2,829,785 downwards.
GTGTGAGAAACACTGGTCTAGATAGTACTGGCCACAAGGTGGGTGTGGGAGACATGCCAAGGACATAGTTTATGTATTTTGAGAAGGGAGAGATGAGACCTTCACTTGATCAGAGAACCACAAGATGTGAGAGTTGGGAGAGCCCTGAGGAGCAATCTAGGCAGATACGTGTCATGTCTTGCTTAGGGAAAGGGGCTGGCAGAGGATGTGTGTGGCTCACAAGGCTCAGTGGGAGAGCTTGGTCTAGAATTCAACCCTCCTGAGGCCAGCCGCCATGCTCTCTTGCCATGTTTGTTCTTGAGCAGCGACAGCACTGCTGTCTGTCTCTTAGTGGGGCCAAAACCTGTGAAATGTTTGTTGTGGCAAATAAGAAATGGTTCCTTGGGCTTTCAAACCCTTCATCTTGTCTCTGTGCATTTTATAGAAGAATTAGTGAATTACGGGGAGGAGCTATAGATCCAGCTTTGCCTTTGCTGGAAGACCTGGGATAATTTTTGAATGTGTTATTAAGTTCTTGAAGCAAATGTCGAATGAGGCAAGTACTGCATCTCAGAGAGCTAAAGAAGAGATGAATGTAAAGGGATGCTTGGGAGGTGATGCGCAGGTAGTAAAGGGGATTTTAAGAGCAGTCATCCCCTACTTGGAAGGATGTTGAATGGAATGGTGAGCCCTGAAGAACTTCAGACAGAAGACTGTGAACAAACAGATGCTGAAGAGTGTCTGTTTTTTTTTGTTCTTTATGATATCCACTGGGAACAGAAAAAAGATAAAAGGTCTTAAGTTCCAGTAAAAGGGATTTGGGTCATATCTGAAGAAGATCTTATAAACTTTGAGTGCATGAGACAATGAATGTAAGGATGAAAGATTTTTTTTTTTCTGGGGGTCATTGTAAAGAAGAAATACTCTTATCTGTCTCAGAAGCAAGGAGGTAGACTAAATAACTCATGATTGATATAGGTAATTTAGCAATTTAGCTAAGCAGTTTTTTAAAGCACTTTTCCTAAGTATGTGACCAACAGGCATAAAACCAGGAATTTTCTGAAGCAATTTACAATAGAAGTTTTCACAGGGACCCGTGATGGACTCTCAGTTCTTTTAAAGACAGAAGAAATTGGGATCCCAGAAGATATAAAGGGTACATTTTTCTTTCCTGCATGTTCATCACATAGCTGCAACTAATTCATGCTCATCTTTTCTTTAGAATAAAGAGGGAAAGAGTTGGAAGAATACTTTTCTTTATTCTGACTTGTTAAGCAAAGAGTGGGACAAAACAGACTGGAAGTAATTTAAAAAGAAAAGATTTCCGCTGGGGCGAAGGGGAACAAAACCCAAGAGGGGCTGAGAGGAAGGCCATGAAAAAGGTGGAATTATCTTTCATTATCACTGAAGGAACACACAAGATGCAGGCTCTCTGCTTCTCAGAGGGTGGTCACATCATTACAGTCTGCGCTCCTGAGAATCAGAAGGATCTTCATAGGGCAGGCAAGAGTCCTGTTGCCAGTGGGAAGAACTGTTCTGTGATGCCTGCTGCTCTGTCTCCTGAGGGACCTGTATTCATGAAGAGTGTAAGCTCCCGGCAGGCCACAGAGTTCACCTAGTCATGCCCACCAGTCACTTCCTGATTCTGTTGGCCACATGTCACTCATAATGGCTGTGGGATGGAACAGGATTGTTCTAAAGACAGTGAAGTTTGGGGTAGGAAAACTGAGTAACTTAGCAGGTCAGATTATATTTGCCACTTTCTTCTGTGCAGCCATGGCTTTGGAAGAGAAAGAGAACAATGAAAATTAACTGTTAGACTCAGCAGATGATACTGGTGAGAAGAAATTATTTATCTGGGTCAGATTCAGGATGCTAAAAAGACAGGCTCTTGTTAGAAGTGGATTGTTACATGCTGGTGTGATCAAGCCTGTAGGTGACATTTGATCATTTGATGCTTTTTTTTTTTTTTTTTTTGAGACTGAGTCTCACTCTATCACCCAGGCTGGAGTAGAGTGGTGCAATCTTGGCTCACTGCAACCTCTGCCTCCCAGGTTTAAGTGATTCTAGTGCCTTGGCCTGCCAAGTATCTGGGATTACAGGTGCCCGCCACCACAACTGGCTAATTTTTGTATTTTTAGTAGAGACAAGGTTTCACCGTGTTGGTCAGGCTGGCCTCGAACTCCTGACCTCAAGTGATCCACCCACCTCAGCCTCCCAAAGTGCTGGGATTACAGGCATGAGCTACCACTCCCGACGAACATTTCCTACTTATTTATTCATGCATTTATTCATTATGTAGTCAACAAGTATTTAGAGCTTCTCTATGCCAGGTAGATTGAGGATTTGCGGTGAGCAGGAACACACATTTTGAGAAATTTAGGGGAAACCTGGGTATTTCCCTACCCAGTGCCAAACCAGTAATAGTAAAAGGCAGCCCAAGATGGGAGTGCATTGGTAGCATAGGAGATGAACCAGCGAACAGAAGACAAACAAATAAGGACAAGTGAGTGGTGAAAGAGGGTCCTGGAATTTAAGGAACCAGCAAACTTAATGACCATTTGGGGGAACATTTTAGAATAGATGATTAAGCAGATGGTGTTGATAATTTAGAAATGAATAGGAAGAAATAGTCGCACTCTCCTCTCTGTAGGCCAGGCCATATCTGGACCACTGCATTCAACTCTGTAACATTCATCTGGCCAGCTTCATTTTAAGAACTACATAGATCAGTTAGAGTACTGTCAAGGAAGCAGCACATTAAGGCACCCACAATCCATGTCTCCACAGTTGAAGGAATGAGGGATGTTTGCTGGCAGGCATGAAGATGAAGGAAAAAAAAACCACGCAATTCCTAACTTCAGGAGAGCTGCCCCAGAAGTGAGGGAACAGGCATGGCCTCTGTTGCATTAATGGGTAGACATTAGACTGCCCACATGGAAGCTGTCTAGCAATAATGCTGCTGCCTCTGGAGAAAGCGAACTTCCTGTCGCTGAAGACCAGATGACCCTCTGTTGGGGATGCTGTAGAAAAAGTTCCTCTACTGGGTTGGAGGTGGGCTTAGATGACTTCTAAGAATCTTTCCTGCCCTGAATTCTAGGTTTCTGTGATATCGGAAGAAAACAATACGTCATAAAATCCAGGGCCTCAGAACAGAGTCTTACCACCCCCACCAATATGCATCTAAGTACTCTCAGACTTCCTAAGTAAGTTAAGGTCTGGGATTTCACTTAACATTTTGTCTATACCTTAAATCCTAAGAGAACTTCTTTTTAGTCCCCTTGGACTCTGTGTGGAAATTTTGGGGCATTACCCAGGACCAAGGATCCTGTTGGGGTATAACAGCTTGGATCAGTCCTGACTTATTCATTCAGCATCCATCTTGGCCTGAGATGAGTCCCTTCATTTTAACTTCTCTGTCTTGCTCCTGATGAGTTTGGGCATCTATCTCCTAGGTCACTCAGGTTTTCCATCATCTTATTCTGAGGAGTCATAGGTAATAGGGTGGGAAGAAACCTTAGAAGTCTTCTAATTCAACTTTTCAATACCTCCATTCACTCAGTTCAACAAATATTTACTGAGTGTCTACTATGAGACAAGTTCTGGATGATTCCTATCATCATGAGGTCTCATGTTATCTTTACTGTCATCCACCTACACTTATCTATCATTTTTTTGTCCTGGTCTGCTATCTGCTTACAGTTACTTGTATATGAAAGGAGTGGAAAGAAAATACTCAGATATAATCAGCTGATGAATGTCCCTAGAAATTGAGAGACAGGATAGAGACAGGATAGAAAATCCAGCCTGAATTATAAATCATGCTGCTATGAAGACACATGTATGTGTCTTTATATGTTGGATGTTTACTGCGGCACTATTCACAACAGCAAAGACTTGGAACCAACCCAAATGTCCATCAGTGACAGACTGGATTAAGAAAATGTGGCACATATACACCATGGAATGCTATGCAGCCATAAAAAAGGATGAGTTCATGTCCTTTGTAGGTACATGGATGAAGCCAGAAACCATCATTCTGAGCAAACTATTGCAAGGACAGAAAACCAAACACCGCATGTTCTCACTCATAGGTGGGAATTGAACAAGAGGAACACTTGGACACAGAGTGGGGAACATCACACGCTGGGGCCTGTCATGGGGTAGGGGGAGCGGGGAGGGATAGCATTAGGAGATATACCTAATGTAAACGATGAGTTAACAGGTGCAGCACACCAACATGGCACATGTATATCTATGTAACAAACCTGCACGTTGTGCACATGTACCCTAGAACTTAAAGCATAATAATAAAAAAAAGAAAATAAAACAAAAGGAAAATCCAGTCTGAGAGTAAACAACTGTCCAGGCCTAGCCCACTGTATGGATAATCTACCCACTGTGATTATTGGGAGTTGATGAAATGCTTGAAATAGGAATTTTTAAGTACTACATCTAGTAAGGAAATCCTGGGTTACTTTTATTGCATTGAATTCCTCTTCATCATTACTGTTAGCCTGCTTTGTCACGACCTTCTTTCTGTGACTCCTTAGGGCACTAGTTGATGTATCTGACACTTAATCTGCTCTTAGCAGTGCCACTGAGATACTGAGTGTTCTGCCAAGGAATGCGGTTATCATATTGGTGAGGAAAGATGACAAGAAATTAGGATGAGTTATTCTGCATTGTCAATCAGATCAAGGTGCCTTTACTTGTGGCTTATTATTTGATGACATTTGCTCTTGTTCTACAGATTTCAGCAAAAGATAAGTTGGGTTTACGGCCTGCACTGTCTTTGTGCAGCATCCCCAGAAAATAGGCGTAAGCAGAGAGAACTAGGAAGACAGTTGAAAGAAGAGGGGTAAAAACTGCAAGGGTTTCCTCTCTCTATTTTCTGCATGAGAGAGTCTGAACTATCCAAACTACTGTCATCAAACATGTTCTGTTTTAAGGGCCTATTGAGATGTGTTGTTGGCACCTTGCTCTTTATCTGGGATCATCAATAAAAGGAGGATGTGGGGAGGAAAGGGAGGGATTGGGTGATGGAAGGGCCAGATAATAGGACCAGTGAGAACATTTAGGTCACATTGTTTACATTTCCCTAAAACTTACACCTTGTAAAGATCATTGTTAATTTCTTTATCTATTTTAAATTTAAACCCTATGTATAAACAGTTTGTAATTTCTATGTATAAACAAGATACTTTTTACACACATTTCCAGCAATACCAGTTAGGTGTCCCTATTATTGTCTGTGTGTAACCCTAGCCCTTAAGAGCAAATAGCTTTCTACCATAAAGCCACAGTAGTAACTGCAATTGTTAGTAATAACCTTCCTTAGAGTCACATCAGCTTTTGCAGCAAAGGATGAAGAGGCATCTTAGTCTAGATGGAAGATGCTGAGCTTCGGATCCCAGCTTTACCTTTCTGCAGCCGGGAAACATATGGCCCCTCAACCTGGGTAATTTGGGAAGACTTTAATGAAGAGACAGTTTGTAAGGCTGTGGGCAGGGAACAGGGAAACCAGCAAGGTTTGGATCCCTCAGGCATTGCAGGCCTGGAAACAGCACGGAGGGGAAACATAACCACTTCTAAGAGAGAGGAGAGCTTTGTGAGAGGCTGCCTAACAGGAACTGTGGCCTTCAGTGGAAGATGCCACCAACTCATGGTGACTCCATGACAGGGAGCAGGGAAATTGGTACCTTGACCCCACTCTCTTCCCGTTGTCTCATCTCCTGTCATCGTTGGCTGAATGTACTGAAAAGCCAGATGACAGGGGAGCCCATTGATGTAGTCCATGTAGGTCAGCTTCCCAGGGCACTGGGGAGTGGAGAGAAGATACAGAATGGATTCAAGGTGCAAATGGAAGATATTTGGCACAGAGGGAGACTTTGAGCATGCTATTCACCATTTCTGAGTTTAATATTATAATTTTTATTTTGGGAAAAGAATGTCTATCTCATAAGGGTATTGTGAGGAATTATCTAGCAGTCTCTCTCTAGCACCCAGATGCTCGTAATTGTTAGTCTTTCCCCTAGAGGAGGTCAGTAATAGTAATAATGATAATAATAGCAACAAAAAATATGTGAACATACATAGATAGCACTGTTTGCTACATATGAGGGACTAGATGCAGTGTATATGGTTATGAAGGTTATGAAGCACAATAATATAGCGAACACTTGAGAGCCTACCCTCCAATTTGAGAAGCAGAACATCACCTCTATCCTCAGTGCTACCTAGGGCTCCTCCCCATTCTGACTCCCTTACTTCCCCCCAAAGTAACACTACCCTGGGTTTTATGTTTATCCTTCTTTTGCTTTTTGGGAGGTAGAGTTCAGCACATGTTTTCATAAACAATATATTATTTAGTTTTCTTGTTTCTGAGCTTTATAAGAATGGTATTGTACATTATGTAGTTTTCAGTGACTAGCATTTTTGAGCTATTGTGATATGCAACAACATGATGAATCTTTAAACATAATTTACAGCGAAAAAGAACCTAAGGTTTTGACTCTGAGAACTCCAAACCAAATTATTAATAGATTAATGCAATGCTAAAGTATCTCTTGAGAAGTTTCTCTTAGTTAACTGAAATAAGGAAAATTAATAATGATTACTTTTCTCAGTATTTTAGAATAAATATCATAATTTATATCAATATTGAAGAAAAAGTAAAATTCTTTTCAATTTATTAGTTATTGGTATTAAGTAAGATGTATTAAGTAAGATAAAGTATATACAGTCCTTACATAGTGCCAGGCACACAGTAGATTCCACAAACATTAGTTTGCATCTCTTTCTATCGTCTGGGGAAGTCTGGCGTGTGCACAGTTGTGGGGTAGTACCCTGAGTTAAGTGATGAAATAGAGGGTTGAACCCAGTGCTCTGGCCTCCCAGTATGTGGAACATATAGCATCACTGTTGACTGGGAGTGGGGAGACTTCAAAAGGGACGTGAGCAGCATTCAGAAGCCCTGAGAGAATTTTGCTAAAAGCACAGAGGGGTAGGAGTGGGCCAGGCAGAGGGAAGGTCTCAGAGGAACGCTGGGGGTGGGCAAAGGAGGTGAAGGGGTGTCAGGTTAAGTTCCGGAAACTCAAGATGTGGAAACACATAGTCTTTTGTGAGAATGGCAGAAGATAGGGCAGAGAGGCATATAGAATTCCATGGGTCCAGTTCAAAAAGTTTTACTAATAGGCAATAAAAAAGCCATCGAAGAGCTTTTCAGCAGGAGAATGACAATTAAAATTGCATTTTAGAAGATTCACTCTGGCAACTGAGTGGAAGATGGAATGGAAGAGAAGGCTAGGAAATGGGGAAACAGTTGCAATAATGTGGGTTAAAGATAGTAATAATAACAACTAGCATTTATTAATCAATTCTAGGCATTGTCATAAGTATTTTACATGCAGTAACTTAATTCTCACAACACTGAGATGGGAATTATCATTATTCCCTTTAACATATGAGGAAACTAAGACTCAGAGAGATGAAGTACTTGCCTACTGGCACACAGCCAGTATGATCTGGAGCCAGATGGTCTAGCATCAGAGCCTAAGCTTTTATCCAGTGAAGAGATGAGGAGGCCAAAGTGAAGGAAGTGGCAGTGGTGGCAGAGTGAGAGGACTGATTTGGGGAGAATAAGAAGGTGAACTCTGAAGGATGGGCTAAGACTGGATTTGGAACAGAGGGACAATGAAAGAGGGCGGTAGGAAAGGGATCTAACAATGGTGGGCAGGGACCACTATGCTTCAAACTTGCTTTCCTGAAGCTTCTCTTTGGAACCTAAGTGTGAAAGTTGCTGCAGGTGAGAATACAGGTAGCAATTGCCTCAGTCTTGGGCTTCTGCTGGCCAAGGCAACCATGGTGGCTGTGGATTTGCAGGACAACGGGGGTGGTGAGGGTGGTGGTGGAGGGGGGGCCTTCACAGTTCCTCCTCCAGGTGTTTGTGTTCAGTTTTAGATGAGTTAACTCTCATTTATGCTCATCTGTGGGTGATAGTCAACCATGATTTAGTTACCAAATTGTACCAAGAGATGTAGGGAGAAAACAAAAGCACTTAAGACCATAGAAACTATTTAAAGAGATTAATAAAAGACTATCAGTAGCAGGGACCCCGAACTTAATGCCTACATTGGTGGGGTAGTCTCTATCATATTCTAGCGATGATCATCTTGTTCATTTTCCTTGAGTGTGAGATGTTTCCTTCACCCACCTGCCTGTCTGTTTCTATATTGGCATTGCTGTGGTGTCAGAAGTACAATTCTGGAATTAGTGCTCAGTTAATGTGCATTCTGAGGCTCCTTCATTTCCATGGCCATGCCACCATTGTAGGACTTGGCAGGTCTGTGGGGCCTGCACAGTCCATGTGGGGCTAAGGGGCTACGGGGGCTCAGGGACAGGTTGTTGGGAGTGGGGAAGAGCTGGCTATCATGCTTCAAATGCAGAGAGACACATTTGTGATTCCCTGGAGAACAATAACTGGAGCAATCAGAGGCGGAAACCACTTGGTCATGAAGTAACTATGAGAAGCAACCCTGGTTATTCCAGGAACCAGTAAGTGCCTTTAGCGATAAATCAAGGACCCACCCAGCACTGGACAAAAGAATTCCTAATAAGTGAGGGTGGTGAGTCTCCTTCACATGCATATTCCATGTGTACTCTCAGAAGGGACTTTGGGCATCAGCATTATCTTGGTGGGAGTGGAATGATAACAGAGAAAGAATGGGCTCCAGGGAAAATGCTGACACCTGGAAATTATGCAGGGTATTCCAGCCGAGGAAGAATAAACCCCAGAATCCCCCTCTCTGGGAGGTGAAATGTGCATGCTTGCTAAAAATTTTCTTATTTTTAAAACAGGTATAAAGATATTACCAAACACAATGGTAGTGAGGATTCGATGAGATAACACGTGTGAAGTACGTAGCCCATTATTTAGCTCACAGAAGGGGCTGACAACCAGTGGCAGTTGCTTTTCCTTCCCTTGCTTGAAAGTAGGGACCTTGTTTTGTCACTTGTCCTTTATTGTCCCTAGCACTGCTTTTTCAAAGTTAGGGTTAGGGTTATGCTTAAGTTTAGGATTAGAGCCAGTAGTGATAGCAGTTACAGCCATAGGTCAGTAACACTTCGCTTCTAATACATAATGAGTGAATATATGTGCCTAACAGTGTGACAAAGTTTTGGCCTGTATTTTTAAATTAGAAGGATATTTCTTTTACTGGAGAAAATAAGTGCAGGAAAAATATTTTAAGAATTTTTTAAAGCTCTTATAACTGTACCACCTAGAGATAATAACAATATATTGACATATTTCCTTCCTATCTTTTTTAAGAGCTTTGTTTTTTTGAGACGGTGTTTCACTCTTGTCACCCAGGCTGGAGTGCAATGGAGTGATCTCAGCTCACTGCAACCTCCGCCTCCTTGGTTCAAGCGATCCTCTTGCCTCAGCCTCACAAGTAGCTGGGATTACAAGTGCCCACCACACATCCAGCTAATTTTTGTATTTTTAGTAGAGATGGGGTTTCACCATGTTGGGCAGGCTGGTCTGGAACTCCTGACCTCAAGTGATCCACCCACCTCAGCCTCCCAAAGTGCTGGGATTACAAGTGTGAGCCACCACACCTGGCCTAGAGCTTTTTAAAAACAGAATTGAATTATATTGTTTCTTCAGTTTTGCTGCTTGCTTTATTCCAGTTAGCATTATACTATAGAAATATTTTCATAACATTAGAAACTTTTCATGTGTAATAGTGTATCTTGGGATGCATTATATTTAATTAACCCTATCACTAGACATCTAAGTTGTTTCCAAAAGTTCAGTGTTATAAGTAACCCTCAGTAAAAATCTTTTTATATAAACCTTTGTCTGTATCTTAAGTGGCTTCTTCGAGATAGATCTGTAGCAATCATGGGCTTCTTTTTAGTTTTTACATATATAATTTATTTTTTTTTTTGCTTTTTAAAAATTGATACATAATGTACATATTTATAGGGTGCATATGATATTTTGATAGATGTAACAATGTGTGGTGATCAAGTCAGAGTCATTGAGATTTCCACCATCTCAGAAATTTATCATTTTTTTTTTGTTGGAAACATTCCACATCTTCTCTCATATCTATTTTGAAATATATTATAAATTATTGTTAACTAGAGTCACTCTGCTGTGCTATCAAACACTAGATCTTATTCCTTCTATAGAACTGTATTTTTGTACCCATTAATCACCCTCTTTTATTCCTTCTCCTGTCTCTTCCCAGCCTCTGGTAATCATCATTGTATTTACTACCTCTGTGAGTTGTTTTTTTCTAGCTCCCACATATGAGTGAGAACATGCAATATTTGCCTTTCTGTACCTGGCTTATTTCACTGAACATAATGTCCTTCAGTTCCATCTATGTTGCTGCAAATGATAAGATTTCATTCTTTTTATGGCTGAAGAGTACTCCGTTGTGTATTTATATCACATTTTCTTTATCCATTCATCTGTTGATGGACACTAAGACTGATTCCATGTCTTGGCTATTGTGAATAATGCTGCAGTAAACATGGGAATGCAGGTATCTTTTTGATACACAGATTTCCTTTCTTTTGGCTACATACCCAGCAGTGGGATTGCTGGATCATATGGTAATTTTATATTTATTTTTTTGAGAAACCTCTGTACTGTTTTCCGTAGTTGCTGTACTAACTTACATTCCCACCAACAGTGTATGAGTGTTCCCTTTTCTCTGCATCCTCCTTAGCATCTGTTATTTTCTGTTTTTTTTTTTTGTTTTGTTTTGTTTTTGTTTTTTAAATATAATAGCCATTCTAACTGAGGTGAGACGATATCTTATTGTGGTTTTGATTTGCATTTCACTGATGATTAGTGATGTTGAGTATTTTTTCATGTACCTGTTGGCCATTTTGTATGTCTTCTTTTGAGAAATGTCTATTTGGATCTTTTGCCCATGTTTTAATCAGATTACTTATTTTATGAACCTTTTTTTTAAAGCTGGTGGGGCAAATCACCAAATTTATTTCCAAATTTATCAATTTATACTCCCAATATGACTTGCAATATTTGTCTTTCTGTGCTTGGCTTATTTCACTTAACATAATGTCCTTCAGTTCCATCCATGGTCGTGCAAATGACAATATCTCATTCTTTGTATTGGCTGACTAGTACTCCATTATGATTACCTTTCTTTTGGCCATATACCTAGACATGGGATTGCTGGATCATATGGTAGTTTTATTTTTACTTTTTGAGAAACCTCCATACTGTTTTCCAATGAGATTTCCTATTCTTTGCATTTCCCTAAATTTATTTGCTCACCATTGCCCAGGCACCATTGTGCAAACATTCTTATCACCGTCATCAATGACCCTAACTTAGGGCCATATATTGTGTACCTAAACCTTATCCTGACTTTGGAAAGACTAGAGGGATTGGTCACAGTGCCTGCTCTGTGGGGTCTCCCAGGCAAGGATTCCTTTTACTTTCCTAAACTAATATGGCCCCTTAACAGGGAGCATACATTAAAATTAGGATCTGATATGAAATCTAAAAAGGGCTTGCTTGTTTTTTTGCCCTTGGTGATTTTTTAGTTTTGTCTCTGGATGTGTTTCAGCTCCTTGGCTGGTTGTGTAGTCAGTTCTGGCATGGCTTAAAGTGGTTAACCTCTTTTGTGTTTATCGGAACTGGTGTCCTTATCTGCCTTTTAGGAAAAAGGCCTTTTAGGAGTTTGCCTCTGGGCAGCAATGTTGAATGAGCCTGGAAAGCCGAGGTGTGGTCATTTAATTTCTCTTTTAGGCTACTGTAGTCTATGGCTCACCAAGAGCAGGCTGATTAGGAAGCTGAAGTGTCTGGTGTCACCTTGATTAGGTCAACTTCAATGTCAGGTGAAATGAACTCCAATGCATTCAGGTGTTTCTGGAGTTTGTGGTAGGTAATCAGGATGAGTTAAATTTAGCTGGGATTCATTTGGCTGGAATATTGAAAATAAGAGAGTTCCCTGAATATAGATGCAGGAGAGACAGCCTAGCATCGGGTAAAAAGGAGGTGTTTTTTAGTTACTGGGATCCAGGTTGGGGCTGTTTGTCTTTCCCCCATTACATATCATTTTCACTATGTTTTCTATTTCTCTCTTTACTTATTATTGGTTAAGTCTGATTATGTGCCCTTCACTGATGTTTGGGGTTGAGTATGTTTTCAGGCATATATTTGATACTGATACTCTATGTTATGACACTTCAGTTTTGTAGAGACTGCCTTTATTGTACACTCTTCTGGCAGCTTAGGTGTGCTGCCACCAAGTGGTAGAGTACCTGAGCTCAGCTGCCCAAGAAGACACAGATGGGTTTCGTCAGAGGCTCCAGTGGTTCTATTCTGGTTGTCTCCTCATTAAATCTGGGATTTTCCAAGCTTTACCGTTTAAAATTTTATTGAAACACTGAAATTTAAGCAACCAATAAGCAAGGATTACTCTTCCTCAACTACAAGTGAGTTTGATACAATCTTTCTCAAAGAACTGTAGTAAATGATAGATAAAATACTGTTTGTGAACATGGTTCACCTGCTATGTAATCATTGCCAGTTGAAACTGGGAATTTTATAATAATGCTATTTTGGGGAAATAAATGGTGTGGTGTTTCTATAATTCTTTTTTAAATAAAATCAAATTAAAAAAAAAAAAACTAAATCACTAACAAAAAACATTCCCGTTGGGTTTGCCTTCATCTTTGGTTGACTTGAAGTTGCAGTGCCCCAAGCAAACTTATCTCTTGGAGCTCCCAGTGTCCCCCTGACCTTTTTCATCAGCCACAAACATTGACGATAAAACATAGAAGATAATTTGTCTTTTCAGACCTTCCTTTCCAGACAACATTTTCTTTCTCTCAACATGGAAGATGAGTACAAGAAAAACAACACTATCTAGGGTTTTGTTGCAGATAATTTAACTCAGATGTAGGCACTCATCAGTTGCGGAAGATTTCTGTACCAGTTTGCCACTGTCACTTGTATTTAAAAAAAAGTTTCCCCCTCGCCTTCTCTACCCCATCTCATCTCTTCTTAGATTGCTTTAGAAAAAAAGATTTATTCAGAATTTCGTTCTCAAAAGTCCAGCATTACCTAAACAAAACAAGTGATTTGAACGACATTTAAACATTTTTGAATCTAGGAAACTCATATAGTGGGGGTGAGTCCCATCCCTTCTACGAGATCTGCCTGTCCTGAGAGAAACCACACAGCTTTCTCTCCGAGAGGTGGTGAACCTCTTGCAGGTCGGAATGGTTAGTTTTTTTTCTTGCCCCTGAGGATGCAGAGCACCACCTTGCAAACTGGCTGAATTCAATTAGACTGGAGGCTCCCCAAGGAAAAAGGAGAGGGCTTCACCCCCCATACTCCTTAGGGCCAATGCCAGGATCTCTCTTTCAGACATGGAGTACCTGAGGCCAGACAGGTTTCCTTCGGGAGGTCCTTTTTCCTCGGTCGGGGGCTGTGACCACAGGGGGTGCCCAGGCCAGAGGTGGGTGGACTGGCACTGTGGCAGAGAGCGGGGCAGAGCCTTCTGCCAGGGGACGGAGCATGGAGGTACCTGTGAGGGAACAAGCAGTGGACTCAGTCTCACCAAGGAGGTATATTCTTGTTCCTAAATTAAGCAAATATGACAGCCAGCCCCATTTCTCCTGGAACTAAGATGGGAGCACTTTGTCAGCCATGGTGACTCAGCAAGGACAAATGTTTTTCTGGATAATTTACTGACGTAATTCAAGCATGTGTCCTGATGGCCCTGGCCCCTGTTTCCTTTTCTCTCAGAGCCTCCTTCCTCTCTGCATTCCCTATTTGTTCTAGGTCAAGTGAGGACCAGCCTCGGTTTTGAGAACTACTAAAAAACTCTAAAATAAGTACATTTTTCTCCCTTGCATCTCCCAGACTGTTCTGTCCTGAGCTGGAATTTTATCTGTTTCCATCGCTAGTAATGCATGTGCCAGGTTTTGGCCTGGTGCCTGAGACAAGGTCTGAACCTTGTCCTGTGATGCACTCCACCCTGGTTCCCTACACAGGAAGAGAATGTCCTGGATCTACAGACCATAAGCTGTTTTCATTTGCAGGAAATTCAGGCTTCACCCTCATTGGCTGAAGAGAAGCTCCCTGTTTTGGACTTGGAGGAAGGCAAGACCATTCCTCACCCTCTTGCAGCTCTGATTATGACGGAGTGCTCCACTGGGAAGATTGCACATTGGTCCAGATTTAATTCTGTGGATACACAAGACAATTGTTTAGTTCTTACATACACACCAACTCAGAGGGAATGGTCAAATGATCTTTTGGCTGAATTTGCAGATTGATGGGGTGCGGAATAGGGGAGGGACCCAGTTTTTGCCTTCAGGATGTTTGTGATCTGGTTAAGGTTTCAGGATCCACAGGAAAAGACAAAAACTGAAAGCTTCCCAGGCAGCAACCACAAAAGCATGTCAGTTAAATGGATGTAATCAGACGTAATTTACTGGTGGTAAAAATCTGACCTGGATTGTAAAGGAAATAGATGAATTGGAATTCTGGAGCTTAAAGGCAGGAAGAAGCTGTAGAGGTCTGCCAGGCCAACTCTTTCTTTTAAAAAGAGTAGAATGCTGTCCAGAGGGGTCCAGTCATGGGCCCAGGGTCCTCCAGCTGGCCAGGCTACCAGTCCTGAGCTTGCTGCAACCATACATACACGGCCTCCTAACACAGACCCTGCCTGTGGGACAGCAGGGTCCCAGAGCAGCATGCACAGGGTAAGGGCCTCTATGAATTCATATGTGGAGGGATTCTTCCACCCTATATGTGAGCTTCCTGAGCCTCTGAGCTAGTTATGCATGGGGGCAGCCTAATTTATTCTGATTTGGAGCAAAGACCTGGAGCCCTTGGTCCTCCCTGTTCCATTTCACGATCTAAACATGCATGCCTCCACCTCCCACAGGGCTCCCCCGACTCCAGCTCTTTGACCTCCCTTGTAATTCCCAGGTTCCCACTAGTGTCTGAGCCATCAAAGGGTTTTTCCTCCATATAAACCATGGGGATCTCATCAGTCCCGTCTGCCAGGCCAACCCTGGCTGGGTGTCAGAGGGAAGGCAGGCTAGCTAGAGGGTAACAGCCGCCTGCCCTGCAGGAAATAGAGCTCCTGCACTGGTTGGTAAAATCCAGTGGGCATGGCCTGGGGGGTGGCTTTGTGTGGGGTGTTGCATTGTGTTTTGGTGGGGATGGTTGTGCATGTGTCTGTGTACTGCAGGCAAAGCGCACTGGGCTTTCAAGAACGTGACTGCTACTTAAGGAGAAAGAGGAGGAGGGAAGGAGAGAGGGTGTGCGCAAGCCACAGCAAGGGCTGTTTCCTGGAGGAAACATGTGGTTTATTAACGAGGATTCCACCTAGCCTGCCAGGAAACCAGAGCCCAGCTGGAGAGTGAGTGGGGGTTCCTGTGAGAGGGCAGGGAGAGGGGGTGGCAAGAGAATAAGGAGTGGTGATGGCACGGTAGTAGGCCAAGCCTAGGAGAGTTGCTGCTCTGTCTCCTGGCCAGGTGGGGGGCAGCACCCCAGTGGGAGGCAGCCCATGGCTGCACTGTTGCCATTTCTCTTGAGTCCCCTCAGCTCTTATTCTCTTACTCCACATTTTAGAAAGGCTCCCTGGGTCTTACGGTGGGGTGGCTGAGGCACTGTGCTTAGACAGGTCACAGTCTTTGTTGCTCATGGATATATGTGCTATGATCATAATGATATATTTTTTTAAAAGTTAAAAGATGAATTGTTTTCATATAGCCTGACTATGGGGGAGTGGAGGGCGGGGAAGAAGGAGAGGGTAGAGAAGGCCAGAGGAGAGTGACCCTGGGGTTTGTCTGAGGAGGGCTGCGGAAAATGGGAGGGCTGTGTGGGTTTTAGTTTCCAGTTCTTTCTTTCCCTGTAGTGCTTTGGTTTCCGTTTCATTTCTGCTGCATGTTCTGAATGACCCAGAAGGAAGGGATGAACAGCTCTGTGAGGGAGGGTAGGAAATAGGGCAGGAAGCTGCTGTCCTGAAATGGATGTCAGTTTCCATCCCACTCCCATCTGAACCCACCCCTTTGCCACCTTCTCTCCCTAGCCAGCTAGACCAGACTTCTAGGAGCAATGATTCTTGTGCTTTCACAGTTTTCATGTCTTCTCTTGGCTAAGAGTAGCTCCTTCCAAACAAACACTGTGCCCCCAAGCCACTCTGATTCAGAAAGTGGGTCTCTTCCTTTGGTGAACAGGAGTCGTGTTTCAGAGCCTGTAAGGCTGTAAAATGACCTTACTGATTGACAAACACATCAGGGTTTATGCAGCTGCCTCATGCTGGTCCCTCCAAGGTGTATATCCTTTGGAAGACTGCGTGCATTTGCCCGATACTGCTGTCACCCCCACCATTCCTAGAGCTCTCTTGAGCTCCCTTCAGCTGTGGCATGCTCTTTTGATTTTTTGCGGTGTGGCGTGGCAAGTTTTTGCTTTTTTTTTTTTTTTTTTTTTGAGACAGGGTCTGCCTCTGTTGCCCAGGCTGGAGTGCAGTAGTGCAATTTGGCTTACTGAAACCTCAACCTTCTGGGCTCAAGCTATCCTCCCACCTCAGCCTCCATAGTAGCTGGGACTACAGGCATGTGCCACCTTGCCTGGCTAATTTTGGTATTTTTTTGTAAAGACACAGTTCCGCCATCTTGCCCAGGCTGGTCTCCAACTCCTGAGTTCAAGCAATTCACCTGTCTCAGCCTTCCAAAGTGCTGGGATTACAGGCGTGAGCCACTGTCTTTGTTCTGTATGAGAAGACTTGATTTTTAGAATATTTTGTTTAAAGGCAGCATTGAAGACAAGTTGGGATGTGGATGCAGAGATCCTGCTGAGTGATTTTAGGCCTCTGGACCTGTCACTTTATGGCTATACCTGCGAATGTTGGGTGTGACTTTGGGACCTGAGTCAGTGCTTTTGAATACTTTACCGCGCCCTGCCTGGAAGAGAAAAAGAGAAACCGCCACATCCCTGTTCCAGGTGTTTGCAGTGAGAGGTCTTTTTGTTTTTGTTTTAGTTTGTTTTTTAATAGTGTTATTTGTGTAGAATTAGGTAGCAGACTTTAAGAAGGTGGAAAGTGTCAACCTTCCTCATTTGGTCTCCAGTTAGGGTTTCCCTGGGACTCTGATGGGCAAGAGTTGGGTTTGCTTCTGGTACACTTGAGGGTGAGGAACTGACAAGGAGTAGTTCCTAGACCTAGAAATAGGCAAACAAATCTCTACAACTTCACCTTCATGGTACTTAACCATGGCTGCACATTAGAATCACCAGGGGGATCTTTTAAAAATGATGGAGTCCAGCCCCAGACCAGTTAATCATAATCTCCTCACTTTGTAGACCTGGAGTAAGGCAATTGACAATTAGATGCCTGGTCCAAATGGCTAAGATATCCAGCCGACTGTGTGACCTAAAGCAAGTCACTTCCCACCTCTGAAACTTGCTACCCTCTGCTCTAACAGGAGGAGCTAGCAGAATAAGCATGAATGTTTCCTCAAGATCAAGTGTTCTATGCATCTGTGAGGCAAGATAGCATGGTCGTTTTATGCACAGACACTGAGTCAAACCACTTTATAGAGGAGGAATTGAAACTTAGATTTCAGATAAGATACTGCCTTTGCACCACCCCACTGCCCCCACCAGCCCTGGCATCACAAATCAGATGTGCAGAGGCAAAAGATGTGTTGTTAAATGGGTAGAAAAGACACTAACTCTTTGGAATAATAACCTGGGAAAGAGGCCAGAGGGTGACTTCCAGTACAAACAACAACAAAAACCTCTGGATGAATTAACGTAGATCCTGAGGCAGTCTTTTGGCAGTTGGATTACAGCTTGACAGAAAGCCAGCTGGTGGAGAACAGTCGCCCATAACCCAGCAGAGAGAGCGCATGACCAGCAAAGGGAGCCCCACCACCTCTCTCCTGCCCTCTGGATACCCAGCCATCCAGGAGGCCTCCCCATTGTAAAGGACCAGTTTGAGAACTGTCTGTGGGAACAAACATTCATTCAAAACCCATTCCCAGAAAGCCGCTCATTCTCTATAAGACACTGTTTCCTCTAATATTCTTTTTACTACTTCTGATTATACCAATTAGAGAACTTAAAGCAGGTGCTAATGTGTCTTTAACACTTTTCTTTAACACCTGCTGATTTCTGGTGTTTCAGAAAGTGGTTGTGGCTTGGGGCAATCAGCAGAAGTGCTGAGGCAGTTAGAATAGCCCTGAGGAGCAGAAAGCAGCTTAACACAGATCAAGTAACGGGCAAAAGTTTGAACAAAGTCTAGATCCCACAGCCAGAGACTCTCCACATGTCTGAATGGCTTGAGAATTCCAGCACAAATGGGTCAGGAGAATCATTTTCTCTACAGAACTCCAGGAACCTTTCTTTCTCCTCAAATTCGGAAGAACTCAGTTTATGTAATGATTTAGGGTAGACATGGGTGCAGCACAGTTCTAGGAGAAAGTGTGAAGTGGATACTTATTTGGGGCTACTTTTTCTTCCTCCCTTTTCTGATTTCTGTCTGCTCATGGTGAATGGTCTGCAGGTACTAAAGGCTGCCCGGGCATCCTGGATAAGACTCCTCTTTATCATTTCTCCAAGTCATCCTGCACTGTCAGCCCTGTAGGACCAAAGATGTGCTATGGCAGGGCCAGTGCCACCCTCATCAAATGAGGAACTGTTAGCTTGCCTTGTCCTTCTTCTCTGTCAGCCACTCCTCAGTGACCAGGCTAGCTCTCTACCCATGTTCAATTTGTCACCTTCCCTGGACATCCTAGTGAATAGGTCTTATTTGAAGGTTAATTGTGCTCCATCACAACCCAAGCACTAGGGATTCCTGGTCCTCACACTAGGATTCTAACATCTTCACACTGCTGATATCCTGAAACACACACCCAGGCCAATGGAACCGGCCCCCAGCAGCACACACTAAGGAGGTAAACAGAAATCCTCGTCTTCCCGGCTGGCCTGCTGGAGACCCACAACATGTGGGTCTCTGCTTCCCCACCTGCCATCCGAATGGATCAATGTGATCTTTATTCCAGCAGCTGTTTTAAGTGGGAATCTGCCAGACATTCATAGAAATGGGGTAGATCTCAGGTGGTAACACATGAGTGGGGGCAAACAGGGTCAGGGCATTTCCCTGCTGCCAGAGCACAGTGGAAACCATGAGGAGGATGGTCCTTATTCCTGAGTTAGGGGTTTTAGTACTCACACAGGATACCCTGGGCCTCCAAGCCAGATTATTTGATGTTTGCTTCTTCAAGGGAGAAGTTTTCTTCGTGTCACTTCCAGAGTTCTCATGGTTTTATAAAAGACCTGGAGTAAGGCAGTTGACAACTAGATGCCTGGTCCAAATGGCTAAGATATCCAGCAGACTGTGTGACCTAGAGCAAGTCACTTCCCAGCTCTGAAACTTGCTACCCTCAGTTCTGACAGGAGGAGCTAGTAAGAAGAAGCATGAATGTTTCTTCAAGATCAAGTGTTCTATGCATCTGTGAGGCAAGAAAGCATGGTAGTTTTATGCACAGATACTGGAGTCAAACAAACCAAGATTCAAATCCTGATTTTACCCCTTCCTGGTGACTGTAAGTAACTTCTCTGAGGCTCAGTTTTCTTAACAATAGGGCAGGATAATAAATAGCAGCTTCTTATGAGTTTCATGTGAGGAATTAATAAGATACTGTATACAAATGTTAACATAGAGCCTCATGTGTTCAGTAAGTTAGCTTTTACCACTAATATATGAATATGTCTCATTTTTACAAAAAAAAGTTGCCCCAAATTTCAGTAGTTTGGCTCTCATTGTATATGTGTATTCGGCTGGAGGATTTGAGGTCCTCATGATTTAGAGGGCTAGCCCAGATGTGGCTGCTGGTCTCCTGCTTCCTTACTGAAATTCATGATTTCTGCCTCCTCCCTGGCTGTGGTGGAGGAGCAGCCAGCATCCAGGCTCTTTGACTCCTCAGAGCCTTTGCACAGGCTGTTTCCTCTGTCTGAAGTATTTTATTTTATTTTATTTTATTTTATTTTATTTTATTTTATTTTATTTTATTTTTGAGATGGAGTTTTGTTCTTGTCACCCAGGCTGGAGTGCAGTGGTGCCATCTTGGCTCACTGCAACCTCTGCCTCCCAGGTTCAAGCGGTTCTCCTGCCTCAGCCTACCTAGGGATTACAGGCACTTGCCACCACACCCAGCTAATTTTGTATTTTTAGTAGAGACAGGGTTTCACTATGTTGACCAGGCTGGTCTTGAACTCCTGACCTCAAGTGATCTGCCCATCTCAGCCTCACCAAGTGCTGGGATTAAAGGCATGAGCCACCATGCCCAGCCTCTAGTATTTTTTTAGTGTTCTCTTAACGAATTATTTCTTGTGGTTTCAGTCTTTGCTCCTCATGTGGGCTGTCCTGAGATGTTCTTAAGACTTATCATAACTTGCATTTCTTCTCTTTATCTAGCATTGTCTTAAGTCCACCTCTCCTTCTAGAATGAAACTTTCATGTTTCTGTCTTGTCCACATTTATATATCCCTGGTGCCTAGTACTGGGCCAGCCACAAAGTAAATGCTCAATAAATGTATGTTGGATGAATAAATTAATGAACTAATAGATAATATTGTACATTTATGTGACACTATATTATTTATGAAGCACCTTCATAATGAGGTTCTCCTTTTGAAGCCATATGAATCTCTGTAAGGCTACAGAAATTGGTCAACCAGAGCCTGGCTGTAGATACCCTGCAATAGCCATGACAGTTGCCATGTGGGAAAGCACAAGGTCATGGCAATACACAGGAAGGTCCCCTTATCCCAGTGGGGATGGAGCAGGGTGGGGAGGGCATGTATCTGTAAGAGAAGACTTCTTGGAAGAAGAGGCTTGTGAGGCTTGTGAATGTAAAAATGTGAGTAGAAATTATCCAAGCAAAGATAGGGTTGGCGTGGGCAAGCACAAAGACATAGAGGCATGAGAGGGCAAATTGAATATAAAATTGAAACTAATAAATGCATTAAGAGAGGCATGGATAATATGTTATCTGTTTTAGCGAGGAGGAGATTGCTCTGACAGAGGAAGATCAGGCAATAAGATAGAAGAAAGATCAGGAAAGAATAGAAGGTAGCATTTGAATTCAACCCTGTGGTCAGATGATAATGGGCTGTATGCAGGGTGGTTCACTCATGTGGCCAGGAGAGAATCCAGAGAGACATTCTGGGATTTGCTCAGGCAGGGACCTGGAAAGAAGTCCAGGGAGAAGAGATTGGAAGACAAGATGGGAGAAAGTGGCATTTTTCTCCCTAAGGCCAGACTGTAATGTAGGGCAAAGCTTGGCCTGGGGTTGTCATTGACAGGTGCCCAGTCCTGCTGTCTGGGTCCAGAGAGACCTGTGGCTTGAGGCACTGGTACCCTAATTGCCCCCTGCCCCTCAAGTGGAGGTAATTGAGTCTCCTAAAGTGTGAAACAGGGCTGGGATAATAGTAGCAACCAAGACAGAGAAGGCAAATTCAAAGGCCAACAAACTGGTTGTATAAGTTTGTAAATAAGCTGGGAGTGGGTTGAAGAGTGGTTTTAAGCCTTCTCCAAAGATGTGTAAAAACTTTACAAACAACAACAACTGTGCCTAATAAAACCACTTTTGGGGATTGGCTTCAATAGTGGGCTGCTAAATTGTGATCTCTGCTAGGCTACCATAAGTGAAAATGCTCAGTTGTGACACGCCTATTCATTCATTCCTCACACACCCACCCACCCACCCACAGAGGCCCTCTACACCTGGATTCATCAGACCTGGAGCCAGCCAAGTGGGTCAGGAGATGACTCTGTGGGCATCAGATGTGGGCAGGACCTAACATGCACCTAGAGAGACACCCAGGCCTTGCCCAGAGGTTTGAGATGTGGCTGCCAGGTCAGGTATATGACAAGAAGCAGAAACCTTGCAGTGATTTCATGGCAACTTACAGAGGGGAGCCAGGGAAAGGAAATCTTCAGCAGGTGTCTGAGCACAGGCAGCAACACTGGGAAGGGAAACTGCCAAGCTCTTCAGGGAAAGCCTCATTAGGCCAAGAGGAGGAGCCCAGTGTTTGCAAAAAGAACCAGACATTTACACCAATGGCAGAAATCCTTCCAAGCCTATTCTTGCAATAAATGACTCCATGCCTGAGGGCATGGAGAGAGAAACTAACATTTTCAGCAGGCTTCTGTATGGTGTAGCTGTTGTTCACCTTGCAAATGTTGTTCTGACTTACTTCATTGTTGCTCTGATATATTTGTGTGTTACCTACTGTTTATTAAATGCATATCATAATATCTGATTTAGACAAAGCAAATTTTTATCATTAAACTCTCAAAAACCACACCTAAGAGTGCCTAACTGTTGTCCTTGGATCACTATGGGGAGAATCCTGAGCTTTATCCCAGACCAACATTCATCAGAATATCTGGAAGGCTTCCCCCAAATCAGCATTTTTAAACAAGTGTCCTAGGTGATAAGGAAAGTCACTAAAGTTTGAGAAGCATTGGCATAAAGTGGTGAAAGTGCTTTTCTGAGATAGCACAGGCTTACTGAGTGAAAACAGCCCCAGTGACATTTAATGAACAAAAGAGTAAATGGTCTAGAACTGAGTACAAGAAACAGCTGATCAATCATCCAGTCATTCAGTATACATTTATGACTTCTGGGCCCAAGAGCCCTGGAGTCTATGAAACAGAACACAGCTCAGTTTGAAGGGATTGTAATTTATCACAAAGGGTGAGAACCTGGCCAAGGGGGCCTCGGGGGACCCATGCCTCAGATGGGAAACTATAGGGCAGGGTGGGCACAGGGGAGACAGGGCAATGCCTGCCTTCTCCCTCTCAAGTAGCAGGTGTGGGAACAGGAAGGGGGTCACCCACTGTTCTTTCCCCTCCTGAGGGGATTTAAAAATCTGCTTTAAAAAATATTTTTAAATAAAAAATAAGTCTATAAAAGTCTGCTGCTCCAAACTCCACCCTCCTATGCCCCCATCCTCACCATACACCATACACACAAACTTTCTGCCCTTGAAAGTTTGATCTGGGCTAATAAATACCTTTTAAGAGGTAAATCACCTAAAGGGAAAAAGCAGGCTACCTGTTCGTTATGTTCCACTGTAAACGGGTCTGCTGAAACTGCTGTCATTTGAGCACAGGGAATGAGAGAAGAGGTCTGGGAGTGTGAGCCTTGGGGAAGAGGGCAGGCTGGGGAGCAGCTACGGGAGTTGGGTTGGCCAGAGGGCACCATGCAGACTCTGGCCACTGCTGGGGTCAGGGAGACAGAGTCAGGGGGTGGAAGTGCACCACAAGCAGCCTCTGATATCTGTGGCACTTCCTGCTAATCATTACAGAGATTAACCAGCAAGACTGCTTCCTTACTCCAGCATTAATTCTGGCCCCAGCACCTCACTGAAATTTCCGTGACTCATGGGACCGTGGCCTCCTAGTTGCTAAATACAATAGTTCTGCTCTAAGTGAATGACCATTCTCTGCAGCATTTGACACTGTTGTTCCACTTTGCAATCCTCTCCTCCGTTATTTCTTTGATGTCATTCCTCTCCTGGTTCTCTCTAACCTCTCTTCATTTTTTCCTCAGGGTCATCTACTTCCTTCTCCCATCTCTTAAACACTGATATTCCTGCCAGTTCTATCCTTGACCCAGAAGGTGGTTCTTTTCTTCTTCCTTGGTTTTGTTGGGGGATCTCACCCACTTGTGTGCACATCAGCTACCACCCATTCGGGAATCTATTCATTCAGCAAATGTTATGGAACACCTACTATGTGCCAGGCACTGTGTGACTCCTAAATAAACATTTCCACACCTGGTTTCTCTTTTAACTTCTAGACCATATATCAAATTGCCTTCAGAATTTCATATATGTATGAAATATACAATCAACCCTCTAAATCTGCTGGTTTCACATTGACAGATTCACCCAACCAAAGTTTGAGACCCGCTGATTCAGAGAGGTGACTGTACATATTTTCCATCAAGGTTGGTTGAGTATATGGATGTGGAACCCACAGATATGGAGGGCCAACTGAATACAATTTATATTTACATTATTACTCATAACTGTGATAAAAATAACTGTCTTAGGCTGTGTTTAATATGAAGGAATTTGGATACAAATGATTTATTAAGGATCTGCTATTCAGGAAAAACTTGGAAGAAAGAAGCAGAGTAAGGAAAGGGGAAAAACCAACTAAGGTTGGTTTCAGGTGAAGTCTAGCTGGAGCCTTCTGGGGAGACTGGGGAGGCAGTGAAAATACATCACACTTCAGAGTTACTCTGCAATGAGGTAAAGGAGCTAGGCTCTGACACACCTCCACCAGAGAGGCACTCGCCAGCCCTGGTGTGGGGATATAACTGCCCAGGTTTCTCTTGGAGAAACATAGCCATCAGCTAAAGCAAGCATTCAGAGATGGTTACAGGCATCAGCTGATAGCTCCAATACTCTTGGAACTGGAGAACAGGCATAGTAGTTAGTAAAGGGATCCTAGGTGGACACCAGTGACATCTCCTATGGCAGCTTAGACTTACATAGAACAGTCTGTGTCTGGCACCATCCTAAGTGATTTATGTCTATTAACCTTTAAGACAACCCTGTAATTATTATTCACATTTTACATTGTGGGAACTGAGGCACAGAGGGGTTCCACAATAAGTAAATGATGGGGCCAGGATTCAGGCCTAGGAAGCTGGTTCTAGTTTTCA
This sequence comes from Mandrillus leucophaeus, assembly GCF_000951045.1. NCBI lineage: Eukaryota > Metazoa > Chordata > Mammalia > Primates > Cercopithecidae > Mandrillus > Mandrillus leucophaeus. Next base: position 2,805,050 of record NW_012100654.1, on the reverse strand, counting down.
TACCCTTAACTGCTGCCTCCCCTTCCTCGTTTGCACCAGGCACTGTAGTAGGCACTGAACATTCAACAGTGAAATGAATAAAAACTCCCTGCCCTTACTGAGGTTACTTTCCAGTGAGGGAAGATGGACAGTAAATAAATAAAACATATTATCCAGATGGTAATAAGTGCTAAGGAGAAAAATAAACAGAAGGGGTATAAGGAGTATTGGGTGACAGTTACAGGTTTAAATAGGGTGGTCCATGGAAGACTTTCATGAAGAGTCATTTTAGCAAGGACCCTTCTTCTACTCTTACACACTCCTTTGGGCTGACCCCAATTTACCCTCCTTCTGCACAGCTGGAGGGTAATCAATCCAAATCACCTGATCACATTCCTTCTCTGAATCTTACCCTTCAGTAGTTCCTCGTTGCCTTTAGGACAAATCCACTGCTCCAGCCTTGGCATACGAAGTGCATTCTGATTTGAAGTCTACATCCTCTCCAGTCTCTTCTCTTGCAAGGCCTGATTCTAACATTGTGGTGCCTAAGGCAAGAGTACAAATGGAAGCTCACATACCCTTTGTCTGAATATTTAAAATTAATGTAGCAAGCTAACAAACTGTTAAATAAAACATGTTCTGTCCTTCTACCTTGACAAATATATCTTCACAGCAACCTAGAAGGCCAAATTTAAATTTAGATTTGTTGGACTCCTTTGAGCTCCCAGGCCCAAATGTGGCAGCACAGTAGACCAGCCCCCACTCATGCTCTGCCTGCCTTCTCTCTCCACTCCCCAGCTCAGCCCTACATGGCAGGGGCGCCTCATGCATGCAAGTGAACACCCCAGCTCACACATTTATATTCTAGCCACATCCTTTCAAATAGCAGCCCTTTGTCACCCCTTGGGCCTAGGGGTACACATAATGATGGTGTTACTTGCCCTTGGGAATTGGACCCTGGAAAGAGATACCCATGGGCCCAGGAAGTAGACTAAGGGTCCTTTGGGCAGAGAGTGTTAGGGTTTCAGATACTAGGAGCTTGACCTACAAGGGGAAGATGGATGTGCAGCGCAGACTCTATGTGGGTGAGTCATCTTGGCTCCCGGGGTGAAGCGGGGTGTGTGCAAAAAGAGGGACAGAACCCAGAATGGGACTCTCCAAGGCACTCAGAGCTGCACTCTCTTGCGTTCAAAGGCCTGAACCAGAGTTAATTGCTTGAACTTTCTCAATATGCCACGCTCTTTTGCTTCTCTGACTTTGTGGTTTTGCACAGACTGCAGAAGGGAGATCACTCACTTAGACTCCTTGCCCTAATTTATCCCATCTCCTCTGAGTCCCCTAACTTAATCCCCTCATCTCCGGCCCCCAACTCCTGTCCCCAAACAAAGACACCCATACATAGTGTCAGTGTGGTGGGGTAGAGTATGATATAGTGACCTGAGCTTGGGTTTTCTTTTTTGTTGTTGTTGTTTTTTTTGAGTAGAGACAGAGTTCTACCATGTTGGCTAGGCTGGTCTCGAACTCCTGACCTCAAGTGATCTGCCCGCCTCAGCCTCCCAAAGTGCTGGGATTATATGCATGAGCCACCGTGCCCAGCCTGAGCTTGGGTTTTCAAGTCAACAGTCCTCATTTTGAATTTTTGCTTAGCCACTTACTAGTTATGTAATCTTAGGCAAATTTTATGCCTCAATTTCATCTTCTCTCACATGGAGATAACCATACCTAGTTTATGAAGTTACTATTAGGATATAATGAAATGATGTATGGCAAATACCGAACTATAGCCCCAGCATAGAATGAGCACGCAGTAAAATAGTTGTTTCCCCTTTCCCAGCTATGCCCCTTACTTGAAACCAAACACACAAAGCACCTTGGAAGATTAGCCTGTTTTTCACAGAAAGATGCCAATTGGATTAGGTCACAGCCCTCAGCTCCTGGGCTTCTTTCTCCATCTCCTGAGTTATTGAGAACCTCCTATAGAATATTAGGACCTAATTTCTACTCTTAGTTGTCAGAAATGATTAGTTAACAGGGCATAACCTGCTACTGACCACCAGCTTTAGATGCAGGGATTGTTGACCTCCAGCTCTCGGTAGCAACACAGAATATTTGTTGTTAGGAACAAAGAATTCTCAGGTCAGCATAAATTGTGGCAACACAGATGGAGTCTGAGGAGCAGGGAAATAAGGAAGACAATCATCTCTAAGGAAAGGCAAGACCCACAGTTAACGTTGCTGAACCTGACATAGGTGGGCATGCAACAAATATAAGTCAAGCTACACTAAATGATGTTCAGTGATAAAACCCCTAAATCCCAAAAGAAAGCCTCTAATCCCTAATAGAAAGATGGATAAAAGAGTTGATCAGGTAATTCACAGAAGAAATATTTACAGGCCAAAAAGCTGTAACTAGTAATCAAATAAATGCACATTTAAATATAATACAATGTATTTTTAATAAAACAGGCAAAGGTTTAAAAAATTCAATGACCAGTGCTGGTGAGGATAGAGTAAGGGGGGTACTGTCATACACTGCTGGTGGACTTGTAAGTTGACATACCTTTCTGTAAAGCAATCAAGAGAATGATCAAATAAGTTATGGTATAGGCATAAGATGGACTATCACTAAGTGCAACAGATTGGAAGAAATTTTAGACATGAGAAAAAACTGTGTTACAGTGAAAAGTAGAACAGTACATGGTATAAAAACTATATGCACAGAAAAGGTAGAAAGGATATAGGCCTGGGTGTTATAAAGTCCTACCATTAGCATCTCTTGCATGGGTCTCTGACTACTTTAACTTTTGTGTAGTTATCAGGTGTTTCTCTTATAATGGGAAAGAAATCCTGTAATTTGGAAAAAAGTCACATTGCTTTAAGACAAGAGGATAGAGAAAATTATTTATGGAAAACTTTGGCCACTCATTGTTTCAATAAATGTCAGGGAAGAAGAGGCAACTCCTTTCCTTTGGGATGCAGGATTTGGGGAGAATACTCATCCTTTCTCTCATGCTGGAGAGAGTCCCCTCTCCTGGGGAATTTTCTGTGTACCAGGGACGCCTAAGTAATCTACCTTGTGCTTGAGACACGCACACAGTCAAGAGCTGTGGTCTCTTAATGAGGCTGTAACAATCTCATCACTGGTTGAAATTTGAGAATAAAGTCCCCTCAAAAGGTTTTAATTTCTTTTTGTGACCTGAATCCTTCTGTGGCCTTACTGCCAGCAGCTGTGAGCAACTGATATGTGGTAGGCACATATGTGGGTCATGTAACGTACATAGTGGTTTAAACAACTGCAGTCTGGGAAATGGGAAATTAAGTGAAAGACCATAAGGAAATACTATGCTGGTATTTATATTTTAAAATATGAAGTAATCAATGTCTATTTTGAATTATAAAATAAACGGATTGGCTTTAAAAAAAATAAGAGAAGACCCCTAATTACTCAAACATAGACTTTCTTCCAAACTGAGATATTATAACTATTCTGACCTTCATTTTTTTTCTTCCTATTCTCAGGAGTTATAGTCAAAGTTCAAGTGTTTAAACTTTGCTGCTAACTTATATAACAACATCTTGATTTATTTAGCCTGCTGATGTCTTGGTTTTCAAGATGGTCACTGTCACTTCATCTTGCCTTGATTTCAAGAGTTACTCCTCCCTCATCCTCCCTTAACATCCTGATACATGCATTTCACACTGTGACTCTTACAATGGAAATACATGAAACAACTGGTCTGCATCTTCCGTTGCAGTCAGTTCCACTCTGGGCTGTTTCTGAGTGATCAGCATGACTCAGCGACCTGATTTTTTAAGTTGACATACATTTTAAACCACAAAGCTGGGCATGGTGGCGCAAGGCTGTAGTCCCAGCTACCGGGAAGACTGAGGCAGAGGGATCATTTGAAGCCAGGAGTTTTGAGACTATAGTGCACTGTGACTGTGCCTGAGAATAGCCACTGCACTCCAGCCGATGCACATAGCGAGACCCTGACTCTTAAAAAAAGTGAAAAATAATAATAAGCTAAAAGTAGTACATCTTAAATACAATGGTGGTAAAGTCATGTTATTAATACTTTGTGTACCATCTCTCATCAACTGGCAGAATCAACCTAGAGCCCTTTTTTGAAAAAGTATTCTTTGGCCCAGTTTGGGCTCAGTGGTAAGATGTACTAGTGTCTGTCACTGATGTAGGCCCAGGGCAGAACAACACTCCTGTCAAGGACTTTCCATCTCAGATTTAAGAGGCGACAGGGTCTCTGTCTTTAGAGAACTGGAATATCAATGGGGAAAACATGATTCATTTTAGGAACAAGAAAGTGAGACAAAAATTAAAATGAAAATAAAATACAATTGTGAATATCCAAATTGTAAACATCCCAACAAGTGCAATTGACTACAGGTTGGGTAGCTCCTATCCAAAATGCTTGGGACCAGAAGTGTTTTGGACTTCAGATTTTTTTTTTTTTTTTTTATTTGTACATATATATAATATGAAAAATCTTAGGGATGGGGCCCAAGTCTAAAAATTTTTTTTTTTTTTTTTTTGAATGTTTGCATTCTGCTTGCCGGGTGAGTATCACTAATCTGAAAATCCAAACTCTGAAATGCTGCAACGATCATTTCCTTTGAGCATCATGTTGACCCTCTTAAAGTTTCAAGTTTTGGAGCACTTCAGATTTTGGATTTTCAGATTAGGGATACTCAGCTTGCAAAAGGAAGGCCTCGTTATTTGCCAAATGCTGGGAGAAGGCAGAATGCCAGGACCATTGGTCAAATGCAGAAAGGATTTTTCTGAGGCATACAGTTTGAGCTGGGTTTGAAGGTGGCCAAGAGACCTGACATGAAGTTGGAAGAGTGATTCTGGTCAGAGGGAGTGCAGGTTTCCGGGTGCTTTTTGACTGTGTACTCCAAAGTCTCAGCTACCCAGAGTGACCATACTGACCTTTGACCTCCCCACAGTGAGGACGTGTGCAAACGTGGCTTCACTGTCATCATCGACATGCGGGGCTCCAAGTGGGACCTCATCAAGCCCCTCCTCAAAACGCTGCAGGAAGCCTTTCCAGCTGAGATCCATGTGGCCCTCATCATTAAACCTGACAACTTCTGGCAGAAACAGAAGACCAACTTTGGCAGCTCTAAATTCATCTTTGAGGTGAGCCAGATTTCTCTCTCTTAGCATCTTCTTTCCCTTCCCCTTCTGCCATCCACACATTCCTCATTTCCTCTTCTCCATCTACCATACAGTATGTGACACCTCAAGGGCTGAGATTTCAGGATTCCTTGGCCACCATGGCCTTACCAGTTAGAGTATGGGGAGGAACAACAGGCTCACAAGATTGTCCCAAATGCACACCTTCATTACACAGTCTTATTTACTGTTGTTGGTTGTGTAATTGGGACAACTATTTCTGCAGGCAACTTTGCAATTTGTATCAAAAACCTTAGAAAGAGTTTATGTCCTTTGATGTAGCAATTCTTTTTTTATTGCTGTATCATAGTTGTACATATTTTTGGGTACATGTGACATTTTGATGCCTGTATACAACGTATAATGCTCAAATCAGAGTAAATGGGATATCCATCACCTCAAACATTTATCATTTCTTTGTGCTAGAAACGTTACAATTCTTCTCTTCTAGCTTTTGAAATATATCATAAATGATTGTTAACTACAATTCCTCTACTGTGCTATTGAATACTAGAACTTATTCCTTCTATTTACCTGTATTTCTGTATCTAGTAACTAATTTAGGAAAATATTCTTTTTTTTTTTTGAGATAGAATCTCACTCTGTTATCCAGGCTAGAGTGCAGTGGCATGATCTCAGCTCACTGCAGCCTCTGCCTCCTGGGTTCAAGTGATTCTCCTGCCTCAGCCTCCTGAGTAGCTGAGATTACAGGCACCTGCCACCATGCCTAGTTAAATTTTGTATTTTTAGTAGAGACGGGGGTTTCACCATGTTGACCTGGCTGGTCTCGAACTCCTTACCTCAGGTGATCTGCCCACCTCAGCCTCCCAAAGTGCTGGGATTACAGGCATGAGCCACTGTGCCCAGCCTATTTTAAGAAAATATTCTTTTTTTTTTTTTGAGACAGAGTCTCGCTCTGTTGCCCAGGCTGGAATGCAGTGGCCGGATCTCAGCTCACTGCAAGCTCCGCCTCCCGGGTTTACACCATTCTCCTGCCTCAGCCTCCCGAGTAGCTGGGACTACAGGTGCCCACCACCTCGCCCGGCTAGTTTTTTGTATTTTTTAGTAGAGAGGGGGTTTCACCATGTTAGCCAGGATAGTCTCGATCTCCTGACCCCGTGATCCGCCCGGCTCAGCCTCCCAAAGTGCTGGGATTACAGGCTTAGAAAATATTCTTAATACAAAATTTCAACAAACAAGAAGGTAAAAAGCCAGGTAAAATTGCAAACAAGAAATGTCTACAAGAATGTTCATCACAGCTCATATGTTCCTATACAATAGTATATATACACATGTGCATATTTATACATATATAGTACATATACATACACATACATAGGTTGTGTCCTTGCTAGACATTAATGTTGGTGACATTAATACACAAATATTGGCTGGGTGTGGTGATTCATGCCTGTACTGTAATCCCAGCACTTTGGAAGGCTGAGGAGGGCGGATCACTTGATGTCAGGAGTTCGAGACCAGCCTGGCCAACATGGCAAAACCCCGTCTCTACTAAAAATACAAAATTAGCCGGGTGTGGTGGTGTGCACCTGTAATCCAAGCTACTCAAAGAGGCTGAGGCAGGAGAATCTCTTGAACCCGGGAGGCGGAGGTTGCAGTGAGCTGAGATTGCACCATGGCACTCCAGCCTGGGTGACAGAGTGAAACTCCTCAAAAACAAAAACAAAAAAAACAAAACAAACAACCCAAATACTATGAAGCCATGAAAAACCATATTTAGAAAAAGTAGTATTAAAATATTTATTGTTTACTAAAATGCAGGTGATGAAACAATATGGATAGTATAATCTGAGATTTGTTTTTAAAGTGTATGTATGGAAAAGAAAACTGAGATTGAAGATGTTAGTGATGGTTTATTCTAGGTGACGGGACAATGGGTGGTTTTTATTTACTTCATATATTTTTATTTTTTCAAGGATGATGTATTACTTTCATAATCAAGGAAAACATGTTTTCAAACTAAATTTTCTAGAGGCTATATGTTTCCCCTGAGAATTTTAAATGACAATACATCAGATTAAATCAATTATTTAAGTGTCTGTGTTCCAGCCAAATTTGAACTGTTCCCTTCCTTGGAATTCTAGTCCTCATTTGCAAGGGGATGAGCTTTTAAATGTGTGTGTGTTGAAAACGCAGAGCTGCTTTTAATCTTTCAGCAGCTTCCCATTCCAGACTTTTGTGCCCTGGGGGCCAGGAGCGCCTGTGTGTGGTGTCAAATAGGCTGTGATTTGAGCACAATGACCTGACCCTTGATGTAGGCGATTCTCACTCTGTGTAAACAATACAAGAAATTTGGCTTGGTATAAAAACAGTGACCTATTATAGTCTCCCAGCACCCCTCGGGAACAGTAGGAGACCTGTAGGGAAATGCTTTTTATATTTTGGCTTGTTTATACAGAGGTGGTGACAACAAGCCTATAAATGTATAAGCTGAAGAGACTGAAAATAATCTTTTCAGTAAGTCTTGATACTTACGCTTCAGCATTGCTGGCCTGCATGTCCCATCTCTCTGCACCTCTTTCACTCTAAGTTGAGCAGGCTTTGTCTCTGTCTCCTAAATAAGAGGTATAGGAAAGATAGCTGGGGGCCTCCCAATCAAAGGAATATTTATAAGGCAGTATCTTAAAAACAGTGAATTTCATACTTAGTGCAGAGTAGGGTGACAAGTGATACAGAGATGAGAGTATAAGCTTGTTCAACAACAGATGCTTATACATAATTGGTAAGTATAATTATGGAGGACTTCCTGGAAGTGGTAAACTTTGAGCCAAATTTGAAGGAGAAGGTACTTTGGAATAGGGTTTTTCAAGTTTAATGCACACAAATCTCCTGGGGATTTTGAAAGTGCAGATTCTGCTTCAGTAGGTCTGGGGTAAGGCCTAAGATTCTGCATTTCTAACAAGCTCCCATGTGATGCCAATACTGCTGGTCTGAGAGCTATGCTTTGAGTAGCAAGGATGGAGATTAGCAGGAGTTTGCAACTCTAGTTGCACATTAGAATCACCTGAGGGACTCTTAAACCTACTCATGTCCAAGCTCCCATTTAGCCAATTAAATCAGAATTTCTAGGGATGAAGTTTGAGCATTGGTGTTTTTGCACACTCCCCAAAGGATTCTAATGAGCAGTCAAGTTTGACAACCGTTGTTCCAGACCAGCCCTCCTGCCTGTGGCAACTCCTTCCTTCCTCTTAGGAGAGGGGTGGAAAGAGAAGGGACAAAGAGGGAATGCTCAGAGTAGCAAGACACAGAGATAAATTGCTTTTCAGGTTTTGAGTAATGATCCAGCCTTCAGGTCATCAGAGTGAGCACTAACAGGGATTGAGCATGTACTCCATGCTGTGCACCCCATGTACTTTACACACATTGATATGTTTAATCTCTGCAAGCCCCTTAAGGAAGGAATTATTGTCTCCATTATTCAGAGGAGGAGACTGAGGCTCTGAGACCTTAATAGCTTGCCCTGGGTCACACAGTTAGTAAGCGTAGGGCTGGAACCCAAACCCAGATATTAATTTGCTAGCCTCTCATTCTTCATGAGAAAGAAGAGAAGCCTAAAGCCCTGTCGGATGGAAAAGATGTTTACTAATAAACTAGGGTGGTTGCCTGCATCACCATTTGCTGGAGACACTTTGCTTCCTGGAGACAAACATTCTCCACTGTGCTCTCCAGGAGCTTGTAGGGAATTCACAGAGAAAACCAAGGACCCAGACTCCCCTGTTGCCCATCCCTAGTTCTGTTCACCATACCACAGAAGAGCTGACAGGGAGAGCCTCGGAAAAGATAAGACTATGAAATCTTTGCATTCCAAGCACTGGCCCACGTTGCTTAATCCAACTATGATGATACCCTGGGTCCACGGGCCTTGGTTTTAAAGCTGTAGAAAACTGTCCCCCAGAAACTAGGTCAGTTTTTCTTCCAGCTTCTGCTTCTAGCATCTGAAACCCTATTGAAGTGAACTTGGGGTCAGGAGGAGGGAAAATGAGGAGAGCAGGGACACAAAGGCAGTTCTTCTGGGATGGTAAATGGGGGGCAGTTGGAGAGGCTCGCTAAAGCAGTCAGCAGTCTGTAGAAACTGCTGATCCCAGCTGATCTGTGACTCCTGACCAGTGAGTCCCATGGCGCCCCATCACCCTTTCTGAGGCAGGCTGTGGTCATTATTATGTGGACTTACCTTGTCCTTTTCCCTCATCCTATTTCTGCCCTGTTCTTCCCCCAACATCACTGAGTATCCTTGTCTGTGTCTGCCCCTTCCAGACGAGCATGGTATCTGTGGAGGGCCTCACGAAACTGGTGGACCCCTCCCAGCTGACGGAGGAGTTTGACGGCTCCCTGGACTACAACCACGAGGAGTGGATCGAACTGCGGCTCTCCCTGGAGGAGTTCTTCAACAGCGCCGTGCACCTGCTCTCACGCCTCGAGGACCTCCAGGAGATGCTAGCCCGGAAGGAGTTTCCCGTGGATGTGGAGGGCTCTCGGCGGCTTATTGATGAGCACACACAGCTCAAGAAAAAGGTGCTGAAGGCCCCTGTGGAGGAGCTGGACCGAGAGGGGCAGCGGCTGCTGCAGTGCATCCGCTGCAGCGACGGCTTCTCAGGACGCAACTGCATCCCGGGCAGTGCTGACTTCCAGAGCCTGGTGCCCAAGATCACCAGCCTCCTGGACAAACTGCACTCCACCCGGCAGCACCTGCACCAGATGTGGCACGTGCGCAAGCTCAAGCTGGACCAGTGCTTTCAGCTGCGGCTCTTTGAGCAGGATGCTGAGAAGGTAGGAAGGGAACAGGCCAAACCTGAGCTGGGATGGGAGTGAGGGAGCAGAGGTTGCTCATCCAACTTTCTGATTAATGGTAGTACTTTTCTGGAAAGCTTTAAAACAGTGTGCCTACTAATTTTAGCTAGTGTAATTTTTTTTTTTTAAGCTCACCCTTATATAGTATTTATTATGTGCCCAGTATTGTTCTAAGCACTTTGTGTAAATTTACTCATTTTAATCCTTTCAAGAGTCCTAAGAGATAGGCATACTATTATAATCACATTTGATAGATGAAGAAACTGAGAGGTTAAAGAATTCACCAAGCTGGGAAGTGCAGTCTGGCTCCAGGGTCCATGCTTTTACCTACCGTTAGAAGCTGCCCCGAGTGCCTGTAATGAGTTGCTCAAGCCAGCTAAGGAACAAAAACAGTACTGTTAACAGCCACTATAATATTAACTAGTGATTATGGCCCTGCAATGTATTTTACCATTGACAAACCACTTTTCACACAGTCTTATTTAATCCGCGTAATCCTTTGATCCTTACGGGTTGAGTGGTGGCATCTCTCTTGACATGCAGGGAAATGGATGTTCTTTGATCTTGGGTCTACAGTGACAGAGCTGACATCTGAATCCAGCATTTTTCTGTTTCCAAGTCCAGGGCTCTTCCTGCTATACCCACTTGTTTCCAGAGGTTTCTCTTTAGCTGCTAAGCACTTTCTTGAGTAAGACACCATTTTTTCCAGCAGTGAATTTTCAAAGCTTTCCCCTTATCAGGGGAAAGTAAGATAAGAGAATGTAAAAAAGGAAAATTGCATATAGTGCCTCTTTGCTGAGGATCCAAGGGTATCTTCCCTAGATTCTCTTTAAGCTAAAGAGAAGAAAGAAGAGTTTACTATTATATATCCTTTAAGAAGAAGACAGTAGGCTCTCCTCCTGTCAGTTTTCTGGATGTAACTTATATTTAAATGGACAATACTGTTCTTAGGGATGCCATGACATCTCTCAGTAACCTGTGAATTTTACAATGTCTGATGTGATGGTTTTCTGTCTTTTAAGAGCTCATATTGAAAAATGTCTCTAGGTATTTTTAAATGATGAAATCGAGATCTTAAACTCTCTGTATAAGTGTGATCCCAATTTATGTACTAAATATAACTGCAAGAAAATTTACCAGAATGTTAATAGTTTTGCTTCCTTGGGGCAGAATTATGGTTGATTTTAATTTCTCTGTATAATTTTATAAGGCTTTCTAATTTTTTATAACATATAGTAAAAAAAATTAGTATATGCCTTTTTTTAATGCATATCACTTTCTATAGCATATCCCTTTTTATATACCTTTTGAATATGATTTAAGCAAATTTTGGGAACTTCTGACCTTTCTTGGGGCTCTTTGCCCAGTGGCCTGGCAGCCTGAGTCTGACCCTGGCCTGGGCTGCTCTGGGAAGGGCAGCTTAGATCTCAGAATTCCTGCATTGCTCACCGAGTGATGAGATGCCAGGGCAGGAGCCAGCTGTTCTGTGAAGCCAGAATCAGGTACTTTGGCTCTATTGCCAGTTTTGGAAAGATCTGGAACATCTCTTTTTTCTTGAGGCCTGTTTTGCTCTGGGGCAGGGAATCTGGTTTGCAGCCTGGCCTGCGTGCCTGTTTCAGTGAGCAAGGGACAGAAAGGGAGGTGGAGGACTTAGGTCTGCCTAGGCATGTTTTAGAGTTTGGAGCACTTCATGGTATCCCTGAGGCTCAAGGACATGGGAAGCCTGAATAGGGCACAGATAGTGCCTGTCTGAAAAACCAAGCAAATAGCATACCATAGCTCCAGAAGTTCCCAGGTCAAGGACACTGCCCTTCTAGGGCCTGCCACGTTCCATTCAACAGGGCAGTAATTGCTGTTACACATAGATTCTCTCAATCCATGCTCCTAAGAATTGTATAGTATATGATAATTACTATTTTACAATTGAAGAACTGGAAACTCGGAGAGGTGAAGTGGCTGGCCCGAGGTCATACTATTGGTTAGCCAGGGCCACTGTCTTAGTCTGTCTCCAAAGCCCATCCAAGCTCTTATCCAATAACCCTGTTGTCCCTCTGCTCCCAGAACCTACTTCCTGTTACCACTGAACACCACCTGTTAGCCCCTAAGTCTCCTGGCGCATGCCTGATGGCCCTAGAGAAAAATCCCAAATCCTACCTTTTAATGCTCATTCCATAGCAGGGGCTCTTTCTGTGCCATGGACTCTTTTGGTCTGGTGAAGCATACGGACCCCTTCTCAGAATAACATTTGTAAATGTACAAAAAATATACATAGGCTTGGAAAGCAATTACTTAAACACGGTTATTTGCAGGAACAGAAAACTAAATACCACACGTTCTCACTTATAAGTGGGAGGTAATCATTGGATACTCATGGACTTAAAGACGGCAACATAGAAACTGGGGACTACTAGAGGCGGTAAGGAGAGAGAGGGGCCTAAGGGTTGAAAAACTAACTATTGGGTACTATACCCGTACCTGGGTGATAGGATTATACCCAGGTAATAAACCTGCACAAAATATCCCCTGAATCTAAATTACATGTTAAAAATAAAATAAAGAAATACAGTGATTACATTTTAAAAATAGCAGCATTATATGTACTTTTAAATTAACATGCTAATAAGATCTACTTGAAGTATAATTTAACTATTATAATCCTGAAGCAGTGATGAACATAAATAAATGATGTTCCAGGACAACAACCCTGATATGATATGAAAATGTGTGTGTTTCTATTATAGTCAAAGACACCGCATTGCTAACACTAATGCAGTTTGTTGACTATGTTCATAATGGAAGAGAATGCTATATTTCAGTTAGTTAGTGAAAATAAAGATATGATTTTTTTCCTATCCAAGTATATGATCCCTGAATTCTGTCCATGAACCCAAGGTTTAGAATGCCTGTTGTGTGATGTGCTCATACCTTAAAAAGGAGTGTGGGGGAGTGTGCGAATGTGCACGTGTGTATGTTCATGCATGTGCATGTGAGTAGAGGGGTGGGGAGAGAGGCAGAGAATATTCAAAACAAGGGAACAAAAAGGAGGATGGGACGAGGGCAGCCCAGGAATATTTTGAGGTTGAGTCAGTGGTGAAAATGCCACTCAAGCTTGACCCAGCTGCCACTGAAAATGTGCCGAGTGCTGGACAGGGTAGAAAAACAGTCCTTTTAAGTTGCTTTAAGATTAATTTAAAATATCTGCTCAGAGCTGAGTGCCTCAGCCTTTGACTTATTTGGTGACTTTGGAAGGGGGTGAAGAGCGTGATGGTTTGGAATAAGGGCTGTGAGTGTGGATCCACATCTAAACAAGGGCTTGAGGAAATAGTTACCGTCTGAGCCAAGTCTTAGTCTTCCTTCTGGTGGGAGGCTGGTTGGCGGAGGCCTCTAATTCCAGATCTGGGAAGCTCTTGGCAATCAGAGGAGTCTGGTGATAGTTCAGCCTCTATTTTTGTAAAAGAGGTGGGCGCAGTCTCGCCCCTGGCCTTGCAGGGTGACAGCTTGTTCCCAAGGGCTTGAAAATGGGTTGGTGTTCCCCATTTACCAGCTGGCCTTGGGGAGTGAAGCTGCCTCTCACTTCTTCCCCTGACACCTGTGGTGACCCCCCACATTCCCCATCTTGGAGGTGCTGGGGAGTGGACCATGCTGTCTCCCAATTAAGCCTCTAGGGAGTAGGGCCTCCGTTCCACAGATAATTCATAAAGCAAGTCACTCATTCATTTAATAATCAATGTTGAACAGCTGTCATGAGCCCCCAAAAGGGGGGGTAGGCCAGAAGTTCTCTCTGGAGCAGTTCGCCATCTAATTAAGGAAGTGAGCACATAAGCTCCTGTGTATTCACTTTTTTTTTAAAATTTTTAAAAGCAGGTTTATTGAGGTATAATTGATAAATAATAAGTGGCACATATTTAACATATATGATCTGCTAAGTTTGGACATGCGTATACACCTGTAAAACCATCAAGGTAATAGATGTAGCCATACCTCCAAAAGTTTTTTTGTTTCCCTTTGCATAAACTCTTACTTACTGAATGCTTTCTGTGCACCCTGTACTGTCCTAGGCACAGCATCTGTGCTTGGAGAATTTTCAGAGAAGAGGGAACACTGCAGCTCAGGAATGACAGGAAAGTCTTAATGAGCAATCTGTGGAAGCACAGAGTAATTCAGAGGTGATTCAAACAATGCATGATGTTAGATGAACCACTGCAGTCTCAGACGGGTGCCCTCTGGCCTGTAACTAATGGGCCTGTCCTCCACTGTATTCACAGAACACAAGCCGGGTCACCCCTCATTGGCCTGGTGCAGATTAAGGCTCTCTATGCAGCCCTGTTTCACATCTGGCCACCCCTCCAGTTGCAATAGACCCCGTGTGATGAAGGTGTCTGCCCTGCAAACACAACCTATTACTGAAGAGAAGGAATGGGCCTCTTCCCCGCTGGGGGCCATATGTGGTCTTAAAGGTCATTACGTAGACTCATTGTAGATGTGCCTTTGGCAAATGGAAGGGTGAGTGCTACTCAGTGGAGGATCCTCCCCATACACACCCCTTACTGGGTGCCTAGGACACATCTTATAATGGTAAAACTAGAAGCAACCGTGAAGTCCACATGTCTACCTCCTACACACTGTAGAAATCCCAGCCTTGCCATCTGATGACAGTCATTGTGACCTTGTGATGTCAGTGTGCTGATGCCAATGATAAGTATCAGAAAATACTGAAACTCCCATCTGCCTTCTAGTCTGGGGAAGGCCCTCAGTCTTCCAGTCTTTTCAGAGAAGGAGCAGTGCTTCGAAGAGCTCTGGTGCATAACTAGACTTAACGGATTGAGAAATCTTTATCTACTTCATTTCTGAATAAAGGAAGCTCTACTGATGTCTACCCAGGAGGCCCATTTTTTAGTCTTGCCCAAAGCTATTCTGGAAAGGAGACGATATTCGCACTTTGGGAGAATCCCCAAAAGAGTGAACAAAGCTGGCTAATGGGGCTTCCAGTATTGGAATCATGCCTATTATTGGTTTATGCAGCACATTGTATTTATTTCATGTGTAAATGCATGGTTGGGAAACACCCAAGACAAGATCCTTATCACCCTGCTTGAGAGGATATTTTGGTGCCCACCTCCCCCATGACCAAGACAGCTAGCACAAATGAGAATCTCTCATTTGTTTTTAGGTGTTCAGCGGAGACTGTGGCCTCTGTGGCTATCTGGCCCTGCCTTTACCACTATGGGAAAGCTCACCTTGGAAAACCTAATTTTTAAATGCCGTCCTGCAGTATTCATTTTTGCATGGCAAAATTCTGTTCACATCCATGGGTGCCATGCTGAAATGGAGCTGTGGTGGGTGGGGTTAGGATTTGTCCTGGGGTGACACTTACCAATTGTGAGACATCAGGCACATCTTTAGCTTCTCACCCCCAATTATGTTACCGACAAAACAAAGATAAAGAATTTATGCTACTTCTACTTCATCATCTTTTGACTTTTCTTCTGCTTCCACACTGCACTGTTCTCATGCACAATACTCTCTCTTCATGAAGACATCTTTCAACAGGAGAAGTGGGGTGGCCACAGTGATGGTGGTGGTAGCTTTGGAGGTGGTGATGATTTGAGAATAAACTTCTGAGGAGATGTACCAGAATCTGCAGAGTGGTTTGATAAAGCCCTACGCCACCCCAATCCATTCCTCTTCCTTCCTCTTCCTTTGAGACTTGCTGCACTAAATAAATATCTAAGCCCTTTTACAACTTAACAATTGTATAATACTTTTTGCTTTTTTGTTCTTCCCTACATATTTATAGTGGGTTCTTGTCTTTTCAGGATTGTTGCCTTGGGTCATTATGAAAAATAAGGAACCTCTCAGCAAATAAAACCCTACTCCCTTGAGGTTTTGTTTGTTTGTTTATTTGTTCGCTTAAAAAAAAGACAAACTTCTTCGCAGGGTTGTTTTGAGAACTGAGTGGGGTGATGTATGTAGCAGTGCCTGGCATGGTGCCTGGCCCAGCATAACTATTCCAGGAACATTGGCTTCCCTTCCTTCTCCCTGCGCTATTTCAGTTATGATTTACTCTTCAGTCATGGGTGCCTGCTGAGACCGTGAAGAGTGTCACTGATGCTCTCTTCCAAATGAACCTGCTCTAAATCATTTTCAGTTATCCTTAATGGAACAAAATTCAGAATTGATTTTTGAGAGAAGTTGGAAATTATGGTATAGATTCATGGGGGCCCTGCAGGTCACCAGGCTATGCAGTGCCCCTGGGCAGGGCACAAAAGAGGAGCATATAAATCAAATTGGGATCACACCTGAGGGGTCAGGGCAGGCAGATCCTCCACGGGGAAAGGCCTCTGGAAAAACAAGGTCTGTCCTTGAAGCAGCCCCAGAGGAAGTGATTCTTCCTGGTGTCCCATGAGAGGTGAGCCCCCATCCCCATGCACCCTCTACATCTGAGACACTTGTCACCTTCTGCTTTGCAGTATAGCTAAGAGCATATTTGTCCTATTCTCTTGCAAACTTGGGGCCAGAAATACTTCCTATGGCAATGTTTATGCATTTTAATATTCTTGGAAGTCTGTGCAAACAAAATAATGTTGCTTTTATGTTAATCACTGTGAGAAAATCTACACTAGGCACCACTGGGCATCGTGGTAGGGAGCAGACCACTGTGCTAAGGGTGATGTGCTTATTGTGTTTTGCGGCTGGTATGTCCTGTTGGCCACATTAGCATTGCAGGACATCCCCAGGATGCCCCGTCACTGGGCAAAGTATCCCCTGCTATTTCCTGTCCTCTTCCTCCAAGGTATAAACAGTTCTGGTCACTCCCTAGAGCCCAAAACAGGACCCAAAGTCTTATCCTGCCTGGGGTGACCAGAACGAGTGGGGCTGTTGTAGAGAAATCCTGCTGCTTCTACTTCCCTGGTGGGCCCTGGCCCACAATGTCTTCTCTTCCCCATACCTCCAATACCCCCATTCCCCATGAGGCAGCAGCAACATGATTCCACTGTCATTTGTCAAAGTGAAGTGCCTTTGCGGTAATTACAATATGTAATTCTTTTGGGAATGTTCAAAGTATTCTCACACCCATGACCTTAGAGATTTTATGGCCCAGCCCTTCCTTTTACATAATAATCTTTGACCCAGAGCAGAGACCCACGCTAAAATCATCCAGTCCATGGTTCGTCATCTGAGCCTCCTATGTACTGTATGTGGTAGGCCAGGTGTGCACGTAAACGGGCATCATTTCACAGATGGAAAAGCTGAGACTTGGTGTGCTTGAGTGGTTTGCTTGGGATAGAGTCCTCTGCTTTGAAGCTGGTGCTCCTCCCTCTTCTCCCAACACACACACCCACACACACACACACGTGCGTGCATGCAAACACATGTGCGCACGTGCACACACACACACACACACACACTCTCTACACCCTCTCTTTGGAGGCTGCTTGCCGTTCAGGACAGATGGTGGCATGTGCCAGCAACCTAGGTGGTGGCTAAAGGGGCTGGGGGCTAGGAGGATAAGGGTCACTTGACATGTGTCCTCACCAGTGCTGTGGTGAAGGGACAAGCACTTGACAGGCCTCCAGAGGGGCGTGTCATATCTCTGTGTTGTTCAATTGCCTGAGCCCTTCATGTTGGGAGGGAGGCTTCAAAGAGCTGTGACCTTTGGGGTGGCCGGAAGGGCAAGGCCTTTACTGGGTGGTTGTAATTTCCTGCTTTTTTTGGAGAAAGGCTCCGGTGCCCTCTTGTTCCTGCTCTCCCCCTTCGTACTGAGACCTTAACCACCAAACCCCTCCACCTCCTGTTGACTGGGCTCAGGGCAAGGAAGGGTGTCTGTGTCCCGCCCCCTGACACAGAACACAGTGTCCTGTATTATTTCCAGCCTGCTGGTCCTGGGAATTCCGACTTACTTTTTCTCATTTCCTCCCCCTGAACATTAGAAACATTAGATTCCAAAAATAATCTAAGTCACAGTGTTCTACAGGCTGCATGTGTGTGTTTTCTCCCAAAGCTGTTTTTCTCCCTCTTAAGTCCTTTCTCTCTCTCCTTTCTTCCCTCTCCTGCATTTTCAGCCCCATTTGTATCCTGAGATTAGCAGGCCTGCAGGAGGAGTGTGGGTGTGGAAAACAGAATGGAGGAAGGATGGGGAAGAATGCTCAGGCATGAGGCTTGGCTCGCTTCCACAGTTCTCTCAAGAGGGTGGAAGGTGCCAAGACCTGAACTGCTGTGTGTAGAGTCTGCCTATGCAGCCCCTGCTTATGAATGGACCCCATAGAACTGTGGACCCCATAGTGACTCTTTGGAACTGAGAACTGAGACACTGTGTTAACAGTACTTTCCAGAATCTGGGTTGTCACACTGACTCTTTCTGCAGCAATTGAGGTGAGCTGTGAAAAGAAGGTCTGATCAGAGATGAAATGTGTGTGTGTGTGTGTGTGTGTGTGTGTGGTGCAGGGCAGTAACTGAGAAAGGTTCATTGACTCATTCGTCAACAGATATTGAGTGTCTACTGTGTGCCAGACCTTCTGCTGGGACTATGTCTCTCTACTTTTATCCTAGCCCTTGGATGGAGGATAGTCTAAGGCAGTGCAGAGAAAATCAGAATTAGCACTAATGTAATTCTTGATACATTGTAAGGAAAAGATGGTTTAGAGAGTCACCACTCCAGTGGCTAGAACCTGGGTGAGTTAAGATATCAAGGTCTCTGTTGGTTTCTGGGTGGGGGTAGGGCTGGTGGAGGTGGGGTGGGTGTCTTAGTGTGTATGGGAGAAAAAGCATGGAGGTGGTCCAAGCAAAAAGGAAACATGTCAGCTCTGCCGCAGTAGGGGAAACGGGAAGGGTTTTGGTACCTTGTTTGAAGAATTAAGGACATTTCAGGTGTACTTTATAAAGTAAAACAAATTGAGTCTCTGTTTGGGGTGGGAAGCTTTCCCAGGGTTTCTTTCCAGGCATTTTACTTTGAAGAACCTGCTTTCCTTTCTTTTTTCTACCTTCTACCCTTCTCCCCTGTTCCCCTTCTGCTCCCTTTCCCATTTGTGACCTTCCTGGTCCTTGCCCTGGCATCTCCTCAGGCTTGTCCTTACCTTTCGTGCACCTGTTCTCTCTGAACGTGTTGCATGGCCTTCCTTTTCCATTCCTGCTTCCTTCCTTGGTCAGAGTTAAGGAAGAGTCCCATACAGAGTTCAGGCCTCCTGTGGGGGACGGAGAGAGCACTGGCTTTGGAACTGGAGAGACCTGCTGGGCCACTTGTAGCTGAGTGACTGTGTTCAGTTCACCCCCTCTGAACACTGGTTTCTTTATCTCCAAAAAGATTTTAATATATGCCTTAGGATTATTGTATGAGTTAAAGAAAATGTACATAAATCTTCCGGCGTGGCTGGAGCCTTGAAGACACTCAGCACATGGAACAAATGGCAGATTTGTGGAGACAGACTTGTGCTGGCCCGTGTAAATGAGTGGAATCAGCAGTAGACAGTTGCCTGGGGAGGCTCTCTTGTGAGGCATGCATGGGGAATACAGCCCTATCCACAACAAAGATGCCAGAGTAGACAGTAAGCAGCCTGTGGCAGCAGAGCATGGAGGTGAGGTAGAACCTGGTGGCTGGAGAAACCAAGAAGGGACCTTGAGGAGGAACTCATCAGTGGGTATTAGACACTCGGCTGCTAGCAGGGAGAAAAGGAAATGGAAGCTGTAACCGGGCTGGCAGGATCTTAGAGAACACTTGCTGAAGATAAGCCAATCACTGTGCTGAGCACTGTGCCAGGGATGGGCATTTGGAAGATGAGCTCCATTCAGGCCTTGCCATGTTGGAGTAGAGGGCACCAGGAAACAAATAGCCATTGCACATGTAAGTTCACAATGGTGTCTATCAGTGCTGTGGGAGCATAGAGGGAGAAATGTTCAGCCAGGGTTTGGGATGCAGGGAGATGGAAGAGTGTGAACAAAGGCACAGCAGCCTCAAAAGGCAGGCTGGATCCTGGGAATGTCTGCAGTCGGGTGTGGCTGGAGCACAGGCTGTACAGGGAGGAGTGCAGGAGGTCCATGTTCACGCCATTTGGGTTACCAGGATTCAGAGCACAACAGAGAGTCAGAAGTCCATGGAATAACCAGTGGACCACAAGGAAAACTGGATTCTAGCAAATGGTTCAGGTCTTGCCAGAAGCATCTGAGAATCCTAGAGTCTTTGATTCAGGTCCAGTCCTTTACCCAGGGCAGAACTCCCTTCCAGATGTGCATTTTTCCAGATTCTTCTGAGCATTTCCAGGGCTGAGGAAGCCACAGCTTTGTGGGGCAGCCTGTTCCACTGTTCCGTAGCCCCAGTTGTTAGAAAGTCCTCCTTCCAGCAGGTCAGAATCTACCCTCCTGTAGTTCCACCCTGAAGTCCCAGCTCTGTCTCCCCGGGTCACTGGGGAACTACTCTCTTCCTTCCCCTACAGGGCAGCTCTCCCACAGCTTGGGGACAGTGCTTGGGGACCTTCCTCATGTTTTCTTTACCAGATAAAGTTCAGTGAGTTCTTTCAGCCTATTTTCATTTGACATGGGCTCTAAACTCTTTAATGCAGCTTTCCTGGGACCAGTTTTTCAAATGTGTGAGGGGACACAGGAGGAGTCTGAGGCTTTTGGTCCCACTTGCACAGGTGAGAATGAGATTTTGTATGCGTAGGTGCACTAGTTTTTGTAGCCCAGGTTAGTTGATCTGAAACCCCAAGAGTTCGCCCCCCAGAGAGTGATGTTCTCTCACTCGAATAGAGAGAGACACTATCTCATATGTAAATACAGGAGGATGTCTTCTCACATGTGAGCACAGAGAGATTTTTCTAGCATGGAACTGTTGGGTTAAAGCATTCTGGTGCCAAGGTCAGTAGTAGTTACTGTTTCTCAGGGAAAAGCCCAACTCAAGGGTATCTACTATTCAATCCCGTTCCTGTATCCCATGGCTCTTCCTGAGGTCATTCCCAAGGAGAGCTAAAGCCTCATAGTCTTATCTTGTAAAGAGTCGGAAACCTGTGGTAAAACCAACACGGCACATGTATCAAACCTGCACGTTGTGCACATGTACCCTAGAACTTATAGTAAAAAAAGAAAAAAAACACACACAAAGGAATATTAATCTCTTGGAGGAAATCTACCACTAGCTGGAATCCCAGAAGGGTTCTTCCCCCAGTCCCCCATCCTATGGCCCCTTTGAAATCGCACTCTCTTGGTTTGCTCACCTCCAGCCTCTCCTTAGTAAGCTTTCTCTAGCATAAGAATGTCCTGCTATAGGAACAACTGCTGCTGTGGTGAGAAGATATACTCTGTAACATATGCTTTCTGGTGGAGAGATAAAAGAGGGTTTGGTTTCCTCCATCCTCTTTAGAGATTGGGTTGACCAGCTTGTCCCAGATTTCCCTGGGGAGATGACCTTGTCATGAGGTGGCAAGAGGGGGTACAAACACAAGGGCCCTAGAATGGAGAGTGAGACTGGACTTGGGCATTCAGCTCCCATCCCTCAGGGTATTCTCTTCTGCGCTTTGCACATTCCCACCTTTTCATGCCTTTGTTCATGCCAACACTCCTCCCATTTGGAATGCCTGCTCTACTGTAGGTGCCTATTAAAGCCCTCCCTCAGCTGAAGGTCCAGCTCAGATGCTACTCCCTCTGTTCTCCCCTGTTGGAGTTGCTTTCTCTCTCTGAGCATTTCCTGCAGCCCTTATCCGTCCCCCTCAAATCATCCCTGTTCCATCCCATCTAGCATTATAGCTAGGTGCTCAAAGACCTCATTCCCCCAATTATATTGAAAATTTCTGGAGGTCAGGACCAGTGTCTTCAATTACTCTGTGTTGACCAGAGGCACATAGTGCCAAATAAATAAATAGTTGACTGTGACACAGTCTGTACTCACTGGGCTGCTTGAGAATAGAACTTCTGTGAACATTGAGCTGGCACAAGAGCACCACCTACTGCTGAATGGTTTCTAGGAACACTACCTTAATGCACTCACTGTTGAAAACCAAGGTGTTAGCAAGTTTCACCTTGCAATGGAGGAGTGATTTGGAGGCAGGAAACCGGTTCTGGTCCTTTTATACTAATCCAAGTGGGAACAGATGAGGTGGTAGTGAAAGTAGAAAGGGAAGGGGCAAACCCTCAAGACACTCTAAAGGAAAGAAAATGAGACCAGTGACTGACTGGATGTCAGGGAGCAAAGGCAGCAGCACGAAGGCCTTCATGTTGGGAGAACTGGCAATGGGACATGAGTGGGAACAAATCCCAAAGACATTTTGGAAGACGGATGGATAATTAAATGAAATTTTAATTTTAATTTCTTTTAAGGCACAGAAAAGTGAAAGTGAAAGAAGTGATTATGAAGGTTACTAAAAACATTATCATGTGTTAGCTGGTTATTGCATTTCTGCCCTACTTTTTTTTTTTTTGGAGACGGAGTTTCGCTCTTGTCACCCAGGCTGGAGTGCAATCGTGCGACCTTGGCTCACTGTAACCTCCCCATCCCGGGTTCAAGCGATTCTCTTGCCTCAGCCTCCTGAGTAGCTGGGATTACAGGCATCTGCCACCACACCTGGCTAATTTTGTGTTTTTAGTAGAGATAGGGTTTCTCCATGTTGGTCAGGCCGGTCTTGAACTCCCAACCTCAGGTGATCCACCTACCTTGGCTTCCCAAAGTGCTGGGATTACAGGCATGAGCCACTGCGCCTGGCCTCTGCCCTACTTTTAGGTACAATGGGTGCTATCTAAACACAGGCATTCACCTTGGTCTTCTGGAAGCCTTGAGGAGTGATGGGGCTCTTCATTCAGTAAGTTCTTCCTAAGCCCTGCAGAGTATACCCTGCAGGATCTGGAAGCTGCAAACACTGCCAAGCTTCTCCTTGTGGATGTGCCCAGCCTGGCTCCCTGCATGGCCCCTTATCTGCCTGAGCCCCATTGCAGAGGCTGCTGCTGGAAGAGGGGAGAAGGGGCAAAGTGGGGTGCCTAGTCCTCCTCCTAAACTTAAGGTCAGGCCCACCTAGCACATACCAGCATAGCTAGGTGGTGGTCTTCTCCACAAGAGAAGGACTCCCACAGGGAGGCCTGCCTCCTTCTCCCAGAGAGGGGCTCCTGAATGAAGAGCTGCCTCCTCCTTAGCCTCATGTGGAGCTTTGTTCCCAGATGTGCAAGTGATTGGCACAGCCGATTTTAGGATGTGTGGGAGGACTGGATGAGAATATCCAACAGACACTCCATTTTTGCAGTAACAATAATAGTTACCATTTATTGAGTGTATCCCTTATGCCAGGAACAACCATTAGCTCATCTAAATTAACTTGCCAAGGGCCAGATCTCAGTGCCTAAATTTAGCTCTGGGATAAAGTTGGGCATTATTTTCTCAGCCTGGATTAAATAGGATTTGACCTCTTCAAGTCTACATTTTGGGAAGTGAGTGAAGTACATTCCCTCACTCTGTTCCTGAAAATATTTTATCAGCATTTGTGGTTCAAATGGAAGGAATTTGGCCACTCAGAGTCAATATCCCGGGGCTGTCTGGGCTGACTCCTGGCTTGGTTAGTCCTGTTTCTCATCTGCTTGACTTGCTGGCTCCTGGATGACCATTCCTTCACCACAGGAGGGTAGTCAGTGTGTTGCCACTGCTGCAGGGAATAGAGTGCATCCAGGTTCACAGGCTGGAAACAAAATGCAAAAACACCTCATTTAAAGTCTGAAAATATTTATATTAATGACTTGGTGCGATTTTTTATTACATCACTTAACTTGAGGAGGGCAAGAGCAAGGAGAGCGGCCTTTTAAGGCTTAGCATTGAGCGTGTACTTCTCCAGACAGAGCTGAACTACAGCTCATCTGTCAAGAACAGTGTGTGATTTTAGCATGAAGTTTCACAGTCTTAGTTTCTCTAATCAGACAGCAGCTACTTGTTGTGACTGCCAGTTTATCTTGTCCGAACCCAGGGGAAGTGGAAAGAGACTAGCATGCATTCTGGATCTGCTATGTATCATATGCTATACTCAGTACTTTTCATGTATTATCATATTATGATCTTTATCTTCTTTGACCCAGACTTTTGAAGAGTTTGTGTGAAAAAAATGGGAGAGGGAACAAAATGGAGGAGAAAGTGGAGGCAGAGACCATCAGTTGGTGAGCAGTCTGCAATGTGCTAGTTGATTTTTGTTCTATGAGATCAAGGCTGGCTTGGTCCCCCCTTTGCAATGAGATAAATGCCTGTATATCTGGGAGGGTCTCAGTGTAGACACTCACTTCAGGGTTAAAAGCAAACCTGAGCTATCACTCCCCTCCAGTGGTTCCCCAATGCATCTTTTGCCCTTTGTGATCTGGTATCTCCCTATCTCCTACTATCCCTTCTTTCTATCCCTCATTTTATGCTGCTGCTTTAAACCTCCAGGCCTTTGCTCAAGCTATTTCCTCTGATTAAAATGCCCTTTCAAACTACACCTTCTTTGCATGATGAAATCCTGTTGTCTTTCAAGTGCTGTCCAGGTGTTGCCACCCAGAAGCCATCCATGCTTTTCCCTAACCCTACCTCTGCTAAGTTGGACCAAGTGCTCCTCTACTGTCCGCCCACAATATACATCTCTTATAGTATTTTTCACATTTTATTAACATGAACAGAATATGGAATGTGTCTGTATCCCTCACTAGACCGTGGCCTTGATCTTTTATCCCCAGTGTCTAATCCAGTGTCTGGAATACAATGAGCACTCCACACGTGAATGAACAAGCACACTAAACATCATGAGCATGTGACTCTGGGTGTCAGGATGCTTTGGGCTGCAAGAAACAGAAGACGAGTAAAATTTGCTTAAATATCAAAGAAATGTATTCACATTTTAAGTAGTCATTCAGAGACAATGATGTGAGCTTTAAGATTGATGTATCAGTGTGAGCCTGTCTTCAGGCAGTCGGGATCTTTCTGTCTCACTCAACTGCTGAGATCTCACCGTTTGGCCGAGAGCTTCATTGCAAGGCTGTTTCCCTTCATGGTTTTAAGACAGCTGCCAGTTGTAACAGAGCAACATGCTTCACTATTCCCCAAGTGATAGGGGTAGCAGGAGAAGGAGAGAGAAACACAGGCAGACATTGACTTCTCTTTCCCAGAAGCTCTAAGCAAATCTCTCCTCAGTTTCGTTGGTTCATACTCACTAAGACAAGCCCAGTCCTGAACCTGTAAATAAAAAGGGGAGTGAAATCAGTATGACTGGTTTGAACAAATGATCTGGGGTGAAATGAATGTTAAGGAATCGATGTCCAATATACTACTCTAGAAGGAGTACTATATCCTTCTTATCCTTAGAGTCTATCATGTCCCATTTTCTCTTTCCTTTCCTCTGGAACTCTAAGTATGCCTGTGTTAAAACTACACTACCCAACAGGGCAGTCAGTAGCCACATCTGGCTAATTAAACTTAGTGAGTACAATATACACTACTGTGGTGATAGATACACTACAAGCTCCCAGACTTCACTGCTATGCAATCTATCCATGTAGCAAAATTATATTTGTATCCTTTAAATTTATACAAATAAAAAATTAATTAAAAATAAATTTTGTTTGTTCGTTTGTTTGTTTTTGAGACAGAGTTACGCTCTTGTTGCTGAGGCTGGAGTGCAGTGGCGTGATCCCAGCTCACTGCAACCTCCACCTCCCGGGTTCAAGTGATTGTCCTGCCTCA
>NW_012100654.1:2721903-2778820 GCF_000951045.1 Mandrillus leucophaeus | reverse complement strand
CTTCCTTCCTTCCTTCCTTCCTTCCTTCCTTCCTTCCTTCCTTTCTCTCTCTCTCTCTTTCTCTCTTTTCTTCTCTCTCTCTCTCTCCTTCTTTCTTTTTTTTTTTTTTCTTTTGCGGAGTTTCACTCTTGTTGCCTGCCCAGGCTGGAGTGCAGTGGCATGATCTCAGCTCACTGAAACCTCTGCCTTCCGGTTGCAAGTGATTTTTCTGCCTCAGCCTCCCAAGTAGCTGGGATTACAGGCACCTGCCACCATGCCTGGCTAATTTTTGTCTTTTTAGTAGAGACGGGCTTTTACCCTGTTGGCCAGGCTGGTCTCAAACTCCTGACCTCATGATCTTTCTGCCTTGGCCTCCCAAAGTGCTGGGATTACAGGCGTGAGCCACTGTACCCTTCCCAGTGTGCTGTTTTCTATTGATTTGTTTCAAGTTCATTCATCCTGCTTGCTGCTGCATCTATTCTGCTGTTACACTCATCCAGTGAATTCTTAAGTTCAGTATTATACTCTGCAATTCTAGAATGTTCATGCAATTCTTTTTATAGATTCTGATTCTCCACTGGAACATTCCAGTTTTTAATCCATTTGTCCCTTTTCTTTAAGATGTCAATCATAGTTATTTCCTTGTCTGCTAATTCATATCTCGATCATCTTCTATAGACAATGTTATTGTTTTGATTATCAGTAACTTTTCCCTGTCTCTTTATATATCTTATGATTTACCTTGTATTGTGGATATTGTAGATGATACACTGTAGAGGCTCTTGTTAGTTTATCTTTCCCTAAATATTTTGAAGTCTTATTCTAGAATATAATTAAATTACAAAAGATTATCTTGATCCCATTGAGCCTTGGTTTAGACTTCAGTATAGTAGGTATATTTTTATCTTTTTATTAATCCTAGGGTATAGCCCTTATTCTAAAGATAAGGCTCTTATTCCTATAGCTTGGTGTTTCTGGGGTCCCAAATGAATGCCCAGAGAGTTCATGAAAGCCTCTCTACTCTGCTTGAATTAGAACTCCCAGCATTTCCCCAGCACTGTGTGACCTCTAAAATTTCTGTTTAGCTCTTAATATGCCCCATCTCTCATAGCTGTTTTCTGCTAGACTTTCTGGAGTCTTGTCCTGCATATGCAAAGCTTGGGATTTGGCTGTGGACCTGAGGGAAATTTTAGTGAAGATTTTAAGTAGCTCCTCTGGCATCTCCTTCCACTGTAATATCTTGTCACCCAAATCTCAGCCTCCTTACCAGTCCCTGAACACTAATATCCATTTTTCATATCCATCAAGACTATTGCTGCCCTCTGCTCAGCTTCTATTTCTCTGCTCCACAGTTAGGAAAATATCCTCAGGGAGAAAGCTGAGGTGAATATGGGCCTTACATTGTATGCTTTCCCTCTTTCAAGGATCTTTGATCTATATTGGTTATTGACCAATGCCTTTCAAATAGCTAATAGACAGTAGGGTTAAATCTGATACCAGCTAGTCATGGACAGACCATAAGTCTCCACATGAACATTTTAAATAAAAATGCAGGTATATTGAGGTTACCTGGAGAGCTTCTATGGAATCAGAAAATCAATGGTAGGACCTAGGAAGATATATATATAAGTAACTTGCTCATGGTCACACATTCTGGGTGGCATATTAAAAACTCAAATCTAGGCCTGCATAACTCCAAAAGTCATGCTTTTGAACCATTAAATTGTCTCCCAAATACACACTTAAATCCTGGACTATCTGTAGTCACACAGTGCCTGCTATGGTTTGAATGTGCCCCCAAATTTCACATGTTGGAAACTTAATCCCCAAGTTCATATGTTGATGGCATTTGGAGGGGAGAGCTTTGGGAGGTAATTAGGATTAGATGAGGTCATCAAAGTGGGACACCCCATGATGGAATTAATGGCTTTAGAAGGAGAGGATATATATATATATTTAATTTTTATGTATATTATATGTATATATTTATTTAATTTTTATTTTTTGAGACAGAGTTTCACTCTTTCACCCAGGCTGGAGTGCAGTGGTGCAATCTTGGCACACTGCAACCTCCACCTCCTGGGTTCAAGTGATTCTCCTGCCTTAGCCTCCCCAGTAGGTGTGACTACAGGTGCCTGCCACCACGCCTGGCTAATTTTTTGTATTTTTATTCAAGATGGGGTTTCGCCTTGTTGGCCAAGCTGGTCTGTCGCTCCTGGCCTCAGGTAATCCACCAGCCTCTGCCTCCACCTCCCAAAATGCTGGGATTACAGGTGTGAGCCATCATGCCCAGCCATGAAGTTATATTTTTTTAAGAAAACATTTCAGACAGTTCTAAATTAAAGCTGTGTTTGTGAACTACTATGGTAAACACTAGAGAAATGAGTTTCTAAGAAAAAGAAGTCAGTATGGGCTTATTTGGTCAAGAAAGGCATCAGGAGGAGATGAGACTTCAATTTTGAAGGATGGGAATAATCTGGAGATTTGAGTGTGGGTATTTCATGGTGGGGAAAATGTGGACACAATATAGGGATGGAATGAGCATAATATGGTGTGTTTGCATGGCAGTGAATAAAACAATTTGGCTGCAAAAGATACTTGGCGTAGGACAGTGATGTGAAATAATAACGTAGATTTGGACCAGTCTGGGGTTGGGAGAGGCCTTAAATACCGGTTAGGAAGATTGGATTTTTCATTGTAGGTATCAGCAACAATATGGTTTGTTTTTTGTTTTCTTTTTATTATTTTGACTGAGAGAATGACATGGGAAAGCAATGTATTAGTGCGGTGAACCTGATGGGGTCAGATGGCTAAGTATAAGGGACAGAATGGAGTAAGGGGACCAAATAGGCAAGTATTTTTAATTTATTATCTAGGCAGGGTGGGCTGAGGGATAAGTAGCAGCAGCAATGGAAGTAAAAGGCATATTCCAGAGTTATTTGAGAAAATAGAGAAAAAGTTGAGCTCTGAGGGATGATGCGAAGGTGTGGGAAGACAGGAAAAGGTGGTAGTTTTGAGATGCTTGTGGAACATCAAGAGGATATTCATATTGAGTCCATAGATACTATCTTAGTTTGTTTTCTGTTGCTATAAAATAATGCCTGAGACTAGGTAATTTATAGAGAAAGATTTATTTAGCTCATGATTCTGGAGGCTGGGAAGTCCAAGAGCTTGTAGCATCCTGTGAGGACCTACTTGCTGCATCATAACATGGCAGAGGGCACCACATGTCGAGACAGGGCAAGTGTGCTGGCTCAGGTTCCTCTTCCTCTCCTTCTAAAGCCACTAATTTCATCATGGAGCGTCCCACTTTGATGACCTCATCTAATCCTAATTACCTCCCAAAGCTCTCCCTTCCAAATGCCATCAACATATGAACTTGGGGATTAAGTTTCCAACATGTGAAATTTGGGGGCACATTCAAACCATAGCAGGCACTGTGTGACTATAGATAGTCCAGGATTTAAGTGTATATTTGGGAGACAATTTAATGGTTTAAAAGCATGACTTTTGGAGTTATGCAGACCTAGATTTGAGTCTTTAATATGCCACCCAGAATGTGTGACCATGACCAAGTTACTTAATCTCTCTGAATCTGTTTCTCTACCTAAAATAAACAAATAAATAAATTTAAAAGGTTGTGATTATGGCGTCTATTACCTCATAAGGCTGTTATGGGGATTGAGATAATGTGTGTAAACCTCATTGTGTAGAGCCTGGCATGTATTTATTCTTGTCAGTTATCTGGGAAGTTATGGTTAGAGAACATTATGAAACAGGAACTTGCATGGGATTTAGGTTCAGGTGGACACTAGATTCCAATTTATCTTCATCACTTACAAGCTGTGTGATCTTAGCCAATTTATTTGGCCTCTTAATAGTGAGTTTTCACTATGTTTAAAATGGAATTAACAATACCTTCTTTGTAGCATTATTATGAGGATTATGTGACATAAACTATGAAGGCTCTTGGCACAGGCACATGAAATAAGAAATAGTATTAGTGTTGTTAAAGTTGTGGACCCCGGTGGATATTCACATGGAGAGGGTTTGATGGATGAAGGGTAGAGGACTGAGGTCCATCTTTAGATTGTCACAATAGGCTGTGAGGGACACAAAAGGAAGCCACAAATTGGCAGCCAGGGAAGTGGGAGGTAAGTTTAGATAAGTCAATGTAGGATTGGAGGATTGGTAAGCTTTCAAAATTAGAGTTTTCCTATCATTTTTGTCATACTGAGACTAGATATGATGTGTCAAGGAAGAAAATTCAAGTATGTGAAAACACTGATTCTCCAGAGAAGATGTTCACAAGTCTAGAGACTTGTGAAAGAAGGAAGAGACACTCATCGTGTCTGCAGCCAGATGGGCTGCTGCTGAAAATTACCTGGTCTTGCGGGGCAGACAGGTTGGAATTTCAGAAAGGACTGAATCTGATTCTGACATGAGGTCAAAGTGAATGAGAACTGATGAATAAAGAATTCAGAAACTAGGAAGTGACGGGTTTTCATCGTGGGTGTCAACTCAAGAAAGTAGTAAAAGCAACCATATTTTAAGGGCTGAAGGAGGAAGTGGATGGAGGAAAAACAAAGGCAGCAGGGGCAGAACACACTTCTGAAAGTTTGGTGATGAAGAGAAGGAGAGACAGAATGAAGCTCTGAGCTCACTGGAGGGCTTAGCAGCAGGGTTAAGAGCATCAACTCTGGAACTAGACCTCCTGGGTTTGAAACTTTGACTGATGTTTATTAGCTGTGTGGCTTTGGACAGGTTAATTAGTTTCTTGATGCCTTAGTTTCCTAATTCATAAAATGGAGATGATGATATTGAGGGTTAATATTAGGGAGATAATTATGAGGTTATTAGGAGGATTAAGTGAGTTAATATGATATAAAGTGCTTAGTACAATATCTGTCACATAGGGAGCATTTAACAAATCTTAGTTGCTGCAATTGTCATAACCATCATCATTATTGACGTTATGGAGATAACATTAACATATCATGTTATGGAGAGAAGGGAAGAGGAAGAAAAAGAAGACAAGAGGCTTAGTACTGTTGTAGGTATAGTTTGGCTCTAAAATATGAGCACAGCACCTACCAGGGAGTCTTCTTAGGTCCTACTAAACACTTGGACTTACGAGACTTCCATGGGCCATCTTGGGCACTGATCTACTGAGAATGATATAACACGGGAACCACAGCTTGCCAGCAGAGCAGTGCCTACAGCAGTTCAGCTCAGCCATTCGCTTAGGTGCAAGGAGATAAGATCTGCTTTGGGCAGCTGCAGGAGCTGCCATGGCTTATAAACTCCATGCCCCATGGGAACCAGTATGTTTGGTAACAACTCCATTGGCACAGCTCCCAGAGTTTCTGCAGTGAACATTGCAGTTATAAAAATCACCACCTCAAGGATGTCCAAGATATGGTGTACCCATCAGGTGTTTGCAGTTCACTTACAGTTCCTCCCAATCCACATGAAATTTGTGAAGCAGGGGGTATTTTTTACCATAAGAAACATGATTTAGCAACATGTTGGCACATACCATCTTTTATCTGTTTTCAGGGAAGCTGAACTTGGATGTTAACTGAAGGTCAAGTTACCATGTAAGAGGGGAAAGGGTTTTGTTAACCCTTTGCTCGTAGTGGGATATTTGGCTGTTTTACGGAGAAATCAGACCTGTTCTAGATTGTGAGCAACATGTAAGGGTGTTAGACATGGGATTTGAGATTTAAGGAATTTGGGTATGGAAGGTGTAAGAAATGAGTTAGGGGATCCGTAGCATGTTTACAGGTCAGAGACATGGCCTGGTCAGTGAGATGTTTGGCATCCTGGCCAGTTACTGAGGATACAGTGAAAGTGTCTCCCAGGTAACCAGGCTGTGCTGTCCTTCCTTGAGCAGACTGGATTTATGACAAAAGACAAAAATGGCTTCTCTTTTACACAATATATAAAAGTATGCCAACTGACATGCCAAAAACACGAAGGAAACAAGCAGTGCTTCAAGAGATATTTATTACACCTACAGCCTCTCAGGCCCATATCCCAGCTGCCTCCCCTGTCTGTGGATATCCATGTAATGATCTCTTCAGAACCTGAATACCCTGTGGCCTGCAGGGTTTGCAGGATACAAAAGAGGTGAAGTGTCACATTCTTTCAGTAAGGAATTCTTGGAACCTGGAGATAACGCCACATTTTGGGGTCCTTTATGTTTCTTTTTTTCTCTCTCTCCACCTTTTTGTTTTTGGAAAACTAGCAAAGCTCAATTCTAGGAGAGTGGATAACTGAAAACCAAGAAGGGTCTTGGGGGTCCTTGGCCAGAATATACACACATGAGGTCTGTGTGTTACCCTATTTGCACAAGAAAATGTGTCCTGGGTCAGTCCAAGTTCCATGAAAGCAAAATTGCAAAGTGGGGGGGGATTTTGCCTTTGATTCTCAAGTCTATTTTAGGGCTTCCCTCCTTCTCTCTAGGACCTCTCTGCCACTTTGTAGGATCTCATCCCTGGGTCATGTTCACAAAGGACCTTGCCCTCTTACTAAACTGTTTCTATATTTAGGATAAACTAATTGCAGGAGGGATTGCAGGAAAAATTGCATTTTAATAGGCATCTCACCTGAGTGAAAAACTGTTAAGAGCCAAAGGGACTGAGTCTCTAATAGTGAGAATTGAGGTGTGGCAGAGAGGGTGGGGAAGGAAGAGTCTGGAAGCAAGCCAAGAGGAAGTAAGATTCCCTGGTCAGGCCACCCAGGGACAGCAGGAAGGCACCAGTGCCCTCAGGCAGAGCCCTGAGAGGGTGTCTGGGCCTCTGAGTGCGTGAAGGTGGAGGTGGTGGGAGGACGGACAGGCACCTTTGGGCTGTGTCTGTGCAGTGCCCTGTGGTCACTCTGAGGGTGCATGTCTAGGTGGGCAGACTGTGGATGTTTTTCATGTGAGCTGCAGGTGTCATTCCCCGGCTACTGCAATCTTAAATTCACACCTTTCCTCTGTTTTTTACTATAATGAAAAACATTTGGAAAATATGTGCAATAGAATATATGCTCATATGTGGATTTCAAAATCTATCATATGTGTAGCACTTAACAAAGCATTTTCATAACCATCATTTTATTTGAATCTCCCTGATACCCTAAGGTTTAAGTAGTTTAAATTGTTACCCACATTTTACAGATAAGGAACTGAGTTTGAGACCAATGATAAAGCTTGTCAAAGTTTATTCAGCAGAGTCTGTACTGATTTGAATTCTGTTCCTTGCGCTCTCACACTCATAAAATTTTATTTTGGAATTAACTGGACAGCTAGTTTCCCAGATATAACAAGGTTCACCTGTAAGGAGGTTGTTGGTTCTCTCCAGGGCACAAGCTTTTATGGCTGATCCACTGTAGTGTACACAGGGTATAGTGAACATGGTTGCTGTTGGGATGTGCATATTTAGGCAAAGAAAAGCCATTGGTTGTCTTGTGTCCTCTTAATCAGCTCATCAAAGCTGAATATGAACATATTTAATACCAATGTAATCTATAATTACAGTATAAAATACTAACAATAGATAGTAAGGTGGTTTGAAAGTTAAAACTCTAAATCAGATGCTTTTGCTAAATTTGGCAAATGAAGGAAAATAAACACAAGATTCTTAATATACTTGTCCTATGAAATAATTTATGCTTCTTTAAAAAAAGAACAATAATAACATTTTAGCTATTCCTATCATTGAAAGGAGAAAAAGGTTTCTGTTTGTTTTCCTAATTTGCATTTAAATAGATTCATTTAACATTTACTGTATTAAGAACTAGATTTGTATATTTTCACTGGATTTTAGCCAGCAGAAAAAAAATTTACTTAGCTTGGTTAAAAACAAAACCCCAAAAGAAAAGGGGGAAAAAAAAAACCCAAATGTGTAACATCTATCTTCTTAATGAGACTAAACTATGTTGATTTCAAAGAGATACAATTTCATTATTTAGACATGAACTTTCCTCTTTGTAGAATTTTTTTTGTTATATTACATTTTGTTGAACTCACCATTTGTGGCTTCTCAAAAAACAAAGACAAGTTTGAAGGCACTTTGGAGATATTTTTAGTTTAAAATGTCCTAGCTGGAAGGGAGCTTAGAAAGAGTCTACTTATCTGGACACTAGCAACCGAAGAACCTATGTCCAACTCAGCATTCATTCATTCATTCATTCATTCATTCATTCATTCATTCATTCATTCAGTGAGTACTGAGAGAACTAGAGCTATTTGAATCAGCTGTCCCCAGACATCTAGTATTCCATCTTGGTGGGGCAGGCAGTGGAGGAAGAGGAGAAGAAGGAGGAGGCAGAGGAGGAGCAGGCTAGATAATGGCAGGGGAATGTTCCTATTGAGGAATAGCACCTTACCCCAGCTGGAGTACTGCAATGCCCTTTCAGCTAACTTTTAAGGATAACTGCCCTGTGGAGCTCAAGCAGAGCAAGTCTTACAGCCATGTGAGCAGGAGGCAGGGCGGTGTCCCCAAAGCATGGCTCAATGGTGAATGTGGCCTTGGGTAGAATGAATTAAATCTACACCCTGGAATTTACTTCCCTGAACCTGTTTTCCTGCCTGTGAAGTGGGCCTGATGATAGCACCTTGTGGGATTGTTTTATGGATGCAATGTAATGATGAAGAGTGAGTGAACATTTTGAACTCTAAAGCATCACACAATTGTCAGGGCTGAGACTAAGAAGCTTCCCTTCTTCCCTTCTTCTTCTTTTTTTTTTTTTTTGAGATGGAGTTTCACACTGTGGCCTGGGCTAGAGTGCAGTGGCACAATCTCAGCTCACTGCAACCTCTGCCTCCCGGGTTCAAGTGATTCTTCTGCCTCAGCCTCCCAAGTAGCTGGGATTACAGGCACCCATGACCAAGCCCAGAAGCTTCTCTGGCTATAAAATAATGCCATTTTTCTCACTGACATTATTTTATTCAAAAAGATAGAAGTGTAAGTTGTAGCAATGAACATATCTTCTGATCCAGGAGAATCAACAAAACTATTTTTTATTTTGGGTGGAAAAAACGCATTCTGTACATTTCCAGATTGAGCCTATTATAAAGCAGGATGCTTACCTCCATTCTGCAAACCACTATCTCTTGCAAATGAGGAGAAGACCAGAAATGAAGTGACTCTTCCACAGTCTCATGTGGAGTTAGTGACAGAGCTGGGCCTGGAACCAGCCTAGTCCTCATCTCACTTGACTGTATATATACATGCACATGCATGCATTCATGCATGCACACATTCTACCTCTGCCACCAGTTCCACTGAATGCAACAGAGATGACTATGACCCTTGCAGACAGCCAGCCTTGCAAAGGTGAGGATTATATGCAAGTAGGCAGCAAGTTTAGGCCCAGAGAAGACTTGTGATTG
This sequence comes from Mandrillus leucophaeus, assembly GCF_000951045.1. Lineage (NCBI taxonomy): Eukaryota > Metazoa > Chordata > Mammalia > Primates > Cercopithecidae > Mandrillus > Mandrillus leucophaeus. The sequence goes on along the minus strand of NW_012100654.1, from coordinate 2,769,459 downwards.
TCCCTTAGGAAACCCTAGTTCCTGACATCACATGAGACCATCTAATCCCCAGAGCAGGTCTTTTTCTCTCTACTGAGATGTGTGTCGCCTCTTTGGAGCACCACCTCCAGTGACAGCTAAACTTTTCCAGAATGTCCCAGACCCCAGTGACAAGCTGGTATGCTCCAAATATAGGAGGCAAAATCAGTTGGGATGACATGGGCGCAGACCTTATTCTGTAAGAAGCTGATTCAGCAAGGTGCACAGTTCCTTCAGCACTCTCAACTCTCACCTTTCTTTAACTCATTTTTGCATTGCTTTCCGCCCTAATTGGCTGGTGTTCAGCTTTCCCTACTCTGTGGTCGAGGGATCTGGTGCCAAGCAATCTAATCATTCTGGTGCCAGCACATAAGTCATCTACTTATTTGCATATCTAAATCACCATTTAACATAAAATACAGGGAAGGTCACTTATCGGCTACTGAGACATCCAAGAAAGTGTATGGAGTGAGCATTTTCATCACAAGTTCCAAGGACTTCAGGCATTTCAGACTTTCATTAACTTTATTGATTCTTTTGTCAATGAAGAAAAGAAATGAGAAATTATTTTAAAATAGGGCTGGGAGGCAGGCTTTTAAAGATAAAAATTACAGAATGAGAGTCCTCTAAATTCCTGGGGCGTCTGTCTTTTCCTTCTTGTCCTTAATAATAATTAAAGAAGAAAAAATAAAAGCCTTGAACGAGGGTAGCTGAGGCTGGAGGACCCAGTATAGTGCACAAAGCACAAATATCGACCCAACCTCTACAGGAGCCCCAGCCTGAAATAAATCCTCTGACACTCAGAAGTAAAGAATGGTCCTTTCGTCCTTTCTTTACTGTCGGTGTAAGTAGATGGAAGTGTAATTCAAAAGGGAGAATAATCTCCAAATCATGCACATTTGCCTTTGGAAGGTGATGTTTTTATACTTAAGTGTGGGTTGTTACAGCCCTGATGTCTCTCTCCTGACCTTTAGACACAAATAACTGCCTACTGGATACCTCCCCTCTCATAAGCCTCCCAAACTCAGCACATCTAGAACAGAACATACTATTTCCCACCCAAGCTTCCTACCTTACTGTTGAGGCAGCATCTGTGGTGGTACTTTTTATTACCAGGACTCAGGGTGCCATGCCAGAAGCCTGGCTGCTCTATCTACCTCTTCCCCACCTTCTCCTCTCTAAACAACCAAGTCCCCAATCCTCCTAGTAGCTCTCAAATCTGCCAGTTTCTCAGACTCTACTGCCACTCCCCTAATCCAGGATTCTAGGTCCTCGCCCTCGTCAGGATTTCTGGAGCAGCCTTCTAGCCATTTTTCTCTTCCCTTCCAGTCCACATCCCTCTCTGCCATCAAAGCTCACTTCACACTTCACAATCCAGCTTAAAACCTTCCACCAACACCTGGCAGCCGACAATGTGTGGTCTAGGTTCCCCGAAGCCTGTGTACAAGGCTCTTTGTGGTCAGCCTGTCCCACCTACCTCCCCAGCCACACCTCCTCCTTGATGTCAGGCTCCAGAACACAGCTGAGGACCCTTCATTGTCCTCAACACAGTAGGCTGCCCCAGTTCTGTTGCTTTGCCTGAGCATGCATCCCACTGGCCACCTCGCTGATTCCTACCTGAATCAAGGCTCGACTCAGATGTCACCTCCTCTGAGAAGCCTTCTCTGCTCTTCCCCATCTCCTCAAGGATAGGTGAGGTGTCCGCCTCTGTGCTCCCTCAACAGCCAGTATTCACCTCTATCTTATCAGTAGATGTTTTTTGAGTTGTAATTTTAATCACATTGTGTGCCAGATTGTAATAAAGTTGTATCTGAGTCCATGTCAACTTTCCACATTAGCCTGTAGGCCACTAATACTCAAGAACCATATTTTAGTCATTTTTGCCTCATGTCACCTCCAGTGGTCCCTGGCATATAGCAGGTGTCCCATAAATATTGGTTGAATGTAATTGAAATAGTCAATTCACTCTTCTGTTAAAGGGACATAATTGGATAAGGCTGCAGTTCTGGCTCCGGAAAGCTGGTACAATTATGGCCACTTCTTAGCCTGCTTGTGTTCTCAGCTGCTTCCTGCTCCACTCTGCAACTGGGCTGCGGCCTTTAGTCCATCCCAAATGCAGTGTGAGGCTTAAGTAGTGCAGTTATCTTCTCCAAATATACTCTTTCACACCTTTCCTGGCTTTTGCTCACTTAACCATTGTATTTTGGTCTTCTGCATGTGTGAGTCACTGAGCTGAGATGATGAGGAGCCTCGGGCTATGGCACATTGGAAATGGTTGAGTTTCCAGGTCCTCACCCTCATCAGGTTTTCTGTAGCAGCCTCCTAACCATTTTCTCTTCCCTTCCAGTCCGCATTCCTCTGGGGAAGAGAGAACTGTAAGGGACATGTGATGGCTACCTTCAAATATTTAAAGGGCTGCCTTAAAGAGAAAAGAGTAGAATTTTCTGCTCTGGACAGAAAATTACAGAAAGTCCAACTTCAACTGGCTTTAATAATAAAGAGGATTTGTTGGCTGAGGTCCAAGGAAGTCCAGAGACAAAGTGGAAACCAGACAACGCTCAGCCAGGGCTCTGCCTGCTTCCTGCAGTTGTCTTGGCTCCACCCTTTCTCTACCCATTGGCTTCACCCTTAGGCTGCCAGAAGAATGGCTGCAACAATTTGAGGTCAGAGCCATATACAACAATACTGGAGGAAGAGAAGCTATAACTAAATAACTAGGATTCTGTTTTCCTATAAGTTTCTAGCAAACTTCCCTTGTGTTTTATTGTATTAAATTGGATCCCATTCTTATATCTGAGACAATCCCATTGGTTGGGAAATGTCATGCACTGGTTGGCTTAGGTCTGGTGTCCCAAAGAGCCAGGGGTTCTGGTCAGCTCCCATTGAAGTATGTGGGCTGCCTGGAAGACGGCTGGATACCTAAGTGAAAACCAGGGTATGGAGTTAGGAGGAGGAAGATGGCTCAATGCCCACTGTGCTAGCACCAGGCAGTACTTATACCACCCTTAAAACCCTCATTTTCTGCTTCCCAGTTGGTTATAGCAGAAACCCTGGAATCGTGAGGCTGCAGAGTTATGAGAAAAGTTGATTCAGTTCAGAATCAATTCAACATTGTGTGTGGCTGGGCAGTGTATAAGAGGGGCAGGGGCGAGTAAGGATGTCCCTGTTGCTTTCTTCAAAGATTTCTGTCTTCTACTAGTGCAGCAGGAGATGCATTAAGCCTCCCAGCTTGTCTCCTCAGCACCTGTCCCTAAAGCAAGCATGCTGGGAATGGTAAACAGCTTCCTCTCCCATCTCCCAATCATCTCACTCATTTTCTCTTTTTCCCTTAGGCTCTGTAATGCAACACAGCGGCTGCTGGTGGGTTCTTTTTTTATTTTTTTTGAGACGGAGTCTCGCTCTGTCGCCCAGGCTGGAGTGCAGTGGCGCGATCTCGGCTCACTGCAAGCTCCGCCTCCCGGGTTCACGCCATTCTCCTGCCTCAGCCTCCCGAGTAGCTGAGACTACAGGCCCCCGCCACCGCGCCGGGCTAATTTTTTGTATTTTTAGTAGAGACGGGGTTTCACCGTGGTCTCAGTCTCCTGACCTTGTGATCCGCCCGCCTCGGCCTCCCAAAGTGCTGGTGGGTTCTTAAGCTAAAAGTGAGGGCCCTCCTGAGAAACCAGGCTGTGGCCCACCCCATTAAGACTCTCCGACTCAGAACAATAACTGAGCAGCAAGAGAGCTTTTCCCCCTTCCACTAGCTCGGAAAGTTTTGCCCTTTTCGACCCATGACTATTCTGATTACGCTGTGCTTTCTTGTCCCCTCTAGATGTTCGACTGGATAAGCCACAACAAGGAGTTATTCCTACAGAGCCACACGGAGATCGGAGTCAGCTACCAGTACGCCCTCGACCTCCAGACGCAGCACAATCACTTTGCCATGAACTCTATGGTGAGCTGAGGGGCTGTTCTCAGGGCTGCCTCTGGGAGTGGGAGAGTGGGGAGAAGGGGGAGGAGGGACAGAAACAGACTTTCCACTCAAGGAAGAACTGTGAACATGCGGACCCTTTGGTATTCCATTTGTTGGAATGAGGATGAGTGCAGGGCATGTGGCCAGCCAGCTGTTCCTGCAGCAGATTATGCCTCCAGATCCTGCTTTACACAGTGAAAAAATGTGCCGGGGGTTGTAGGAGGCATTGGCTCAGCTCAAGTCTAGAAGGGCGAGTTCCACCAGTTCCACTTCACTGACTTAGCCAACGTTTTTTTTGTCCCCAGCATATGTGAGTCACTGAGCTGGGATGGTGAGGGGCCTCAAGCTGTGGCACATTGGAAATGGTTGAGTGACCTGGGGCTGTTTAGACTGGGGAAGAGAAACCCTAAGGAACATGTGATTGCTGCCTTCGAATATTTAAAGGACTGCCTTAAAGAGAAAAGAGTAGAATTGCTTTATGTTTGTTTAGAAGGCAGAAATGTTCAGGGGATGGCAGTTTGAGGGGGAGGCAGGACATGGCTCAGAGCGGGAGGTGGGGTGGGATGCAGTGGAGGATAGTGAGCTCTCCATGATGGGCAGTGTTCAGGCAGATGCTGAACACTCAGAGAGGGATGTTTGCTAACTGTGTGGCCAGATAGAACTTACTGTACCTCTCTATGCTTCAGTTTCCTTATATATAAAATGGAAATAATAATAGCTACTATATAAGGTTGTTGCAAGGATTTAATGTGTTAACTGTAAAACAATGAGAACGGCGCCTGGCACATAGTAAGTCATCAGTAAACGCTGGTGTTATGATAATGATAAGGATGGAGGAGTTCAGTCCATACGACCACTCTTATTCTTCATAAACCTAACACTTAGGGATATATTTTTGTTTCCCTGCATGGTTACCCTTTATTTCAAAATTGTGTCTGCTCCTTGAAGCCACTATATTTCAAACTCCTGCAGCCTAAGAATGCCTGTCTCCTCCACCAGCTCTTCCTACCTGAATTATTGGTCCAGAAGACTAGCTCCACCCTTCCTCATATATCTGAGAAACAAAGACAGCTTATCATTGTAGCTGATGATGTTGGGAGTGGAGCAAGTGTTAGAAAAACAGAAACAAGGTGAATCACAGAGGCCAAGAAGGAAGAGAATTTCATTTTCTACCAGGCTCTTTTAAACATGCTGTGCACCGGAATTAACACACTGGAGAAGAAATATTTTAGGCTGATGCAAAAGTAATTGCGCTTTTGCCATTATTTTTAATTAAATAATTCTGGCTTCAAGTTGTTCAATGTCTAACTAGAGAAAGAAAACTTAGACAATCATGGTGCAGCTTGATATATGTAGTGATAGGGATATGCTGAGTTAACTAAGAACCTTAAAATCTCAGTGGTTGAAAACAACAGAGGTTTGTTTATTGTTCCTACCACACACCCATCCCTAGCTTGTAGGAGCTCTGCTTCATAGCCACCCAGGGAGACCTGGGCTGATGGTATAGCCACCAGCTCAGATCTGCCAGCTCAGATGCTGCCAGCCTTGCCAGACGAAGCATGTACCCAAGGACAAATGCTGGACACACGCTGGCTCTGAAACCTTCCAACTAGAAGTGACACATTTGCTTACATTCCATTGGCCAATGCCAATCACAGAACCACGTCTAATTTGAAGTGGCTGGGGACATCGTGTAGTCCTATCACATGCTGGGAAGGAGAGAGCAGAATGGTTGTGAACAGCTCTAATGACTAGCACACTGAAGGATGTTAGGTAGAGGTGAACATCATGAGACTTGCATAGAAAGATCACTCTGGCTGTATTGATGAAGGTTGTGAGACCAGGCAGATGAAGGTTGTGAGACCAGGCAGGAAAATCATCAACACTGATTGTGTTATCAGTCTTGGCCACAACACAGTCTTGTGTCTTCATCTAAATATAAAGACTCATTCTCTTCCCACTGGTCTCCTGTAAATATATCTCATTTCTGTTTCCCTTTAATGTAGAGTAGCAAAGCAATTGATAACAGGTGATTAAGAATGTGAACTCAAATCTAATCAAGTCTGATTATTTGTGTGCCTTGTGGATTTTCCCTGGTGAGTTTTACAGATTCTGTGCCAGAATTTTCACGTCACCCAACTGCCTGGCCCTAAGGCAGACAAACTCATTTTAATAAGAAACAAAGACAACCATAATTAGGGAGGTAAATCCACCACCAAGCCCCTAGAAACAGTGAACTTCAAAGTTAAATCAAAAGAGCCTTTGGTTTTGAATTATCTGTACAACTGCTCTTCTCTGCTAGTATGGATAACTGAGAGTTAACAGCACATCAAAAACCTTTCTTCGGACAGATTTACTGTTGAAGTCTTCATTTTAAGGAAGGAAATTTACTGAAGGGAAGTATCTTCTGGAACTGGGAGAGAGAAGAGATTTAGTATACAACAGCCAATTAGTGTGTCCCAGCCCATCTAGTAGCCTCCCTCACTGTGAATGCACACAGCACTCAGAGGCCTCCTTGGCCTGATTAGTCTGGATCTCCTCTCTGGCTTCAGGGTGAGGGAAGGGAAATCCCAGGGTTTTTGGATCAAATTGCCTGCACGCCTGTGCTTGATAAACATGGCCTGGTGCCTTCATTAAATGGGAGGTTTAAGGTTTGTTATTAAAAGAAGCTTTCTGCAAAGAGGGATGTCAGCATCCCAAGCAGGTGAAAGGAGGGAATTACAGATTCCTTTTCTCTGGCCTGGGTGATGGATGTTGCTGCCAAGAAACAAATGTATGCAAGTGGCTACTGCTCGAGCTCAGTGACTACAGGAATGATCAGTTACTCAGGGGAAGTGGGAATGTGGATTGTTCCGTAAATTCACTGCAGCATTTCTGTTCTTGGAAATTATACACACACATATACATATACCCACACATGTGGGTATATGTATTACATGTATTACATGTAAATGTAAATACAGCATACTTTGTTTTAGGCTGCAGGTAAGTCTTCTGGTATTGAATCTTGTTTTACCACACGGAAATAGGCCAGCGGTTCCTTATGTTTCGGGTAGTGCACAGATCCCTTTGAAATCAAATGAAGGTTGTGAATCCTCTCTTCAGAGAAATGTATATGAACACGTTTTTAAAGACAGTTCCCGGAGATACAGGGGAATCCTAAAACCTGTCAATCAACCTCCCCAACTTAAGGTTCTAAGAACCTTATCACTTGTTTATTCACTCATTTAACAAATAATTAAAGATCAGACATTGTATTGGATACTGAGCATATAGTGGTGAACAAGACAGAGATGATTGTGTCTCATGGAGAGTCCAGCGGGGAGATAGATGTTAAGTATATAATCTCACAAATAAATATATAATTACAAACTAATAAGTCTTATGTTGGAAAAGGAAGGGATGTTATGACAGAGTTTAAGAAAAGGGCCCAATTTAGATGGGGGGTGGTCAGGTCAGGTACATTTTTCAATCAATAATCTGCATTGACTTAATGATGATTGTTCATTCGTTGGTAGAAATTAATGGCCTGTGAATTGAAGTAACTCTATAATGTACCAAAGAACTTATAATTTAACGAAGTCCTAGGTATATCATTTTGTGACTGAAAATGATCAACTAATAACTTACCTGTTCAGTTTTATTTTCACATGTCAAGTTTTTATACATTGGTTGAAGACCCAATTCCAGCAAAGGTGACCATTACTGAGAGTATTAATTTGCTAGGGCTGCCATAACAATGTCATGGACTGGGTGGTTTGAGCAACAGAAATTTGTTTACTCACAGTTCTGGAATCTAAAAGTTCAAGATCAAGGTGATGGCAGGTTTAGTTTCTCTTGAGGCCTCTCTTCTTGGCTTGCAGATGGCTACCTTCTCACTGTGCTGCCAGGTGGCCTTTTCTCTGTGAGCACACACCCCTGGTATCTCTCTGTATGTCTTAACCTCCTCTTTTTATATAAAGATACCACTCAGATTGGATTAGATCCCACCCTAATGGCCTCATTTTAACTTAATTACCTCTTTAAACACCCTGTCTCTACATGCGATCACTTTTTATCGTACTTGGGTGTTAGAGCTTCGACATATAAATTTGGGGGCTCTGCAGTTCAATCTGTAATACAAAGAAATAATTGCATATTATTAAATCACAGAAGAAAAATCAGAAATTTTCTAAATTTTATCTATGAATTGGTACCAGGAGAGGCCATCAATTGTTAACATACCAAGAGTGTGGGAGTGATACCCTACTAAATATAGTATATAAATAAAATGAAAAAAAGTTAAAATTGGTTGATCTTTAGATTTTTTGTCATAACATGTGTTTTTGAATTTCCCACTCGGAAATCCAGTTCTTTTGATCTTCAATTAATAATGATAATAATAACAACAACTCACCTACTAAACCCAGTAGGAAAATATTCTGTTGCTTCTTACAGTGCCTCAGACACCCAGCTTTCCTGAGCTCTCTGGGGTCTCCCTCTTTTTAAATTCTGCCTTCTGCTGTGGAAGCCTTTTGCATAAATTTTCTTTCCCCTGAGTGTGGCCCTCTACTCTGATGGGAGTATGGGCAGATGGAAGGGAAGTTGGGTGGTAATATGCACAGAACAGTCATCTAGCTATCTATGCTCTGGTTCTTCATGAGACTCGCAGGAGTACATGCAAACATAGCACAATCTTATTTACAATTTTAATTAGCTGGTTCTTTGGGAAAAATAAATTGCTAATGGCTTCTGTCTAGAGTTTTAAAATATGAAATGATATTCATTTTCTATTATGACTGTGAGGATTCACCGTAGTGATAACAATGTGCGGCTGGGCGGGGGAATCTTTCTGCTGCAGCATGCTTGATAGCTGTTTTAATCCCATTAATTCGCTTGCCAAAGGCACATATTGCCACTTGATGGTGTGCAAATCAGACCAGTTGCAGAAAAAAACTACAGTGTTCTCTCTTTGTTTTGAGGGAAGATTACAAATGACAACACCAAGGAAAAATCAGATCTGGTACGAGAAAAATCAAGTCTGAGGCAGGCAGGTGGTCTCCCAACTCTAATCTCCCAACCCTAATCTGAGAAACCTTGCCCTTGGGCCCTCTGTCATCTTCGATTCTTGGCAGCCCTAAACCGTGATTCTGTGGCACTTCCCATCTCCAGACAGGCAGCACTTTTTAGAATGACAGAATTTCTAGATTTGATGTAAACACAACACACACACACACACAATTGTAATGTTTAAGTAGCCAGTGTTTGACGCTACCATAACTGCAAAACCCCTTAGTAGACATAGAACTTGTTTTAAAAAAAATGAAGAAGAAGAGTTCAATCTTATGTAGTAAGCATTAGTCTTTTTAGTATATTTTTTTCTCAAAGAATCACATAGGGAGCTTGCTAAACATGCAGATTTCTTTTTGACTATCACCCTAGTTCTGGAAAATCATAATCTCTTGGAGTAGGATCCCAGGATTGTAAAGAAGTTCCCCAAGTGATTTATATGCACGTTAAATCAGAAAACTGTTTTTCTATGAAGATCTATATGTATTAAATAGTCACTTTCTAAAAGAAAACATTACAAGTTCCGAAAGACAGTTCACTTCCACCATGACAGTGTGAAGAACTCTGCAAACCTGTTATCCATTGAAACTAGTTCCATTGAAACCGGTAAAAAATTTTAAAACAAGCATTTAAAGTCTCTGGAAATGGTCCAAAATGCATACAGCAACTGAAAAACATTTATTCAAGAACATACACTAAAATTCAGTAAGAACAGTGAGCCTGTGGTATTTGAACTGAGACTCACTCTCTTCTTTCCCCTCCTAACTCAGTAAGTTTGAAACTACTCCACAAAGCTTCCACCAAGAACACAGGGTTCCTTTCCCCTCCACCCTAGTTTCCAGTTGAAGGAGTATCTTCCCAGGTGGGACATTTCTTATCCTGCCCCAAACTACCTGTTGCTGACGCCAAGTTCTGGGTGAATGTGACCCAGAGGTGGAGACTCCCTTCTACCCAGCCCTGGTTCTTAGAACAGTGGCTGTGCAATGTTTGCCAGGGCCCCAATCACCCTTAGGCAGAATTTCCATGTTGGGAGAGGTAAGCCAAGGAGACCTGAGGCTATTCATCTCATTCTACTGAGCATTCAGCTCCTAAAGTGGGCTGGGCTTCAGGAAAGCCCGCCATTGTCCCTAACCCCAGCTCCAGAGCTGCAGCTCAGAGATTTTGCTTGGGGTAGAAACAAACTGTAAAAAGAGAACTCCAAATCTTTCCCCAAAGGAACTGACTTCATGTGCAACGAAGATGGAAAAGTTCAAGCCACTTCCAAAAATGCTCTTAGGGAGGTTATGGTGAAAGGAAATTAGGAGACGATTGGTAGATTCATTGGTGACATAGGCCGCATTTCAGGCAGGTTAGTTTGCCAGAGAGAATCAGGGAAAGAGATCTGGGGCCAGAAAAAATTTCAAGCATTGGCTTCAGGAACTGTCTCTTCAAAGAGACCCAAATTTAATTGCTCATGTCTGTGGAACCACTTGTGCCCCAGTACGTTGTTGAAAACAAGAGAGCAATCAGCTTGCAATTAATAGAATTAAATTCCATTGACAGCACCAGGGAAAAATGAGATCTGGTACAAGATCTGGTACCAGCTGGGTTTGATCAGGGAAAGAAAATCAGAGCACTGCCAAAGCCACTGTCATTGCAGGATGCCTGTGAGCCTATCCAATGCTGTACTGCCCCTGGGAGCAACATTGGAGGCTACTTACTGTAGAAGTGTGGGGGAGTGGGAATAGACTTCACTACAATAATCCAGTCAGTCACTAAACAAATAAGCAAATAACAACAACAAGCTCCAAAAGAAGTGGGAGAGCAGTACCCAGAGTTGCTCCTATATGGCCTAAAATGTCCAATTTTCAACAAAAAAGATTATGACACATGCAAAGAAACAGGAAAGTATGACCAGGAAAAAAAAAAGGATTCAAAATATGCACTAGAAAAAAATAAAAAACAGTCAACAGAAATCACCTGTGAGAGCAACCAGATGTCAAATTTTACAAAGACTTTAAAGTTGCTATTATAGATATGTTCAAAAAACAAACCATGGTTGAAGATTTAAATGAAAGCATAATTACAATGTCCCCATCAAACACAGAATATCAGTAAAGATAAAGACATTATCATTAGTATTATTATTTATTTTGAAATAGGGTCTTGCTCTATTACCCAGGCTGAAGTGCAGTGGGACAATCATGGCTGACTGCTGCCTCAATCTCCCAGGCTCAAGCAGTCCTCCTACCTCAGCCACCTGAGTAGCTAAGACTACTGGTGCATGCCACTAGGCCTAGCTAATTTTTCTATTTTTTGTAGATATGGGATTTTGCCATGTTGCTCAGGCTGAGAGGCTTTTTTTTTTAAAAAAAGGAAATATGGAGCTGAAAAATACAATAACTGAGACAAAAATGTTTTAGAGAGGCTCAATGTAGATTTGAACTGGCAAGAAAAAAATAGAATTAACAATCTTGAAGATAAACTAATAGAAATTATGCAATATGAAGAACAGAGAGAAAAAAGAATGAGAACAAACGTACAGGGCTTCAGAAAAACATGAGACACCATTAAGTGCACCAACTGCTATGCATAATGGCAGTACCATAAGGAGAGGAGAAACAGGAAGAAACAGAAAAAATTATTAGATGAGATAGTGGCTGAAATCTTTCGAAATTTATTTTAAAATATGTATGACCAGGATGCTCAAGAAACTCCCAAGTAGGGTAAATTCAACAAGATCCACAAGCAGACACATTATGGCAAAATACTGAAAGCCAAAGACAAGGAAAACCTTGAAAATAGCAAGAGAAAAATGACTTCTCTGTTACAAAGGAACCTCAATAAGATTAAAAGCTGATTTCTCATCAGAAACAATGGAAGTCCAAAGGAAGTAGGATAACATATTAAAAAGTGCTCAAAGGAAACAACTGTTAACGAAAAAATACTGTATCCAACAAAACTATCATTCAAAAATCAAGGTTAAATAAAACTATTCTGAGATAAACAAAAACTGGGAAAATTTGTTTCTAGCAGATGCACCTTATAAGAAATAATAAAGGAAGTTCTTCAAGCTAAAAGCAAGTGACCCTTGATGGTAATCTGAATCTACACTAAAAGACAAAGAGCACTGATAAAGGTAATTATGTGACTATAAAAGACAGCATAAGCACACATTTCTTCTCCTTTTTTCTCTTAATTGATTTCAAAAGCAATCATAAAATAGTGTGTACATAATGTATTGTTGGGCCTATAACATAAAAATGTAATATGTTTTCCAGTGATAGCACAAAGGAGTTTGGTAGGAGCAAATTTGTATTAGGCTAAGGAAATTACTCCAGATGATAACTTCAATCCACAGGAACAAATACGGCGGCGATTCAGAAGTGATAAATAAGACTAATATGAAAAAAGCTATAAACATATAGTAATCCTCCTTTTCTGTCTCAGCTTCTATAAAAGACATAAAATTACAGAAAGTGATACTTATAACAATCTAATGTTTGGTTTGTAACATTTATAAATGTAATATGTATAAAATATGACAAAATGTGAGGAAAGGGGATAAAGCTCTGTACGAGTAACATTTTTATGTCTCACTGGAATTAAGTTAACATACAGCAGAAGCTGATTCTGATAAGTTAAGGTATATATGGTAAGCCCTAGAACAATTGCTAGGAAAATAACTCCCAAAGTATAGTGAAAAAAAATCAATCAGTAAAGATATTAAGATGCTACACTACAAAATATTCACTTATGCAAAAAAAGCAGTACTGGAGTAACAGAACTATAAAAAAAGACATATAACGTATTGAAAAAAAGTCAAATGGCAGACATAAACTCTATTAATAATGACATTAAATGTGAAAGGATTCAATAATCCAATCAAAGGTAGAAATCGTCAGACTGGATTTAAAAACCAAGATCCAGTTAGTAGCACTGTCAAAAAACATTTAAGACCCAATCTAACTGCTGTGTACAGGAGGCACATTTTGGATTCAAAGATATAAATAGATGGAAAGTAAAATGATAGAAAAAGATGTATTATGCAAACAGCAATCACAAGAATAGTCAAGTGACTATATTAATAACAGACTCTTAAGTGCATCTTAAAAGAACAACAAAAAGTTACTAAAGATAAAGAGCAACTTTTTAAAGGAGAAGAACGTCACTCTATCAGGAAGATATAACAACTATAAGCATATATACACCTAACAAAAAAGTACCAAAATACACAAAGCAAAAACTGACAGAAATGAAGGAAGAAATATATAATTCAAGTGTTTTAACTGGAGACTTCAATACCCCCTTTTAATAATGGATGGAACAAATGAGCAGAAGGAAATAGAATACCTAATCAAAGAAACAGAAGACTATAAGCCAAATTGAACCAACAGACATCTATAGAACACTCCATCCAACAATAGCAGACTATACAATCTTCTCCAGGGCATGAAACATTGTCCATAATAGACCATATGCTAGGCCAAAAAACAAACCTCATGAAATAAAAAAGGATAGAAATAATGCCAGATATTTACCCCACCACAATGGAATGAAATTATCAATCGGTAACAGAAAGAATTTCAGAAATACATGAATATGTGGAAATTAAATGACATCTTCCTGAATATCCAATAGCTAAAGAAGAGATAAAAAGGAAAATTGGAAAATAATTTTAAATGAATGAAATTTTTGTACATCATACCATAACTTACATGATACAGCTAAAGTTGTGCTTAGAGGGAACATATAGTTGTAATGCCTATATTTAAAAAGCTAGAAAAAGTTCTCAGTAACCTAAACTTCTGCTTTAAAACACTGGAAAAAGAAGAGCAAATGAAACCTAAAGCAAGCAGAAGAAAGGAAATAATAAAGATTAGAGTAGAAATTAACTAGAGAATAGGAAAACAATAGAGAAATTTAATGAAATCAAAAGCTGGTTTATTGAAAAGGTCAACCAGATTTATAAACCTTTAGCTAGAACAACCAATGAAAAAAATTACTAGACTCAGAAATGAAAGAGGGGATATTATTACTTACCTTACAGAAACAGAAAGTATTATAAAGAGATGCTATAAATAATTGCAAGCCAATAAATTAGATAATAAATGAAATGGACAGATTCATAGAAAGATAGTAACAACTGATACTGATTCAAGAAGAAATAGATAATCTGAATAGACCTATAGCAAGTGAAGAGATTGAATTAATAATCAAAGAGATATTCTCAAAGAAAAGCCCAGGCCCAGATGCTTCATCACTGAATTCTACCAAACATTTAAAGAAGAATTAGTACTCATTTTTTGTAAGCTTATGTTAAAAAAAAAAAAAAAAAAGATGAGGGAACACATCCCAGCTTAAGAGGCCAGTATTACCCTGATACCAAAACCAGATAAATCTGTCACATAAGAAGACTACAGACCAATGTCTCTTATAAATATGGATGCAAAAATTTCCAACAAAATACTATCAAACCAAATCCAATTAGCCAGACATGGTGGTGCTCACATATAGTCCCAGCTACTTGTGAGGCTGAGGCAAAAGAGTTGTTTGACTCCAGGAGTTTTATGGCTGCAATGAGTTATAATCGTGTCATTGCATTCCAGCCTGGGGACAGAGCAGACCCCATCTCTGAAACAAACAAAAAGAAACAAAATCCAGGAACATACAGAAAGAATTACACACCATGACCAAGTGGGGGTCATCCCAGAACTGTGAGTTTGGTTTAACTTCAGTAGGAAAAAAAACCAAAAATCGTGTGGTCATCTCAATAGACCCAGAAAAAGCATTTGACAAAATCCAACACTTATTCATAATAAAAATACTCAACAAACTAGGAATAGAAGATAACTTCCTCAACCTGATAAAGGGCATCTACAAAAATTCACAGCTAATGTTATACTTAATAGTATACATGATACTTCCCCACTTAAGATCAAGAACAAGACAAGGACACTCTTGCCACTTCCATTCAATATTGGAGGGTCTATTCAGGGCAATTATTCAGGAAAAAGAAGTCATCCAGATTGGAAAGAAGTAAAACTATATTTTCAGATGACACAACCATGTATATGAAAAATCCCAAAACATTCAGTAAAAAACTATTAGAGCTAGTAAATTAGTTCAACAAGGTTACGAGATACAAAATGAATAAACAAAAATTAATTGTATTTCCATGCATTTAAAATGAGCCATTTGAACATGGAAATAAGAAAACAATTCCATTTATAATAGCATAAAAAAGAATAAAATGCTTGGGAATAAATTTAATAAAAAAAACGTAAAACTTATACTCTGAAAACTATAAAGCATTGTTGAAAGAAATTGAAGATACAAATAAATGAAAAAAAAGCTCATGTTCATTGATTAGAAGACTTAATATTGTTAGGATGGCAATACTCCTCAAATCCTTGATCTATAAATCCAGTTATATCTCTATCAGAATCCCAACTAGATTCTTTGTAGAAATTGATAAACTGATTCTCAAATTCATGTGGAATTTTAGGAGATGCAGAATAGCCAAAACAATGTTGAAAGAGAACAAAGTTGGAAGACTTATACTATGCAATTTCAAAACCTAACACAAAGCAAAAGTAATTAAGAGAATGTGATACTGGCATAAGGATAGACATATAGATCATTGGAATAGAATTATGAGTTCATAAATAAACCCATGTGTCTGTGGTCAACATATTTTGGACAAGAGTGCCAATGTCGTTTCATGGGGAAAGAATTGTCTTTTCAACAAATGGTGCTGGGACAACTGGATAGTCATAAGCAAAAGAATGATGTTAGACCCTTACCTTACACTAAATTAAAAATGGATAAGTTGGACATCATCAAAATAAAAAATTTGTGCATCAAAAACAACAGTGAAGAAATGAAAAGACAAACCACAAAATGGGAGAAAATATTTGCAAATCACTTATCCGATAAGGGAGTTATAGCTGCAATCTATATAGAACTCTTACAACACAATAATAAAAAGACAACTCAATTAAAAATGTTCAAAGGATTTAAATAGATATTTCTTCAATAATATATACAAATGGTCAATAAGCACATGAAAATATGCTTGATATAATTAGTTATCAGGGAAATATAAATCAAAACCACAATGAGATACTACTTCTTACCCACTAGAATGCACTAGAATGGTTATAATCAAAACTCTGGCCAGGTGTGGTAACTCACGCCTGCAGTCCTAGCACTTTGGGAGGCTGAGTCGGGCAGATCCCCAGAGTTCAGAAGTTCGAGACCAGCCTGGCCAACATGGTGAAACCTGGTCTCTACTAAAAATACACAAAAAACTAACTGGGTATGGTGGCACACACCTGTAGCCCCAGCTACTGGGGAGGGTGAAGCAGGAGAATCACTTGAACTCAGGAGGCAGAGGTTGCAGTGAGCCGAGATTGCACCACTCTGCACTCCAGGAATGTGTGTACCACTCGGTATTCACTCATTTGTCCATTCAACAAACTTTTGCTGTCTGTGTCGTTTACTAAACACTGAGAACAACAAGATTCATGAGACACAAAACTGTCTTCAAGGAGCTTGAAATTTAGTCATTCCCAAATTCATGTACCTAACGCAAACAGAATTTTGCCCACTAGAATATAAATTCCTAGAGGCAGAGCTTTATCTGTTTTATTCACAGCTGTATCTGCAGGAACTATAACAATGCCTGGCAGTTAGTAGGTGCCTAAATAAATACTTGTTGAGTGAATGATGATGTTAAGCATGTCACCCTGAACACTATTTGAGCATCAGGGATGCAGAACTAGGAAGGTAGGGCCTTTAGTTTTGAGGGAGCCCAATAAGGCACGGCTCCAGCGGAAGGCTCTTGCAACAGAGCAAGACTCCGTCTCACCAAAAAAAAAAAAAAAAAAGGATGTGAAGAAGTCAGAATGCTCATACATGGCTGGAGGAGTGTAAAATGGTATAACTACTTTGGAATACAGTCTGACAGTTCCTCAAATAGTTAAGCATAGACTTGCCATATGACCTAGTAATTCAATTCTTACGTATATACTCAAGAGATATGAAAACATATGTCTACATAAAATGTCCATACATTGTACACAAATGTTTGCAGCAACATTATTTATAATAACCAATAGGTGGAAACTACCCAAGTTTCTATAAACTGATGAATGGATAGACAAAACGTAGTATCTTCATATAATGGAATTATATTTATTTGGCCATAAAAAGGAATGACGTGCTAATATGTGTTACAACATGGATGTACCTTGAAAACATTTTGCTAGGTGAAAGAAGCTGGGAACCAAATACCACATATTATTTGGTTTCATTTATTTGAAAAGTCCATAATAGGCAAATCTTTAGAGATAGAAAGTAGATTGGTTTTTGCTTAGAGTTAGAATGGAAGGGGTATAAGAGAGTTATATCTAATAGGTACAGAGTTTATTTTTGAGACAATGAAAGTGCTCTAAAATTGATTGTGGTGTTGGTTGTACATATCTGTATACTAAATAATATACTAAAAACCATTGAATTATACACTTTTTATTTTATTTCATTTCATTTCATTTCATTGAGACAGAATTTCACTCTTGTTGCGCAGGCTGGAGTGCAGTGGGGCGATCTCAGCTCACTGCAACCTCTGCCTCCTGGGTTCAAGCAATTCTCCTGCCTCAGCCTCCTGAGTAGCTGGGATTACAGGCACACACCACCACGCCCGGCTAATTTTTGTATTTTTAGTAGAGACGGGCTTTCGCCGTGTTGGCCAGGTTGGTCTGAACTCCTGACCTCAGATGATCCACCTCCTTTGGTCTCCCAAAGTGCTGGGATTACAGGCAGGAGCCACCGCGCCTGGCCTGAATTATACACTTTAAATGGACAAATTATATGGTATATTGAAAAAAAAGAAGATAAGACAACTGAAGAGTGAGTGTTTTGTAAGTGGTCTTTACTTGCTTGAAGATATAACCCTCCTAAACATTAGGGAATGCCCATAACAGAGTGTGGACACCAGCCCTGGTGGTGTTAGGGAAGCTGAAGTAGGAGGATCTGTGTGTACCACTCGGTATTCACTCATTTGTCCATTCAACAAACTTTTGCTGTCTGTGTCGTTTACTAAACACTGAAAACAACAAGATTCATGAGACACAAAACTGTCTTCAAGGAGCTTGTTAGTCATTCCCAAATTCATGTACCTAACGCAAACAGAATTTTGCCCACTAGAATATAAATTCCTAGAGGCAGAGCTTTATCTGTTTTATTCACAGCTGTATCTGCAGGAACTATAACAATGCCTGGCAGTTAGTAGGTGCCTAAATAAATACTTGTTGAGTGAATGATGATGTTAAGCATGTCACAGTGTCTGTCACCAACCCTGAACACTATTTGAGCATCAGGGATGCAGAACTAGGAAGGTAGGGCCGTTAGTTTTGAGGGAGCCCAATAAGGCACGGCTCCAGCAGAAGCTGAACAACCACCACCTGGAAGGTGAATGAGAGCACTGATTTTCTTCAGGGATGGACATGCTTACAGTGTCCCCAGGTGATACACACTAACATCGAGGAACTACCAGACTGCGTGATCTTTCAAGTTCCACTGATCCCAAACATCTTTGTTTCTGGGATTCTCATCCTAAAGACAGAAGCAAAGCCACTAAAAAGCAAACCCCCACTCCCTGACAAAAATAAACATGATCCAGTGGTTGCTGTTAACACTGGGGTTCCTAAGGCAGGCCTTTAGGGGACCTGTGATTACAAAGTACTGCATGTATACCCAGCCAGACCTGTTCTTATCGATCAAGTTGAACAGGATACAGTGTGTGTATCTCCACAGACAGCCTGGTGGGTGGAATTTCCCTTTTCTTCTGACTCAGTAGGAGCATTACAATTTATTTTCTGATCTGCTCAGGATTCATTTATGACCCTTGCCCGTGGCACCACTGTCAGCATTAAACTGGACCCAAAGGAGAGAGCAGTGTGCTTTGAACTCATCTCTGGTGAAGCTAGTGCATGTCTCTAAGGCAGCAGTCCAGCACTCTGACTGCCCACTAGAGTCACCTGGGAAGCTTTTTAAAAATGCCAAAAATACCACGTATAGGTTCCACTCTAGATTCTGATTTAACCGTACTGTGGTGACTCAGGAAATCTGTACCAGGCTGAGAACCAAGTTGAAAATCACTACCGGTCCAGGGTGAAGAAAATAAGCCAATTGACATTAGCCCTGAGGTCAGACTCTAAAGTTACCAAATAATTAGCCTGTGGACTTAGAGGGTGTCAGTTCATTTGTGTTGCTATAAGAGAATACCTGAGTCTGGGTAATTTATAAAGAAAAGAGATTTATCTGGCTCACAGTTCTGCAGGTCACACAAGAAGCATGGTGCCAGCATCTGCCTCTGGTGAGGGCCTTAGATTTCTTCCACTCATACTGGAAGATGAAACACACTGGCATGTAGAGGTCACATGGCATGAGAGAAGACAGGGTCTATCTCTGTCTCCCAGGCTGGCAGGCAGTGGCAGGATCGTGGCTTACTGCAGCCTCAACCTCCAGGGTTCAAGCAATCCTCCTGCTTCAGCTCTCAAGTAGCTGGGACTACAGGTGTGTGCCACCATGCTGGCTAATTTTTTAATTTTTTGTAGATACAGGGTCTCACTATGTTGCCCAGGTTGGTCTCAAACTCCTGGACTCAAGTGATCCACCTTGGCCTCCCAAGGTGTTGGAATTACAGATGTGAGCCACCACACCCAGCCCAGGGTCTTTTAACAACCAGCTTTTGTGGGAACTAATAGAGTGAGAACACACTCATTACCTTGAGGAGGAGCCATTCATAAGGGATCTGTCCCCTGACCCAAACAAGTCCCACTAGTCCCTACCTCCAACGTTGGAGATCAAATATCAACATGAGGTTTGGAGCGTCAAGTATCTAAACTACAGGAGAAGATGAGGACATTTCTCCGACGTCAAGAGTCTTCAGGGAGAAAGAGTGCCTGTGTTTTACTCCCTACTCCTTGTTCTCCACCCCAACCTTTCCAGATGTCCCATTTGCTTTTACCCCCCATCTCTATTCAGCCATGTTTGGGGATTGGTTCCTATTCAAACAGGAAGCACAGAGAAGCTCCTTGTCTTAGGCAGCCTTCTCAGTATTGCTGTAGTGCACACATGGCCTGGGTCCCTTCTGCAAGGCTCCTCTGAGCTGACCAGCAGGGCTTGGCTGATGACTCAGATTTCTGATTCATGGTTGGCACTGCCTGGCTCAACCATCTCTCTGTATTGCTTATCCCCTTCAGAGCCCAGATTTCCCTCCTTTTCTCCCTCACTCCTGGTTCTCTACCCACAATCCTGGGACATTCTTTTCTGGCTTCCGTCCACTGCTTTTTGAGGTCCTTTGTCAGCATGTTCCTTAACCCAGGCTATTTGCTGTGTCCTCTTGGTGTTTGCCCTATGAGCCCTGTAGCTCAGTTGGCCCACCCACTTACACATACTCATCTACGGCCACTACTTGTTCTCCGTCAGGTCTGCAGTTGCTAAGCAGTTAATTTGTCTGAAATTCAGCCAAAGCTGATTTATGCCTTTCTTTGTGGTCTTCTGGAGTTGAGTGAAAGGCATGAAATGGTCTGTGAAACCTAGTATGTCAGATGAGATATGTACATGAGAAGTCTTGAACTGTAAAGCAGAACACAAATGTGAAGTGTCGATAATAAGCAGTGACAGTGCCATTTGGGGACAGCATGGTAGCCAGCTAGGAGTACCAGATGAAGGACAGAGACTGATTGCAGACATTACAGGTGAGATGTTTGCAAGTCAGGAAACTGAAGAGGTGTGAGAGATCAGGACCAGAAGGGCAGATGGGAAGGGAGCAGTACAAAAAGCAGAAGTCATAGTTCCTTATGCAATCAGAGGCCCGGAAATAAAGGACTGTCTTCCGCAGCCCTTTCAGCTCTACTCTCAAAATATATTCAGAGTCTGGCCTCTTATTGCTGCCTCCATGGCTACCACCCTGATCCAAGCTGACATCAGCTCCTGCCTGGACTGCTGCAGTAGCTCCTACCTGGTCTCTCTGCCTTCCCCTTTGCTCCCCAGCAGTCCATTCTCAACCCTTGGCCGGAGTGATCCTGCCTAAATGTGAGGTCCGTTACATCGTGCCACTCCTTTGCTTAAAATACCTTCATGTCTTCATGTCCTTCTCATGATGAAAGCTGAAGTCCCTTACCATGGCTTACTGGGCTCCAATAGACTGAACCCCACTTACCTTTCACACCTTAGCCTCTACAACTTATTAATTTGTCCCGGTCATCCTGGGATTCTTGCTGTTTCTTGACCCACCAAAGACATTCCTGCCTCATGGCCTTAGACCCTGCTGCTCCTCTTCCTGCAGATAGCCACATGGCTCACCCTCTTACTTCATTCAGGGCTGAGCTCAGGGGTCACGCTGTCCCGGCTTCTCTATCTTATGTAGCACTCTCCAGCCCCATCATAAAATATGCCTTTTCCCAGGCATATTTTATGTAACACTGAAATAAACATATAGTAAATATTTATTAATTTATTGTCTGACTCTTCTACTAAAAGGTAAGCTTTGAGAGCATAGGAATTTTGTCTGTCTTGTACCTGGCTTGCAAAATGTCTTGTATTGTTGAATTAATGAATGGATGAATAAACATATAGGATGACATATTTAAGATTCCAGCTATAAGGCAAGATACTGATGAAAGCAAAGAGTTGCCTGAATCCTGAACTTTCTCGCGGTTCTGTGGAGACAACGACCTGTTCCTCAGGGCAGCGGCTTCGGATTTATAGATAGAGATTATTGCTCCAAGGCAGGAGGGGCAAGAGAATTCCACCTACCAGGCTCCTGCTTATTCCGGAGCTAGGCTATTCTGGAAAATCCAAGAGCACATCAAGGGCCCTGTGGGAAAGCTTCAGAGATGAAAACATGCGTATTGAGTTCTCTCTCCAGAGGCCCTTTTTCTCTGGGCTATGAGTTTTAGATCTTCAGTAGAAATTTCTCATCGTCTTCCCTCAAGGGAGAGGGAAGTGCCCAGCTGTTGCATTTACAGCAAAGTAAAACAGCTGGGGCAGTAGGTGCTAACTGTAGCTCTGTGTACTTCCTTCTTAGTACTGTGATCCTAGGCAGGTTATTCAAATTTCTCAGAGCCTTACCACCTCATCTGTAAACAGGGGATAATAATAGTGCCTTTATCAGGGATGGCGTAAGGGTGAAATGGTAAAAGGTGTGCATTTTAGGCACAACATTTGTCATGATGTTATATTTGCAAATGTTCAACTATTGTTGTTAAGATTAGGCATGCTAGAAGAAATAGTTATTGTTCGGGAAAGCTCCTCAGAGTTCCTAACTACAGAGATTCTCAAACATTAATGTGCATACCTATCACCTGGGACAATCTTGTTAAAATGCAGATTCTGATTCAGAAAGTTGGGGAAGGGCCTGAAATACTGCATTTCTAACCAGCTGCTAGGTGCAGGTGGTGCCTCTGATCAAGCTCTGAGTAGCCAGACCCTATTAAAAAACGGTGGAGGGGGTCGGGGCGGCGGTTGGGGATAAAATGCTGATAAATACATTTCCCGGAAGTCCTAGAGGCTCTAATTTCAACCTTAAAGGTAGCCTAAAGTTACTACATCCTAACCCAGAAAAGCTCCATTTTTCCTAATCACGTGCCTCACTGGGTGTCCCCTGAATCTGATTCCAGCTGTACCCATCCTTCCCTACCATTTCAATTTTGCAACGATGTCTCATACAAAAACCTTTACCCTGCCCAAGGAGGTTTATTCAGAGCTGAGAGAGAGAGGAGCTTCTCTTTTTTCTTTTCTTTTCTTTTTTTCTTTTTCTTTTTTTTTTTTTTTTGAGACTGAGTCTCGCTCTGTCTCCCAGGCTGGAGCGCAGTGGCGTGCGGCTCACTGCAAGCTCCGCCTCCCAGGTTCACGCCCTTCTCCTGCCTCAGCCTCCCGAGTAGCTGGAACTACAGGTACCCACCTCCACGTCCGGTTAACTTTTTTTTTTTTTTTTTTTTTTTTTTGTATTTTTAGTAGAGACGGAGTTTCACTGTGATAGCCAGGATGGTCTCTATCTCCTGACCTCGTGATCTGCCCGCCTCAGCCTCTCAAAGTGCTGGGATTACAGGCATGAGCCACCACGCCCGGCCTGTCTTTTTTCTGAAAGCTGTTCCTGGGTTTCCTGTGGCCTTTGGACATATGGCCAAGCGCTTGTTTTCATGACTGCTTAATGGTTTGTAAAGCAATTGCTGGAGGAAACATTGCTACGGCAAGCCAGGCCGGAGGGACAGGACTCATGAGCCAGTGTTATCTTTGCTGAGCACCGGCGCTATTCCTGTTCCTTTTCTCTCTCCATCCGGCAGTGACAGATGGCCTCCACATGGTTTGACCTCCTGTTTGGCCAGACCTGATCAGATAGTTATCAATCAGCTGCCCCATTTGGCCCCCCAGAGGGCACCCTGTGGTTCATGGGAGGCAGAAGGTGGAAGTTTCCTTTAGAGCTCATCATGTCTCATAGCTATTGTAGTATAGTTTCAAGCATGGGCAGTTCTTATTCCAGATGTTACTATCCCAGTGTCCATATGTTTCGAGGTGGGATCAGCAGATTTACATGGTAATGTGAAACTAATTAATCATAAACTAATGATTTAACAGCTTTAGGACCCAAAGTGAGTTTTGTACTAGCAAAGATGTGAGTAATACATACGGTGTTATTAAGCTGGAGAAAGGAGATGAGGCTGAGCTTTTTCCATTGCTTTGACACAATCTCTTTATTTTCTTACTGATACTCAATGTTACTCACAAGGTCTCTGAAAACTGTATTGGAAAATCTCCAATTACTATTATTCATGGCTTTGAGATTGAGAAAATAAAAATTTACGTTAATATAAGCTGCAGGGCACAAGAAAAAGGGAGCAATAAGCAGAGGGGCCATGTAGGGAGGAAATCAAGATGCCGGGGTTCTAGTCTCATTCTTCCTCTTTCTTTGAACATGTTCCTTGACTGATATATCACACATTAGGTAGATACAAGCAATGGCTCAGTTCCTTTTTTTATTTCCTAACTGTAAAATGAGTTTGTTGCATGAACTTGGCTTCTAAAAACTTTAAATAAAGTGTTTTTCATTCTTTTCCTGAGAAAAGCAGTTTTGGTCATTTCATTAAAACCTGTTTATTCTACTATGTGTAAATTGTGCTTCACTAAAAAAATTTTTTTTTGCTGAAATCAAAAGAGGTGGGGACATTTGAGTAATTTCAGCTCTGATGGAGTACAACCCAGCTAAATATATTAAAGATATATTAAAATAATTTTTTAAATTAAAATTAAAAATACCAAATACCTGTAATCCCAGTAGTTTGGGAGGCTACGAGAGAGGATTGCTTGAGTGCAGGAGTTAGAGTTCAGCCTTGGCAACATGACTAGAATCCATCTATAAGAAAAAGGAAATTTAAAACACCAAATCTATTAAAGTTAAAAATACCAATAAATCCCTAGCATTATTTATAGTAGGGAAGAAATAAACTACAAACAACAACCTTTGCACCTCAGTAAAAAGAGTGAATTGATAAAAGTAGGAGGTTGAACATAAATTCCCTAGCTCCATCAGGTATTTTGACATCTGATATTCTGATTATTAACTTCAGTGGGGAGGGAGAGTCTCCTCTGTATAGTTTTAATAACCCTTTTCTCCCTGATCATTTGTATTATATATAAATTATATATATAAAAAATATATATACCAAAATTTTTTTTTTAACTTTTCTATACATAATAGAGATGAGAAAAAGACCCTAAAGAAAAGTTCCCACCATCATGTATATCTGGTACAAAATAAGTATTCAGGCCAGGCGCAGTGGCTCACACCTGTAATTCCAGCACTTTGGGAGGCCAAGGCAGGCGGATCACTTGAGGTCAGGAGTTCGAGACCAGCCTGGCCAACATGGCGAAACCCTGTCTCTACTAAATATACAAAAAATTAGCCGGGCGTGGTGATATGTGCCTGTAATCCCAGCTACTTGAGAGACTGAGGCAGGAGAATTGCTTGAATCCGGGAGGCGGAGGTTGCAATAAGCCAAGATCATGCTACGCACCCCAGCCTGGGCAACAGAGCGAGACTCTGTCTCAAAATAATAATAATAATAATAATAATAATAAGAAGAAGAAGAAGAAGAAGAAGAAGCATTCAATAACTGGTAGTATTTGGTTGTGCTTCCCTGGTATGTATAATGTTTTCTCAGCTGAGGCAATTCTGTTTATATTTTGTAGTAGCTTTTTGATTGAGCATTTGATTTTCATTTGACCTGAATTATTTTGCTGAGTACCTTGGCTTTCAGCTGGTTGTTTGCCTGGCCTCCCTCCCTTGACTTTTGGATTTAGAGAGTCAAGGTCTCAAGAGCTTGTTGAGAGGACAGAGCCCCTCAGGGAAAGTGTCCCCTAAGTGGTGGTTATACCTTGCCTCCTGTGTTGATCTGACAGGCAGATCACACCTTTCATTTTCATAATAATGATTAAAAAGCTGTAGCCCCGTTAACTGGAAAGGAATTGAGAACCCTGTGCTCAGGACTTGTTCCTTGCAGAGATGAAACAACTCTTTGATGAGCCCACTCTGTCTTTCTCCTGCTGAAGACAAGTCACGTTGCCCATAGACCACAAAGTGAAGAACCCCAACACCCAGCATGGGGAGGAGGCTTCTGTCACCTTTTGTAACACAGTTTGCAATAAGGAGAAGAATCTGTTTCCTTGTATGAGGACAAGATGGCCCAACTTCTGAGTGTTCTGGATTTGACTATCACATGCCAAGGTGGTGGAGGCACCCCAAGAAGACTATCTCAAGAGATAAAAGCTTTATTTTTCCAACTTAAGGTATGGAAGGACATTGTATTGAAATAACATGGCTCAGAAAGCACCTTATGGGCTGATTCTGAATCCTCTGATCTCTCTGGGTCAAGGAAAAACTTATAGACAATTCTGAGCTCCAGACCTTTAATTCCTAGGGGAAGAGCGTCTGCAGCAGAGGGTTTGTGGCATGTAGGGCATAGCCTGGTAAGTGGCTAGGGCAGCATTAACAGCTGTAGTAGGGAATAGTGGGAACCTTGTGTTGTGCTCTCTGTGAAAGACAATGAGACTTCACTTATTTTGCCTCTTGTTGGAATCGTTGATAGATTTTTCTTTTTGTTGTACTTTTTACTAATACTTTGATTTGGTATGCACTTAACGTGGGGAGCTAATGCCAGTCTCCTGGAACTGAATGAGGGAAAAGATATGACATTCTTTGCACTATTGGTTCTGTGCCAGGCATCTGGCTGGATGCTTTATGTTATCTCATGTAATCCACAGAGATTGTGTCTAATTCAGAGTGGGGACCTGTGACCACAGGAGTGTAAAGTTCCCCTCTGCTTTTAGGAGTGAAATGAATGGGATTCAAAGAATACCTTCTCTTGGCAATGATCTTCTCTTATAATCAGCCCCTGACACATAGGTTAAGGTTACCAAAATGATAACTTGCATCAACTGATTATTTCTAGAATGACCAGTATCTCTTTCAGTATACCACATAAGAAGTCACAAAGAGAATATTTAGCTAAGGTTTTTAATGGAAAGCTATCATTATCTTGTTTTTTGTAGCCAGTAGGCGTAAGCCAGGAATCAGGTTGGAAGTGGGAGCCCTTTTGGCGGTGCTGAAAACTTTGATCAAGATTCTGCCAAGCAGTTCTTTCAGGACAAGGACTCTGCTCCACCGATTTCAGTTAATCACAGCAGGGGACAAGGCCTCAGAAGAAGGGGCTCTCCATCCTGTGATCTCCCGTTAATGACTGCAGGAATTAAAAAAAGAATTTTGTGGGTAACAGAAGTGAGGGCGGGGTGTCAATATACATGGTTTTTAAGTTATTGAGATTTTGTTGGAATTTAGTTATTTTTCTTGTTTGTGAGGAGGAGAGGCTTTAGGGGGAGGTAAGATGGGGTAGATGATGCAACAGACCATGCTGCAGGTGCATTGCCTTCTGCAGGGTAGATTGTGTCTATACCTTGGGCTGTGCCATACTTTGGATAATGATAATAATTTAATAACAACAGACTGCATATATAGGGGAGTTTAAATTTAATAAATCAGTTTTGAGGTAAGGATTTAAGAAGACACATATCAAGCTAGAATTATTAGTCAAGTTATTATCTTCTGGCCAGGGAAGCTGATTAGTCTGAGCATCTCAGCTGAGGGGAAGGGGCTAAAGAGGAGAGGGAGAGAAGGGCCTCTGGCCCTTGGTCACCTGGAAGCTGAAGGACTCAGGGGGTCCAGCTCCAGCCTTGGTCCTCACACTACTGGGCAGTGAGCAGAGCCAGCATCTCAGCCTGCTGAGACATGGACAGCAGGCCTGGAATACATGTACCTCTGGAGTAGGCAGCACTATGCTCCTGGTCTCCTGGAACTGACGTTACTTACTCAGAAATGGAATGTCTGAGATCATTAGGTCAACTCCCTCACAGATGAGGAAACTGATGCACAGAGAAGTCAAGTGACATCTCAAGTGAATACCAGAGCTGGGACCAAAGCTCGTGGCTCTTGATTCCTGGCCCAGTGACTCTAATGTCCTTGACTAATGGGCAGCTCTGCAGATGGAAAGGCATTGAAGGCTGGCAGGGAAGAATGGGAGAGCCAGGCAGATGGAAGAGAGTGGAGGGGGCAGCTGGTAGGAAATGGGAAGGCTGTAAAGAGCCAAAATATCCATTCCTCTTGGCCATGTCCCAAGGACAAACATAACTCCCAAGTGTTCCTAATAAGGGCATAAACAGTCACCCAAAAGAACCACACAAATGGATTGACCAAAGGCCATGAAATGTTGTTTATGCTTAATGAGTAAGCACTCCTA
This sequence comes from Mandrillus leucophaeus, assembly GCF_000951045.1. Lineage (NCBI taxonomy): Eukaryota > Metazoa > Chordata > Mammalia > Primates > Cercopithecidae > Mandrillus > Mandrillus leucophaeus. The sequence continues at coordinate 2,741,601 of NW_012100654.1, read as the reverse complement.
TTTATTCAGACTCCTAATCCAGCTCTTTAACCTCATTCTTTCCTTTTAAGTCATTGGAGGCCTTCCTTGCCATTACTCCCTTCTCATTTGTTGTGTGGCTATCATTGTACCCAGGGACAACTGCAGTTTAGAATCTGTCTGCCCATTTCTCTCACGTTCTGGGGCAAAGGGAAATGAAGAGGAAGATGATGAACTTGGGCAATGTGACTTGCCTGAAGCATTTGATATTCTGAAAAGGGGCTATAGGAAAGAACAATGAGCCAATTCACAAGTCAACATTATGTTTATCCCTCTATTATGAGGGATACTGCCTCTACTTCTTTTGTGAGGCATAATTATTTATTAGTTTTAGCAAGACATTTCTCTGCCTGCTGATAATGAAACAAAAAAAGCATTTACTGTGCTACTCTAGAATGTGAACTGTAAGCTGTGGTCTTTTTTTTTGTTTGTTTATTTGCTTTCAGTTTTAATCTATGATCACAGGCTTAGAGGTTGAAGGGGACCATGGAGGACTGCCAGCCTCCCCACCCTCTTTCATGCGGGGAGCCTCTTCCCGACAGCCGTGCCAGTGGTTCAGATCCCTTCCCTCTGAATCCCCACAGAGAGTCGTTTCTACCTCTGTGGAAGCACTTGCTTCATTTTGCCTTAAATTACAGTTATTTGAGGACTTGTCTTAAGCCTCAGCTGTGAGCCCCTGTGGGCAGGGGGTGGATGGGCAGGAATCCTATCTTATTCCTCTTTGATCTCCTACAGCCCCCAACACAGAGCCTGGCCCGCTCTCCATAAATATTTGAATGAGTGACAAGGTGTTAAGAGTCTACAGAGGCAGCCACAGTTGGACACCTCTAATAGCTAGAAAGTTCTTCCCAAAAGTAAGCAGAAATATGCCTCCCTGTGTGCCTTGGGAGGGAGAAGAATGTAATAGGCAGTGATGACAAAGGGCTGGGTGTCTATAGGATATATCTGGGGACAGGGTAATGACTTGCTCTTACTGCTTTTCTTGCATTCCATCTGGCCAGAGTACACAAGGCCTTTCTCCAAGACAGGAAAACCCAACAACCTAGATAGATCTGGGTAAGGGGGCAGGGGCATGGATTCCAGGATTTGAATCCAGTTTGGGAGGACAGCTCTATCAGACCCTGTCAGTGTCCCAGCCATATGGCCTCAGTCTGCCCTGGGGGTCATCGGCAGGTGATTCTCGTACAGACTGACCACTTCCTGCATTTATCTGCGGTGATCACTCTCTGACCTCAGAAGTGTGCTTGGTCTGTTTGTGGGTTCGGATAGGAATGCCAGGAACTTACCCCAGGAAGGACCTTCAACCAAAGATCAATGGGACTTAGTGCATCAGTAACCCCGATTCCTCACCCCTCAGTGGGACAGCTCAGAGGTATGTTTTATGGTTTCTCAAAAGGTCTCAACAGGGATTGAACCCCAGTTGCTCATATAACTTAACATATCCTTTATTCATTTCCCTCCCTTTCCTTGTTGACTTCCCCTCCCTTTCACTATGCTTCCTGGGACCATGCCCAAGTAAACTCTGTCTCCCAAATAATTGTCTCAAGGTCTGCTTTGGGGAGAACCCAAAGTAAGACAATGACATGAGCAGGAGATTTGAGGGACTTCCCATACTATTCTTCCCATAGAAGATAAAACTGTCTGGCTCTTGAGTTTTTAAAAAAGAAGATAAAACTGTCAAAATCAGTGTGTGCTTTCCCTTCCTCCTTCTTCCTTTCTATTTTTAAGTGCAGAGTGGTTTTTCTGTCAGTTCTATAAATAGAGTTTAATTTTCAGTAGAATTTGTGTCCTAACTCAGAAAACAAGGCTGCAAATGGTTCCTACAACTTTGAGGGATAGTTATTTCCCATAACAAGAATCAGTAATATCCTAGTTCTCTTAGGGAAATGCACTATGTCAGAAAGGTCTCAGGACAGACTAATAAAAGAGATGACACATAGGGGTCATTAGACATCAGGGTGGATTTGTGTAGAAGTTCTTCACTTAACTTTTTAAACTTCCACAGAGACATTTTAAATTAAGAGAGACCCTACCAACCTGGCCCAGGTTTGGGACGGAGTGCTTAGAAGTCAGGGACAGCTAAGACGAATGGGGACCATGAGAGAGGAAAATAAAGAACCTTTATTAAACCTACTCAGTATTAATGAACTACACCTGAGTTGATAGAACCTAGAGAAAATGCTGTTACTGCAGAATATGTATAATCATTTGAGAAGATTTGTAACAAAGAATGAAGGCGTGTGAATAATCTGCCTCCCTGGTCCTCCTTTATGCAGACATATTGTGTGATTTGGAAAAGCTCCCTGTGGATGCCACAACCTTACCCGATTGTTTTGACACCTCAGATAACTAATAGGAGATAGCAGTTAAAAATAGCCATAATCACTACTGTCTTAGGTTTGTGAGGTTTTTCTTTTGTCTTGTTCCTTCCTGGAGCATTTTTCAGTGACCTAATAGGAAACAGCATACATGTTCATGAATTTTTAATTAGCAAGCAAAGATGAGAATGAATGTAAACAAAACACAAGATGACAGGAGACAATGGGCCAAGAGAGCCCCTCCTTGATGCCTTTTGGGGTACCCACAGATGCCTTTTGGGGTCAGGTGGGGAAATCTTCCTAAATCAAGCAGGGTTAAGAAAGGGCTTCACAGACCTTATTATTAGCATGGAAAAGTGTGTGGCTTCAAATGCTGTCTTTCTTTAAACCCTGTTTGATGACCAGTGCCTCAGCTCTTTTGGCAGGGCTGAAGGAGGTAGGAGGAAGGTGGGGACATTTTGCTAGGTGATAGGAAGATGTGGAATTACCGTGTCTCCTTTGCCCTCTTTGATGAGTACTTCTGCCCTGTTTGTTGTGTGTAGATGGCAATAGTGTCCTGGGTACAGCTCTCCCCTGGACAAGAGAGATGTCTCTGCCTCCTTTAGCTTGTGCCCTCGTCTGAGCCACCACTTCCAAAGAGCGCTCTTGAGAGTTATGTGCCATCCCTGGGAATGACCTCATAAGATGGTTGTGAGGATTACATAAAGCAGTCCATGTAAAGTGACAAGTGACTGCATTAAAGTGCATTAATAGTTGGCACAAAATCTATGCTGGTTCCCCACAATGAGAGGTCCCTGCTATCTACTGAAATTGAATTGTAGAAAAAGATTTCCCTTGGGCCAAAAACAAATACACTAGTATGGCCTGTACCAGCCTCTCTCAGACTTTTGTTTTGGGCAGCTCCCTACCCCAAAAGTGTGCCCCACAAGAGTGCCCAGTGGATGTCTTTTGAGCCTGCCCCACTGAGCACTCCCCTTTGCTTTCTAGAACGCCTACGTCAACATCAACCGCATCATGTCCGTGGCTTCCCGCCTCTCCGAGGCCGGCCACTATGCCTCACAGCAAATCAAGCAGATCTCTACCCAGCTGGACCAGGAGTGGAAGAGCTTCGCCGCTGCCCTGGATGAACGCAGCACCATCCTCGCCATGTCTGCTGTGTTCCACCAGAAGGCTGAACAGGTAAGGCCCAGAATCCTGCAGCAGCTGCTATTGGTGGGAAGGGTTGGGGATGGATAGGGAAGGGCTGGAGCGGAGCACACACACTCTCTATAGAGTGCTCCACCTGTCTTTTTGAAACACTGAAGACCCTGCAGAGTCATTGCAACATTAACCTATGTTCGACCACATTCATGGCCCCTGTGTGCACAAAGAAACATTGGTAACTCTTGGTGACTTTGCTTGTCATACAAACAAGAGGGTACCCAGAGCCTTTTTACATTTTGCTTGGTAGTGGTTGTGTATGCACGTGTGCATGTGTGGGCTGTCCGCGTAGTGTGCATTCTCAGAACACAGATCAAAGGGGTGAATGTAAAGTGATCATTGAGGTGCTGAGAGCAGGGGGAAACTAATTGTACATGAAGCATTTGCTATGGATAATGGTAATATAATAATAATATAATGGGTCAAGATAATAATTACTCTACTTACTAAGTGGCCAGGCATTGGCCAGTTACATGATAACCCATTTTACAAAGAGGAATACTGAAGCTCAGAGACATTAATTGATTGGCCTGCCTAAGATTCCACGATGTGTTGGAGCCTGTATTGAACCAGCTCATAGAGAGACAGATGTTAAATTTTCAGGAATTTTGTGAGCTGGTTATCACATTCTAGCTATTGCTTAATTATGTAGGTTTATAATTAAATATGTTATGTTAAAAGCAAAGTTAATAAATGCTCAAAACTCATCACTTGCTGATTATTTTACAACCTGTTGTTATTACCTATGTTCTTGAAATCATTTTTATGCATTTATGTTTTTCTGTGGCGGAAATACCATACAATTGTGTGCTATCTATGGATTACTCTTCCCAACTCCATGTTGGTGATGTCACACTGGTAGCTTAAAATACACCATGGTAGGAGTTTCATATTATAGAAATTATCAGATGCTATAAACCAGGGATTAATTCATTGCTTTATTGTTGCCTAGAGTCTAAAGAAAATGAGGGAGAAAGTGTTTGAAAATGCAGACTAAACTTAAAAATGTGTCCTGTGTATACCTGTTACATTGTGAATAACACACAAAAATCAAGGAAATATTCTTCCAATATTCAAAAACTGTTACTTGGTTCAGCAAAGAAGTCACTGACATCCTTGATGAACAAGTGATGTTCTGGCGTAGTATTCAGGTGTTTTTCACCTTTGTCTCACTCCTTAGCATAATGAAAATATCAACTAGCATGTGTGTCAAAACTACAAATGTTTGTCAGTTGCAACCATAGGTCAAAAGCATCCTGTGAGAATCAACTGGCTACATTAAATATACAATACAGAGCATTGTATATGTTGTTCTCTGTAAATGATGTGTTATACATTCTTTATATCAGTAGAATTTGTAAATGCACTTACCTGTATATATGTAATATATAGTCATATACACACGTACATATATATGCTGGTTGTTAAACATTTACTAACACACCACTGCTAAAATTGCACAATCTATGAGTAGATAGGCTATCAACTCAGGTGTGTTTAACACTAGGCCTGTGGTCTTAACCTCTACATTTCTTTCTTTGCATTACATTTGGGTAACATAGGCCAAGGAGAGTCAGACACCTGGTCACACCTTAAATCTCTCCCTCTGTTACCCTCTCTAGCGTGGAAGGCAACATAGCATAATTAAGAGTCTAGACTTTGAGGCAAGACACATGGATTCTGATCCCAGCTCCACCATTCATTTACCCTTAGACAAGTCATGTCACCATTCTGAGCTTGTTTCCTCTTCCATAATGTGGAGCTAATCATAAATAGCACAGGGCTATTTATGTGCTAAAGGGCTGTGCTAAAGATACAACATGAGAGATGGAATGTGTAAGGTGCCTCGTGTGCTTACTAAACAGTGGACGTTACTACTATGGGTATTTGCACCACGTACTATCCTGGTATCTTTTTATTTCCTCCACCTGAGAACTTCCCAAAGACTGAAATAATACTTGTGTCAAGCCCAGCCCTATACTTTGAGAGGGATGTGGCCATATCTTTTTGTCGCTGTTGTTAAGGTTGTTGGTGGTAGTGACTGATAGTGACTGGTTCATTCTTAGGGCCATGAGAATATTGATGTCCAATTTCCTGTTCTCTCTTCAACCGTATCACTTTCATACTTTATTCAAGGTTTGCCCAGATTGGTAAGGAAGACCCTCTGCTTCTCTCTTTGTCTCTCTGGCATTATATCCTTGAGGTGATCATTTTGTGGGATATGCTACAGGCCACCTGTTAGAATATTGCAGAGAAATCCCAAGAGCCTTGAAGCAGTACTCCCCCCATGATTGACACAAGAATGTCAAGTGGCTCCTAGGGTCATTTGTAAAGTAGTTATTGGTGGAGCAAAGAAACTTCTGAGATTTCAGCATGTACTTATTATATGATGTGATACTGGATGGCACCTGGCACTCTTCCAATATTGCTAAGAAATGGTCTAATGTGTTACAAAATGTACAGAATGAAAAGTCAACCACAACAATCAACAGGCCGAGGACTGAAAGCTGACAGTGACAACAAAACTAGAATGCAAACGGTTGCAGTGCCAGAACTGAGAAAACTGGAGAAGTGCACATTTATTTCATGTTTCCTGATTTGGACTGGTTTGGATCAGAAGCAATTTTATTTGTATCTATTTTTTAATGCAATTTCTGTAGGTATTACTAGTCCTTCAGGGACACTCATAAACCATGCTTCTTTTTAACTGGGGAAAAAAATGACTCAAGGCTATTTTTTTCCATGCATTTATTTAGGCAGCTCTTTATTGTCCTCATATGGGCTGTTCTTGGCAATGGGATTAAAAGGTATTTAGGCAATTAATTTAAATGGAGCTATGCATCCAGGTGAGAGAAATCACAGACAGAACAATTCCAGACTGTTGGGTGAATTATTTGCATTTTCAAGGTGCATTTTTCCACCCAATAAATCGGAGTGATTTCAGTTAGCTTACCCTTTGTGCATGAAGACCCATAGTCTTCCACAGCTGTTAATTTTAATTTTAAAATAATTTGATGTCTGTCAAAGATCTATGTCTATATATCACAACCCGGGATGCAGTAGGTATAGCACAGCCTGTCCCCCTAGACTGCCTCTCTCGTTTCCACCCTTCAGGGGACTGACCCAACAGTGGGTCAGTGGGAGACCTGTTGAGGGCAGTCTGCATCCCATATGGGATGGTCTCTGCAAGTTCCCTGGGTTCCTGGTGGTCTGTGTGAGGTGTTTTTTGCTTGTCTTCACAACTGGATGTACACACTATAAAGCACAGATGTGGAACATCTCCTTATGTTACACACAGCCCCTCACATATGCCTGTGAGTGTGCATGGGGCAAGAAGCTCTAATGTATCCGTGGAATGTGGTGAGCTGTTTCCATACCTGGACGTTACAGTTAGTGTGTAGCTATAACCTATTGAACATCTGGTGATTCACCTGCCCCCTACAGTTTCATAATAGTCAATTTTGTGGAGACTATACTTCCTAAATGGGTACCTGGGTCTGATTTCTTACCAGGAGTTAGTATTTGTAGAATTAAAAAACTCTACCCTCTACAGTGGTCTCTGAAGGCTTTCAGAAGTCCTGATGTTTTTTCCCAAGGTATCTGACGCTCTCTCCATAATCCACCCAACTCCCTACCCCCAGTGCTCCCCCACTGACCCACCCCACGTCTCCTTCCAGTTCCTGTCGGGAGTGGACGCCTGGTGCAAGATGTGCAGCGAAGGTGGTCTGCCGTCCGAGATGCAGGACCTAGAGCTGGCAATCCACCACCACCAGACCTTGTATGAGCAGGTGACCCAAGCCTACACAGAGGTGAGAATGGAACAGGGCAACCATGGGTCTTGAGCATTTCTGCATGTGGGTGGGTGACGAGGGCACTGGCCTGTGCACTGTGAAATCGCCTGGGTTGGACTAAGAAGAAGAGAGGCTGTTTTTCTTTTTTTGGTGACATCTTTAGGAACCTTGATCTATGAACTATGGTGTCTCCAACCAGGAAGGAGAACAAATTGGGGCCATTATTAGGCATCACTTTGGTGCACTCACATTCATTCTCTCTCTCTCTGTCACACATACACACACACACACACACACACACCCTATACACTTGCCTTATCCTGTGTGTGAAGATTGGACTTTCTCCTCTTGGGGGAGGAATATAAGAAAATGAAGCTGTGCTTTTCTGGAGTTTGCTTTCTGGTTGGTGAATGGACATGTATGCACTAGCCCTGCCACCTTTTTTATGAAGCAGCTCATCAAAAAAATATTAATTTTCTCACCAGAAGATCCAGAGGAAAACACACAGCGTGGAGATAGTGTTTGCAGGAGTAAAAAGCTTCCGTGAATGTGAAGGACAAAGACTCTTCCATTGAAAAATCAAAGGCAGGGGGTTGCTGTAAAGCTAAGAAAGGGAAAAAAAACTTCTTGACAGTCCTCTCAAAGTAAAAGGAAACAGCTACATAGGTACCTCTGTGTAGATATACACAAGTTAGTATGTTTGCTAACTGGCATGAATTCTGAGGAAGGGAACTGAAGGATGGAGAGGGATGGGCTGATTAAGGAAGCTGGATGAGGAGAAGTGAATTCACATACAGCCCATGTGTTTCCTCTGGGCAGGATTAGTTAGAGGAGTATTAAAATGGGTTCCTGGACCACCTGCATCAGACTCACCTGATACAGATTCCTGGGTCCCACCCAAGACTGAATCAGAATGTCAAGAAGTGAGACCTGGAACCTACATTTTAATAACTATTACCCTATTTGAATTTGATGCACATTGAAGTCTAAGAACCAATGGCTTCTGGGTAAGAATAAGGGTTTTTGCCACAGTCAAACTGAATTTGAATCCTGGCTCTCCAATTTACTAGCTGTGTGACCTCAGACAAGTTACTTAACCACTCTGAGCTTCGTTTCATCTGTGAAATGAAAGTGGTAACACCTGCCTCATAGGATAGTGTCGAGGTTATAAAGGTAATGCATGACAATTCACAATTGCAAAATTGTGGAACCAGCCTAAATGTCTATCAGCCAACGAATGGATAAAGAAAAATGTGGTATATATACACCATAGAATACTACTCAGCCATAAAAAGGAACAAAATAATGGCATTCACAGCAATCTGAATGGAGTTGGAGACCATTATTCTAAGTGAAGTAACTCAGGAATGGAAAACCAAGTATCGCATATTCTCACCTTTAAGTGGGAGCTAACCAAACACCACCTGTTCCCCAAAACAATTTAAATAAATAAATCATAGTACCCAACAAAAAATTTAAAAAATAAAATGAAGGTAATGTATATAATGCACTTGGCCCAGTGTCTGATAGTAATGAGCACTAAAAAATGGTAATGTATTCTGTCATTGTAGAAGGCACAATGAAGGACTTATGAGCCAAATCTGATCTCATCAGCTCTGATCCATATGGCCCAAAGCTTTCTGTCTTATAACAGAACTGTGCCTCTGCCCATGGGTCAAGAATCTTTAAATTTACTCCTTGCAAAATACAAATATAGAGAGTACAAATGAGATTAATATTATACTTCCACATGTGTGAGGTGCGGGTATAATTATACATATAGACACAATATTTCTCTCAATTAATTATCAGGCCCTAGCATTGTGAGCTTAAACCTTCCCTTCAACCCCACTTCAGAGGCCAGTGAGCTGTCCCTGCTTCCTACAGATATAGAGACTGAGGCAGAGAATTGGAGCTCATGCAGGGTGGATTTCTAGGACTTGGGCCTCCATCTCTAACCACCCTGCCCTGGACATAGCATGGTGCCAAAAGGCAGCATTTGCTCAGAATTCCAGGAAGAGAGCGCTCCTGGGTTTGGCTATAGGATATTTGTCTTACTCATGTCTCTGGTGGGCATCACCTCTGCATTATTTATAAACTACTTCCCCCACCCCACTCTCCTGGCAGTCTATGGGAGATGGGGATGGTGGGATTGGGTGGGTGGTGGTGGTTTCCTCTCCTGGCCTCTGCTGCACTCTACTCCAGCACCCCTCCTAACCACCCTGCCCTGAAGGCCCTTCTGTGGCCCCATGGGCAGGAGGAGTAACAGCTGCTCCTGTATTCCTGGACCCCCAGCCAAGCTATTATCAGGGACCAAAGGAAGGGTGAGGGGAGTATGCAAACCCGGCAAACAGCTTCATCATCAGAGGTGTGGAGATGGAAACACACCTCATTCCCTACCTTGCTGATGAGATAAAAGACCATTTTCATCTCCAAAAGCCTTCTTTTGGGGAAGACTCCAAGCCAACTTTGATTTAGTTGGTAACCAAGTTTGGGGACTCAACATTTCTATCAATTCCCAGTCACCCCTGTTTTAAATTGGAAAGATGCATGTTCTGTTGGGTACTTTGCCGAGTACAGGAGGGCCACAGGTGTTGATTGTATGATGTCACTTTCCAGAATTATTGTTGCCTGCGATTGTGCCAGAACTCCAATGAGAAGAATGGCAGAGAGTGTCATCCCACTTTTCTCAGACTGAGGGCGAGTGTTGGGATGTGGATGGTGTGTCCACAGTCTAAGTGTCCCAGCCTTTCTCTGCATGTTCTAGAAAAATGAGGATTTTACTGCTTTTCAGAAGAAAGAAGGGGGTCGTATAGAGCAAGAGCAAAGTATTTTAAAAGGATAAAGACAAAAGAAAGAAAATGACAAGGAAATAAAGAGGATGGGAGGGAGATGATGATGATTATGATGATGGTTGTATTAGTCTGTTCTCATGCCACTAATAAAAACATACCTGAGACTGGGTAATTTATTAAAAAAAAAAAAGAAGAAAAAAAACAGGTTTGATGGACTTACAGTTTCACATGGCCATGGAGGCCTCACAATCATGGCAGAAAGTGAAAGAGGAGCAAAGGCATGTCTTACATGGTGGCAGTCAAGAGAGTGTGTGCAGGGGAATTGCCCTTTTATAAAACCATCAGATCTCATGAGACTTATTCACTAACATGAGAACAGCACAGGAAAAACCCATCCCCATGATTCAATTACCTCCCACCAGGTCCCTCCCACAACATGTGAGGATTATGGGAACTACAATTCAAGATGAGATTTGAATGGGGACACAGACAAACCATATCAATGGTGATGCTGGTGAAGATAAAATTGGTAGCCAGTATCACGTCAGGCTCTATTCTAAACACTGTATGTGTGTTAACTCATTTAATCCTCACCATGACTTTATGAAATATGTACATAATTCTCCCTCTTTTACAGAGAAGGAAACTGAGGACCAAGGGGGTTAAATAACTTGTCTCTTGTCACACATCTAGAATTTTAGAGCCAGATAGAGGAATTTGGGAAAGAAAGAGCAGGAGAGAATTATGGTGGGAACTTATATTGACTTCATTTCTGAAATGAAGTTATACTGTCTTCCCCGGTGTGAGTCAGTTAAAATATTTACCAAGCCTGGGCGCGGTGGCTCACGCCTGTAATCCAAGCACTTTGGGAGGCTGAGGTGGGCGGATCACCTGAAGTCTGGAGTTCGAGACCAGCCTGGCCAACATAGTGAAACCCCATCTCTACTAAAAATACAAAAATTAGACAGGCATGGTGGCACGCGCCTGTAATCCCAACTACTCAGGAGACTGAGGCAGGAGAATTGCTTGAACCCGGGAGGCAGAGGTTGCAGTGAGCGGAGATCGCACCATTGATTGCACTCCAGCCTGGGGACAAGAGCGAGATTTTGTCTCAAAAACAAACAAGCAAACAAACAACAACAACAACTAAAATTTGCCAAGTTCCTACTGTGTGCCAGGCACTGTTTTGGGCATTGAGGGGAGAGCAGCAAGTAGGCAGTGTCTCTGCCCTCACAGAGCTGAAATTCAGGAGGGGAGAGAGTCTCACAGACAACTGGCCAGCACTCCGGCAACTCCCCCATCAGGGAATTCCAGGTGCTTGGCCCTCCACCAGGCTGGAGGATCATGGCAGCTCTGGCTGGCTAGGTGTCTGGGTATGGGATTCCTGAGATTCTTAGAAGGCATAGTCAGGGACCCTCAGGCAGATACTTACTGCTTCTCTCTGTGCCCTGCCTATCACCCTTTTCCCTTAACCTAAACTTCTCTCTTTCCTGCAGGTCAGCCAGGATGGCAAAGCACTGCTAGATGTACTACAGCGGCCCCTGAGCCCTGGGAACTCAGAATCCCTCACGGCCACAGCCAACTACTCCAAGGCAGTGCACCAAGTGCTGGACGTGGTGCACGAGGTGTTACATCACCAGCGACGGCTGGAGAGCATCTGGCAGCACCGCAAGGTGCGGCTCCACCAGCGGCTGCAGCTCTGTGTCTTCCAGCAGGACGTACAGCAGGTAACAGGCTCTGAGCCCTGGTGTCCATCATCCATTCTAGGAGGCAGACCGAGCTCAAGTCCCTGATCTAGGTGATCAGGCTTAGGAGAGCACAGACGTATAGAGGGAAAAATGAAATTCAGCTCTCAAGTGCTCCACAGAACCCCCACCAAAACACAAAACAAAAACTGGACCTGTGAATTGCATGTTTCTTGCCTAAGTGACTTTATAGACTGGCCTTCTCACCATGTGATATTGGAAAGGGAGACTTAGTTTCAGGAACTGCAATTCGTCATTGTCATATGGCACATTTTTCTTTGGTTTTGTTTTGTTTTGTTTTTTGGAGACAGTCTCGCTCTGCTGCCCAGGCTGGAGTACAGTGGTGTAATCTTGGCTCATTGCAACCTCCACTTTCTGGGTTCAAGTGATTCTTGTGCCTCAGCCTCCCAAGTAGCTGGGATTAAGGGCATGTGCCACCACACCCAGCTAATTTTTGTATTTTTGGTGGAGATGGGGTTTCACCATGTTGGCCAGGCTGGTCTTGAACTCCTGACCTCAGGTGACCTGCCTGCCTCGGCCTCCCAAACTGTCAATATGGGTTAGGGTTAGGGCCAATGTGGCACATTTTTCGTTTGGTGAGCTTGACCCACACTCAGGCAGTGATTGCTAGACAGCTCAGGGGTGGGTGGTTATCTGAGCACTGTCAGGCTTGGACCCTACATATGGTCCGTCTGGGATGCAGGTGGCCTGCCAGAGTGGAGGTGAAGTGGGGTACAGGGACCTTCAGAGGATTCCTTTACAAGGTTGGACCAGGAAAATCAGATTTAAAACCTGGGCTGTTGTTCAGTGTATGTTTCATGATTACAGGTTATTTCTGACTTTATATAGTTTTTTTTGTATTATGACATCAGTTGTGACTTTTTCCTTTACCACTAATAACAAAGAAATGGTTATGTTTCTGACCACAAAAGGACAGTCTTGCTACAAATGCCCTTTCAGATGAAATAACCCATTCTTTTCTCCTTGTACTTTCTCTGTTTCTGTCTTCCAGGGGACCCTGGGATCTTTGCTGGAGGATTGATATACTAGGGCGGGGGGAGCTGGTTGGGAGATGGGGACTGAGATCCAGTCTCACTGTCTGTCATCTCTCTCTTAGTTCACCATAGGAGAACTAAGGATGGGCTTAGTTGTCCTAGGATGGGCTCTGCAGAGCTTCAGAGGAGCTGCTGGGGTGGACGCACTTGTGTTCAACACCTGTTTGACTTTTCTGTGGCTACCGTGTAACTCCAGGATTATACATATAAAATAACAATTCACTCTCCTTTCATTCTTTTGTGGCATCGGCCAGGTATAATCCAAGGATAATCTAATTTATCTACTGTATTATATAATACAATGTAATCCATTGTATATTTCCAGTGTAGTGAAATACACATGGCAAATTGAGAGCCAACTGTACATGTCTTTGGGATATTGGTTCCCTTCACCGGTGTCATTAGAGGGGCCTCTGGTGCTGGGTGCCTGAAGTAGTCAGGCTGAGTGGAGGGAGAGTTGAGCATTCTTGTCACTGACTGTGACACCCTCTGACTAGGGGGATAGTCACTGTGCAATCAGTCCCAGGAGCAGATGGGCCTTCAAGCATGTCCTCACTTCTTGGGCTGCCATAACTCGCCTTGCAGAGTCCTCTTCTGACTGGAGCATCAGTTGAGTCATCAGAGGCAACACCTCAGTCCCAGGAGAAATGGGCAGTACTGATGTGCTGGCCGCAGTTCTGAAGCCCTCATGGGGCCTGCTGGGAGTGGAGAAGCAAATGAATCAGTTGCCTACTCCTGCCATCTGGAGCTATCCTGATAAATATATCACTCCTGAGTGCAGGAGAGCACAGGAGGTAGTCTGTGATTGAGACAGAGTGAGGTACCAGCCTCTGAAGGCACAAAGGAGAGGCGTTGCTATTTCAGTGAACTCTCCATGACTCTCAGAGATGATCTGGGTCATCAATTGTACAATATCCATGGTGTCCTCTTTACCCTCATGCTGATTTTACAGCTGTTGTCCTGGAGAGCTGCAGAGGGGCTGCCAGGAGGGTGGGTGAAAGGCCTCCCCAAGAGGAGGGTGGCATTCCAGACTCCAACTATCAGGGAACTGCTGTGATCTGACTTTTCTGTGGCCACCATGACATCTAAACTAAAGCTAAGAAAAAGTATAAAACCACACCTGTGGTTGTTCTGCATCATGCTTTTAAAAATGAGAGCCTTTCTGAAATTAAGACCCTGTCAGTTCATCACTTTCTTGTTTGTAAATCCATGAGCATGAAATCTTTTTCCATTTATTTGTGTCCTCTTACTTCCTTCAGCAGTGGTTTGTAGTTCTCCTTGAAGAGGTACTTCACATCCCTTGTAGTTATGTACCTAGGTATTTTATTCTCTTTGTAGCAATTGTGAGTGGGAGTTCACTCATCATTTGGCTCTCTATTATTGGTTTATAGGAATGCTTGTGATTTTTGCACATTCCAGAATTATGCAAAAAATCAGTTGCATTGATTTTGTATCTTGAGACTTTGCTGAAGTTCTTATCAGCTTAAGATTTTGGACCAACATCTAGAGAAGTAAAGAAAGCAAGACATTACAAGTTTTGATGGAGGCTTAAAATGTTGAATTTTTAGAAAATGCTCTGAATCCCAGAAACCTCAAAGAAATCCAGAGACCTGGTGAATAGCAATGTCAGGAATATAAGACAAGGTGAGGACAAGGTGGCTCTTACCATTAGAAGTTAATATAAGAAATTGAGAGTAGAAAATATGTACGTGACTAGGTTGTATTTCTGTCAGTCTTTTTACCTCATGTGTAATCTTTTAAAGTTATTTGAATATTATCCTAAGCAAACTAACACAGGAATAGAGAACCAAACACCACATGTTATCACTTATAAGCAGAAGCTGAACACTGAACACACATGGACACAAAGACGGGAACAGTAGGCACTAGGGACTGCTTGAGTGGGGAAGGTGGGAAGGAGGTGTGGGTTCAAGGCTGCCTATCAAGTACTCTGCTCAGTATCTTGGTGATGGGATCACTCATACACTAAGCCTCAGTGACATGCAATTTACCTATGTAACAAACCTGCACATGTACCCCCAAACCTAAAATAAAAGTAAATAAAAAGCAACAAAAAATAAAAAAATAAAAAAGATTTTTGGGTCAAGACGATAGGGTTTTCTAAATATACAATCATGTCATCTGCAAACAAAGACAATTTGACTTCCTCTCTTCCTATTTGAATACCCTTTATTTCTTTCTCTTGCCTGATTGCCCTGGCCAGAACTTCCAATACTGTGTTGAATAGGAGTGGTGAGAGAGGGTATCTTTGTCTTGTGCTGATTTTCAAAAGGAATGCATCTAGCTTTTGCCCATTCAGTATGATATTGGCTGTGGGTTTGTCATAAATAGCTTTCATTATTTTGAGATACATTCCATCAGTACCTAGTTTATTGAGAGTTTTTAGCATGAAGGGGTGTTGAATTTTATCAGCCTTTTCTGCCTCTATTGAGATAATCATGTGGTTTTTGTCATTGATTCTGTTTATGTGATAGATTATGTTTATTGATTTGCATATGTTGAACCAGCCTTGCATCCTAGAAATGAAGCTGACTTGATCGTGGTGGATAAGCTTTTTGATGTGTTACTGGATTTGTTTGGCCAGTATTTTATTGAGGATTTTTGCATTGATGTTCATCAGGGATATTGGCCTGAAATTTTCTTTTTTTGTTGTGTCTCTGACAGGTTTTGGTATCAGGATGATGCTGACCTCATAAAATGAGTTAGGGAGGAGTCCCTCTTTTTCTATTGTTTGGAATAGTTTCAGAAGGAATGATAACAGCTCCTCTTTGTATCTCTGGTAGAATTTGACTGTGAATCCATCTGCTCCTGGACTTTTTTTGGTTGGTAGGCTATTAATTACTGCCTCAATTTGAGAACTTGTTATTGGTCTATTTGGGGATTCAACTTCTTCCTGATTTAGTCTTGGGAGGGTGTCTGTGTCCAGGAATTTATCCATTTCTTCTGGATTTTCTGGTTTATTTGCATAGAGGTGTTTATAGTATTCTCTGATGGTAGTTCATATTTCTGTGGGATCAGCGGTGATATCTCCTTTATCATTTTTTATGTGTCTATTTGATTCTTCTTTTTCTTTATTAGGCTAGTGATCTATCTATTTTGTTAATCTTTTCAAAAACCAGCTGCTGGATTCATTGATTTTTTGAAGGGTTTTTTGTGTCTTGATCTCCTTCAGTTCTTCTCTGATCTTAATTATTTCTTGTCTTCTGCTAGCTTTTGAATTTATTTGCTCTTGCTTCTCTGGTTCTTTTAATTGTGATGTTACGGTATCAATTTTAGATCTTTCCCGCTTCCTTCTGTGGGCATGTAGTGTTATAAATTTCCCTCGGAGCACTACTTTAGCTGTGTCCCAGAGATTCTGGTATGTTGTGTCTTTGTTCTCATTGGTTTCAAAGAACTTCTTTATTTCTGCCTTAATTTCATTATTTACCCAGTAGTCATTCAGGAGCAGGTTGCTCAGTTCCCATGTAGATGTGTGGTTTTGAGTGAGCTTCTTAATCCTGAGTTCTAATTTGATTGCACTGTGGTCTAAGAGACTGTTTGTTATTACTTCCGTTCTTTTGCATTTGCTGAGGAGTGTTTTACTTCCAATTTTGTGGTTAATTTTAGAATAAGTGCGATGTGGTGCTGAGAAGAATGTGTATTCTGTTGATTTGGGGTGGAGAGATCTGTAGATGTCTATTAGGTCCACTTGGTCCAGAGCTGAATTCAAGTCCTGAACATCCTTGTTAATTTTCTGTCATGTTGATATGACTAATATTGACAGTGGGGTGTTAAAGTCTTCCACTATTATTGTGTGGGAGTCTAACTCTCTTTGTAGGTCTCTGCGAACTTGCTTTATGAATCTGGGTGCTCCTGTATTGGGTGCAAGGAAACCCAATGCACTTTCTGTTTTTTATTCTCCCCTAACTCTTCTATCTTCCATGTATGTAAAAGGACTACTTTCAGGCCCAGATACACCTGAATTGTGGTGGGAAGAACAAGGAGTCACTAGATTCTTGCTCTTTCTGGGAGATGCAAATTTCATTCTATCTTTTCTTAGCTAGACCAACTGTTTTCAGAGCATCCCCTGCAGGCAGGCCACCTTGTTCCACCTCACCTTCTTCTTCACTCTCCATTTTTTGCAAGAATGAGTCTATCTGATAGCAAATCCTAGACAGACAACACTCTGTGGTAGAACAGTAGGTAGGCTCTTTGAATAAAACACAAACACAGGAATAATCTCCACTGATTATTTAAATCAAATAATTCCATGTTTTTGTCTTTTAGTGTGACTTTAACCCTCCTACCCCCAACTTCTATTTTTTATTATAAAGTAATTTAGTTTTTCTGTAGCAAATAAAAAATGTATCAGTTGACAGAGGCCAAGCACGGTGGCTCATGCCTGTAATCCCAGCACTTTGAGAGGCTGAGGCGGGAGGATCACTTGGAGTCATGAGTTCAAGACCAGCCTGGCCAACATGGTGAAACCCCATCTCTACTAAAAATACAAAAATTATGCAGGTGTGGTGGCACACGCCTATAGTCCCATCTACTCAGGAGGCAGAGGCAGGAGAATTGCTTGAACCTGGGAGGCAGAGGTTGCAGTGAGCCAAGATCACACTACTGCATTCCAGCCTGGGTGACAGAGCAAGACTCCTTCTCAAAAAAGAAAAAAAAAAGGAAAAAGAAAAAACACGTCTGTAAAGTGTTTTGGCACACCTTCTGTATGCAAAATCTTGTGCTAGAAGTTTGTGGTCTCTGCCTTTGAGCGTAGACACATATACCCAAGTATATATTAATGGCACACAGCTATCTGTGTTCAGAGCCAAAAACAACCAAACAACAATGAGCTTATTAGAGTCAGGGCAGAGAGAGTTCACTCTTTTTGGGGTGTGCTTCGCGCTGGTCCTTGGAGCACAGGAAGGGGAGATGGGGGTGATGTTCTTGGGAAAGACCAGAAAGCAGAGAACTAAGTTATAGGCAGGGCACAAGGGCGAGGAAGTCTAACTGGATACCTACTTCTGGCAGCGATAATGGGAGGTGAGACTGGAAGGGTAGGGAGTGGTCTTGTTGGTGTGAGTAGGTCAGTGACACATTTGAGGCTTCTATGTCTTGTTTTTAAGCAGTATGGTCAGGTGAACTAGGGAAGGGCAGTGATGTCAGAACATATCTGGCTTGGTGACTTCCATTCTGAATTAATGAAAATTAATATTCATTTAAAGTCCATAGTTCCTGTACTACAAATAGATTGTACCTGCTCCCCTCAGTTTTTCTGAAGCCTCAGGGGGAAAATTACAGCTTTTACTATGTCAGCTCTGGTTTGCCAAAGACTGTCTCAAAAGGATTTGACTGTAATTTTCTAAAAACTCCAAATAGTCAATCTTTTACTAGCTCCATTGACTATAGTCTCTTAATCATACTAAAACGGTTTGGTCATTGTATAATCCAGTCGACAGTTTTGCATAATAGAAGATGAGCACTTCAGGTTGCTCTCAGAATGATTAGTTATTAAAAAAAAAAAGTGACCAGAATGATGTCAGGTCTAGAAACTAACTCTTCTGATAAGAAAGAAGGATTAAAACATCTAAAAAGGAAAGGGTCAGGGCATATTCTGCACCTCATTAGATCAAGGAATGCACTCATGGGGGAACCATGTGTTCAACAGATTACTTGATGGGTGCGCTGAGAAGGGGATTCAAGTATCAGAGGAATGGTTGGATTCCAACCCTGAGATTTTGTTACTGGAATTAAATATGTCTTTATAAGTTATATTGTTCAAAGCTCAGGATTCATCAACTTTATGAGTAAATATGATTGAGTATCTAATCTCTTCACTTGGCTTTTGTTTAATCTTCCATCACTGTGAGGCAGATGATAGTTTTGTTCCGTCTTTCTGATGGGGAAATTAAGGCTTAGAAAGGCTTAGTAAACTTGCCTAAGGTCACACAGCTAGTGGCAGATCAGGGATTCAATTCCAAGTTCACCTAATATCAAACTCCATCCTCTTAGCCTCTTTACTATGCCATATACCCTATGATGGGTGATGGGAATAAGAGACACAGATCATGCCCTTGAGAAGTTTATAATTTAGTGCTAGAGTATCACTGATCAAAGTGTCCTGATCAATTACTTGGTCTCACAGGATGAGACTTGTCTAACATCATATAGCTGCTGACAGCTGAGATTGATCCTCAAACTACCTGTCCAGTAAGATTCAAGAAGACAGTCTTACTTATACCCAGAAACCTCCTCCATTGCTAGCACAGCAGTCTGAGATCTAACTGCAAGGCAGCAGTGAGGCTGGGGGAGGGGCACCCACCATTGCTGAGGCTTAAGTAGGTAAACAAAGCCACCAGGAAGCTCGAACTGGGTGGAGCCCACAGCAGCTCAAGGAGGCCTGCCTGTCTCTGTAGACTCCACTTCTGGGGACAGGGCAAAGCTAAACAAAAAGCAGCTGAAACCTCTGCAGATGTAAATGACCCTGTCTGACAGCTTTGAAGAGAGCAGTGGATCTCCCAGCACGGAGGTTGAGATCTGAGAACAGACACACTGCCTGCTCAAGTGGGTCCCGGACCCCTGAGTAGCCTAACTGGGAGACATCCCCCACTAAGTGCAGACCGACACCTCACACCTCACACGGTGGGATACACCCCTGAGATGAAGCTTCCAGAGCAAGAATCAGACAGCAACACTCACTGTTGAGCAATATTTTATCTTGTGCAGCCTCCGCTGCTGATACCCAGGCAAACAGGGTCTGGAGTGGACCTCAAGCAAAC
>NW_012100654.1:2520594-2721004 GCF_000951045.1 Mandrillus leucophaeus | reverse complement strand
GCCAAACTAAGTTTCATAAGTGAAGGAGAAATAAAATCCTTTACAGACAAGCAAATGCTTAGAGATTTTGTCACCACCAGGCCTGCCCTACAAGAGACCCTGAAGGAAGCACTAAACATGGAAAGGAACAACAGGTACCAGCCATTGCAAAAACATGCCAAAATGTGAAGATCATCGATGCTAGGAAGAAACTGCATCAACTAACGAGCAGAATAATCAGCTAATATCAAAATGACAGGATCAAGTTCACATATAACAATATTCACCTAAAATGTAAATGGACTAAATGGTCCAATTAAAAGACACAGACTGGCAAATTGGATAAAGAGTCAAGACCCATCCGTTTGCTGTATTCAGGAGACCCATCTCACATGCAGAGACACACATAGGCTCAAAATAAAGGGATAGAGGAACATCTACCAAGCAAATGAAGAACAAAAGCCCTTTTCCATATGCTTTCTCTATAACTATTTATTACTAACACAAATTTCCCCAAAACAGACACTATCCATTCTCATTTATTTTTCACAGTTATAATTATGTTAGCTTGGCATTACTGATGCTATTATTTGCAGCATGTATCTTGAATAATATCCATCTGCCCATGGTCATAATTAGCAGTTTTAAAGTTCTCAAATAAGTTTTTTTTAATAGTGATAATCTAATCATTCAGATATTTTTCAAGTAGATAATAGGTGATTATTTGGGCAGAGTGTATGCCCAGAAAGAGCACAAGGTTGAGACTCTGCTGAGTTGGTGCAGATCGAGAGGGAGGCTCCTGCTTGTCAGGGTTGCTTTCTGATTGAAATGAAGAGAGGGAGGAAAACATTCCCATCTGCCTTTTTAGTGTCCCTGATCTTAGAGGAAGCACTCCATCCCTTCCCCTGTGGCAGGAGGCTAGTACAGAAGACTATGGGTTCTAGTCCTCTCCGTGTGTTCCCTAGTCTCTGCAGGGCTGGGGAATGAGCTAGAGGCTTGCCTCTTGCATGCTCACATGCTTCCTGCCTGGAACCTCATGGACTCCTTGTACCTCTTCTTCCTGGTTCCCCATTTCCCATACTATACCCCAGCCACTCTGTTCTCTGCCCTACTTTCCTTCTTGCCTCTCTTCCCTTCCCCGCCATGGGCTCCTCCCTTGGTGTTTAGTTTGGTATTTATTTTGATTTTATGAATACAAACTCTGTCCTGACTGAAAAGTGGTCCTTCCATGATGAGCACGTGGGCATCTCATCTGGCAGGGGTAGGAGGCTGATGAAGCCTGGGGAGGCAGTGAGAAGTCTCTTGCCAGGAGATAGTGAACCTCAGGGCTTTATTGATCCACAGCAATTTTTAACATGTTTAATGTCCTCAATTCCTTTTTTATTGTTATATTAACAAGTGATAAGACAGTAACCATCCAGGGTACCTTTTTTCTAACAATCCCTATCCTTAGCATGTCCTTGATCTCAACATGCTAATTCTGGTATCTTGAATACTAGGCTAAAGGATAAAGAACTCACGCATGATTATTGATGAGATGCTGTTGAAGGATTCTGTGCAGAGGAGACATGTAATCAGAGTAGAGGTTTGAGGAAATCTAGTGCCAGTTTAGGGGCTGAGTTGGGGTGAGGGGAGACTGGAAACCATAGGCATGGTATGTGGCCATAGAGCATGAACAAGGGTAATGGGGAAAGTGTAGGTTTGGGAGCTTTTATGGGAAAAAAAATCACTAAAAATTTTCCATTTGTTACAGAAAATGAAGGAGGCATCACATATGAATATGTAACTGTATTTTTCAAAGTGTGGTCCTTGGACCCCTGCATTAAAATTATCTGGGCAGAGTGGAGGGCTTTTTAAAAACAGATTATCAGGCCCTATTCTACATTTCTTGACTCAGAATTTGGGAATGAGGTGGAGCCTATAATTTAAAAAGAACCTCAGGTGATTCTTAAGCATTCTAAAGTTCACAACTGCTGGCAAGAGTTTGAAGCCTTAGTGTTAAAAAGTATAGTGCCTCCAGAAACAGACAGCAAGGCACTAGGCAGAGGAGGTTCTCTCAGGGAGGTAGGAGGACCCAGCCTCCACTGTGCTGGGAGGGGACAGGTACAGGTGGGCTGGGGCTAGAGAGGCCAAGGGTTAGGGGCAGCTGAGACTTTGGGTCTCTGGACCCTCAGCTGGCTTCTACCTGACATCGGGTCTGCCAGGAGACAGAATTGCAGCTCTCAATGGAAGCACAGTCTGTACACCTGCTAATGAGTTTCCGCTGAGCCCTCTCAGAAGAATGATGGCTTCTCCTGCCATAGCAAGACATTTATTTTGATCATACTTGTTCCAAAGAGGGGACGGAAAATGAGTTGCTGGTAATTGGGCATTTCAAGTGGTGCCTGCATGCTCTCCAGTTGCAGCCAATGGGGAGCTGGGTGGTACAGGCAGCCTAGGAGCTGCTCCCCTTCAGAACTAGTGCTCAGTGTGCTGTGTGAAGAGACAGAAATAATGATGTGGTAGACTCTCCTGAGTGCTCTTCACACTGTGTGTACTTGAACCTTTAACAGAACAAAATGTCTTGTAGATGCCTGATGGCATATAAATGATCCTTCATTTACTTCAGAATAATGGCTTTCTAAATGTGGGAGGCTGAGGGCTGAGAGGTAGAAATTAAGAGAGGAGAAATCTTTAGTTTACTTAAAACATCAGGCAATTTCTTGTTTTACCCTGTAGATCAAATTATGACACAAGCTGAATAATCTATTTCAAATAAGATGACTTATCAGAGAGAACCAGGTGAGGGATCAGAGAGGTGAGATTCTGATTCCGCCTACATTTGCAAAACATCTCCATTTCTTTTCATGGGTTTTGTCCTTCCCACACAGGAAGTTTTCAAATTATATTTGTTATTCGTTTACCCATTTATTCAGCAAATACTCGGAGAAGAACACAGCAGCAAATCAAATGAACCCCCTGTTTACATAGAGCTTACAGTCAGGGGGTGGAAATAAAACAACACCCAAACCAAGCAAGTACGCCATGTGTCATATGGCGATAACTGGTGATGAGTAAGTGGAGAGCTGAATGAATGAGCAATGAGGATGCGTTTAAGAAGAGGTTCTGGGACTGGGCACTGTGGCTCATGCCTCTAATACTAGCACTTTGGGAGGCTGAGGTGAGCAGATTGCCTGATCTCAGGAGTTCAAGACCAGCCTGGGCAACATGGTAAAACCCTGTCTCTACCAAAATACAATAACATTAGCTGAGTATTGTGGTGTGTGCCTGTGGTCCTAGCTATTCAAGAGGCTGAAGCATGAGAATCGCTTGAACCCAGTAGGTGGAGGTTGCAGTGAGCCAAGATTGCGCCATTATACTCCAGCCTGAGTGACAGAGTGAGACTCTGTCGCCAAAAAAAAAGAAGAAGAAGAAGAGGTTCTGGCACATGGAATGGTACTTACAAAGTCCTTAAGACCAGAGTGGTTTCTCATGAGCTCAGATGCATTCATGGCCACCATACAGAGATTGTTTGTTAATAATTCTCTTCAAAAGGACATTTTCCAGCCGGGCATGGTGGCTCACGCCTATAATTCCAGCACTTTGAGAGGCCGAGGCAGGTGGATCACCTGAGGTCAGGAGTTCAAGACCAGCCTGGCCAACATGGCAAAACACCGTCTGTACTGAAAATACAAAAAATTACCCAGGCATGGTGGTATGTACCTATAATCCCAGCTACTCAGGAGGCTGAGGCAGGAGAATCGCTTGAACCTGGGAGGTAGAGGCTGCAGTGAGCCAAGATCATGCCACTGCACTCCAGCTTGGGCAACAGAGAGAGACTTCATCTCAAAAAAAAGAACAGAACATTTTCCCTTCTCCTTGGCAGTTAGAAAAGACTGTCTTCTGAAAGGCATTGCATCTTGATTGTATGCTGGTTGGAATAAACACAATTAGATGAGGAAGAAAGGGGGTGATTAGGGAATTATGCATAATGGCTGTTAGGTTAGCTTTCAATTCTAGTCGAGGATGTGAGCATCTCTTTTGGAAAAGACTGTTCTTGGAAAAGACTGCTTTCTGGTTGAAAAGTCAAGACAGAGAAAAGAAGATCTTCACAAGTTGTTACAAGACTGCCTGCCTGCTGTAGTGGCAAGGAGACTGGGCTCACCTGCACTGTTATCCCTAATGATGGCATTCCTGAATGGGATGGCAAAATTCCTCTCAAGACAAGCAAGGCAGGGACCTCGGCCACATATGCACTTGGCAGTTCATGGCTGTAAACAGTCATTGTGTATCTTCTGAGTGCAAGATGCAGGCAAGGATGATGTGTGGTAGAAGAGAGGGAAGGGTAGCATACAAATGGTGAAAAACCTGTACTCTTTACATCCCTCTAGGAACTAACTACCTGCCAAGTGGGACAGTGGAGAAGGTAGAGATGCACAAAGAGAAAACTTTGAGTGCAGACTGAGAGTTACAGTGGGAGTGTACAGCAGGAGACATTCACTCCAAAGTTCTGCGTTAGAGGGGTCAGTTTGAGTTCAGTTCAATTAAACATGTATTAAGCAACCACTCTGTGTTGAGTACCACACTGTGTCCTGGGAGTACAAAGAGGTTGGAGTCTAGTGTGAGAGACAGGCCTGTGGGCAATAATTGTGGTTTGAACAGAATAAGAGAAGAGAAACACCCGCTTCAGCCTGGATGGGTTATTAAGGAGTTAAGGCTTTCCATAGCCAATGATTTTGAAGTAGAGCTTAAAGGATAAGTAGGTGGTAGCCTGGGAAGTAGGTATACAAGAGGAAAGGATATGGAAAGTGACGGGGAAAACAGAGCAAAACTTAGGAGATGAGAGGCAGCTTTTAGGGTGTTTGGGGGTGAGGCAGGAACTCACCAAAGGTGGGGTTAAGAGGGAGTAGGGCCAGGCATAGGGGACTTTGTATGTCAAGTTAAGGGCTGCTCAAAAAGTATACCCCAGTGAAAAGCCCTTTTGAGAATGCATGGGTTAATTTCATTTAAGTCTGAGGGTATGCCTTTATTTATTTATTTATTTATTTATTTTTATTTGTATAAATGTACAGGGTCCAAGTATAATTTTGTTATATACATAGACTGCATAGTGGTAAAGTCAGAGCTTTTAGGCTATCCATCACCCAAATAACATATATTGTACTCATTAATAATTTCTCATCACCCACCCCCTCTCCCTTTCCAGTGTCCATTGTCTAGCACTACACACTCTGCGTCCGTGCGTCTGCATTATTTATCTTCCACATATAAGTGAGAACATGTGATATTTGTCTTTCTGTGCCTGACTTGTTTTACTCAGGATAATGGCCTCCAGTTCCATCCATATTGCTGCAGAAGACATGATTACATTCTTTTTTATGGTTGAATAGTATTCCATTGTCAATATATACCACATTTTCTTTATCTAGTCATCCATTGATGGACAATTAGGTTGAAGTTATGTTTTTAAAATGGATTTGGCATTCCTAACTTTTATTATTGGGGTTTAGGTAGATTAACAATTTATAATTTATTTTTTAGCCTTAGTGTATAAATTACTTCTTTGAAACTAAAGGCACATCTTTCCCAGAATCTGATTGACAACCATTATTGAGTACTATTTCCCATTCAAGTTCAGGGGCACAAGTCACTGCCACTTATGCCCACGAGTATCCCTTTCCATAGTCATTCTCAGAACAAGAGTGTGAGCATAGAAAGGGAAAAAAATCTTAAGAAAAAAAATACGTTATGTCTGTGCTACCCCTCATAACTCATTCAGTCCCGTACCAGTGACTAGTTCTACCTTCCACTCAGATATTCAAGACATGCCCCTGGGGGTCAGGCTTACTGCCTGCCTCTGCATCTCCCCCATAGCCAGTTACCAAGTCCTGGCAATTCTTTTCCCCCAATCTGTCTTATCTATAGACACTGCCATTGGCCTTGCATGAGTCACCATCACGTCTTGTCAGAATTTCTGCCTCCTGTTTTCCTTTCTCTACTCTTGCCTTCTCCAGTTGATCCTCCACAAAGCAGTCAGAGCTATATATATATTTATACACACACACACACACACGCATATACACACACACATATATTTGAGATAAGGTCTCACTCTATTGCCCAGGCTGGAATGGTGATATCACAGCTCACTTCAGCCTGGAACTCTTAGGCTCAGGGGATCCCCCCTCCTCAGCCTCCTACATAGCTGGAACTGCAGGTGTGCACCACCACGCCTGGCTAATTTTTTTGTAGAAACAGAGTTTTGCCATGTTACCAAGGCTTGTCTCAAATTCCTAGGTTCAAGCAATCCACCTGCCTCTGCCTCCCAAAGGGATAGGATTATAGGCATAAGCCACTGCACCTAGTCAGTCAGAGCAATAATTTTTAACTGGAAATGAAAAGTGTCTTTATCCTCCTGGCAGCGGCTCTTCAGTGGCTCTTAGGATGAACACTGGATTCTTCTGTTCAGCACACCACGGCTCACCACAATCTGGTACCTGCCTTTGCAGGGTCCATTTCCTACTTATCCCCTATGCAAGCCATGCTGGTCATTTCAGTTCCTAATTTGGTTAAATCCTACTCTCTCTCAGATCTCAGCTAAACCTCACTTCTCCTGAGAAACCTTCTGTGACTCCCCAGAGAAGATGCATTTGGCTGTTGGTACTTTTCACCTTTGCAATGAATGACGAATTGTATGATTTAGTGTGTAGTGCTTGTTACCCCTGTAGACTGAGTTCCCAGCATCAGGCCATGCCTGCCTTTTTACTGCTGCTCCCCCCTCTCCAGAGCTGCTCTAGTGCCTGGCACTGTGGTACAATAAGACTATTTAAATAAATATCTGAATATGTGAATACTTACATACCCACACATGCTTCTCTGCTGCCTGAGGACCCCTCAGACGAAAACAAAAAGATAAAACCTCCAAAGTTAGAAATGCTCAAATACCAATTCAGAGCCATCGATAGGTATGAATGACTCTCATGCTGTATACCCTGACTATGATGGTAATTGAGTATTTTAAATATGCCTTGTAGATGAGGAGAAATTATTCAGGAATAAGATTATAAGGAGTACCTTGATGGACGCTTGTACTTAGGTAGGGTCTGGGATTTGACTAGAAAGTCAATTTATTCTTTAACCAGTGATGTTCAGATTCTGGAGCCTGATTTATCTTAATGGAACACACTAGAAACTGACAAATATCTAGAATCTCAAGCCACACATAAATTTATAGTGTGTAATGTAATTGTCAGGCACTGCTGGTGTCTGCTCAGGAACATGTTTCTCTGCTGCGCAGGATCTGCATGGAAAGTCAGATTGTACTCCCGAGGTTGGAGGACATGGAATCAGGGTCGAGACGGTGTGTGGTCTAAATACGTGTATGACGCAGTGATGGCTCTAAATGAACCATCTGAAATAAAATAGAAATTAGAATCTTTAACAGTACTTCATATATTGACTATGTTTATCTAGCCGCGAGTACTTTTTCAGTCTGGATTACTAAAGAAATTTTGTTAACTTTCCTAAATTATTTGCTTTTTGATTTGTTAAATTGATTTCTGCGTAGCTCCTGAACTTTCGTTGAAATTGCACATATTTTCCCTACAGCTTCAATTCTAATGGCAGAAATTGGACTAAATGATGGCACTATAACAT
Source organism: Mandrillus leucophaeus (assembly GCF_000951045.1). Taxonomy (NCBI): domain Eukaryota; kingdom Metazoa; phylum Chordata; class Mammalia; order Primates; family Cercopithecidae; genus Mandrillus; species Mandrillus leucophaeus. The sequence goes on along the minus strand of NW_012100654.1, from coordinate 2,713,390 downwards.
CACAGAGCAATCAAAGTTATGTTAAAATGAAGTAAAAGCTTCTCAAATATGAAAGAAATAGGTTTTTAAGTGATGAAGGCATAGCCAATTAAGTAAAACTAAGTGTCACTAACTAATAATAAATTGACATTTTAAAGAAAGCAAAGTACTGAAAAAGGAAACAAATTGCCTTTTAAAAAATATTTAAAAGTTGTAAAATCGTTTCTGGGGAGTGCAGACGCTGTATGTGGGTGAACTAGTAGATGGAAAATATTCCTCTTCAACCAATTTACTTCAGAATAACCAATTTTCTTAAAGCTAGAGATAAAAAATGAAATAAAACTCATGAAAACACTGCGAGACAAGCAATTCATACTTACGTGCTCAAAACTAAATTTAAAAAATTGTGGTCTGAAAAATCTGTTATAAATTCCAACACATTCATAAACGACCACTGGTAGTTCTTTAATATGCAAAAAATTATCCTCAAACCTCAATTTGTTTTCAGAAGGGATTGATGAAAGTTTATGCCTTAAAATCCTAAAACTTTACTATAGTTGGCACCTAATATACGGGAAACTTTGTGACTACAAAGTATTTGCCTTTGACCTTGCATGCTGAAGCTCATAAATCCCCTGACAGTACAGAATTGTGAGATCTAATTGTGGCAAGCCAAGTAAAAATACACTCTCTTGATTTTTTTGGTTGAAGTTTCACCGTAAGTAATTCTAGAGAAATGTAGGCTCTTCTAAGAGAGGAACATGTAAAGTTCCTTTCAGTGCTGCCTTTCAGTATTTGCAAAAGGTAAAAATTCGGCACTACCACAATTTCTTTTTAGGGCTGTGCCTCCAGAATACTTAAAATATGTATATTGCCAGAATATATTATAAAGTTTTTAAAATATCCATAGATAACGTTTAGATGAATTCATTTTTTATTTACAAAAAACTTCTTTTCTTCATGATGATGGACAATTACTCCACCTGTCTTCATTAAGTGGATATTTGTTAAGCCTCATTTTTATATTCATATGTACCTTTCTCTGAACTAGCACAATCATAATGTGGGCTTTGTGATCCTGTCACCAAAGACTTTGAAAATGTTCGCACTTTGCACACTGCAGATATTAAAATATCCCAAATGTCAGAGAACTCCCATGCCTGTAGTCTATGGAATGATTTGGTTCTACCTCTGTTTGCTACAGGGCAATCCGTCTGAGACACAGGAATGAGTTAAACCATCTTTTTAAATAGACCTAGTTCATCTAAGTCATTTTCCAATAAGTTCTTCCAAAATCTGGAAAGGCTAGTACATCATTAATCAAATGTTTAGTTCATGGTTAATATTGCAGGCAGTGAGTGGACTCACTTGAGTTTTAGCAGGATCTATAACAGGTGTGTCTATACTGTAATTCTGATTTAATTGTGGTCACCCGATTTACTGAGCACCAACTTGTCAGAGATCAAAAGATGATCTCTGGGATGCACGCATTTTTGTTAGGCCATCTGCAAGAATGCAAAATGAGTATTAAAGGCTTTGATCCTCCCTGCACGTCAAGGCTTTTACTAAGGGATTTCCATCCTGCCTCTCAAGTGCCCCTCAGGAAAACTTCTTTTCCACCCTTCTTAGCTTCCCCTCTCTCTCACCCCTCTATTGCCCAGGCTTCTGTGTTCCAGTGTCTCTAAATACCAAAGAAACTGTATTGAAGCCAAATCACTAGATCTTTAGCCTGAAAGAACATAAAGTCTCCACTACTTCCCAAGAGACTCAGATACTAAAGGACTTAGGATGCAAATACTTTAATTTATACATTTGTTTGTTTGGTTAGTTGGTATCGATTGGAGGAGGAAGATGGAAAGAAGCCAGAGGGGGCTATTGTCCTAGTGTTCAGATATCATGAGCATCCAACTGGGGACTGACTACCCTGGACTTTGCTTTCAAGATTAGGAAGGGGCGTCCCAGGAGCATAATAGGCAGGATCCCCATGACTGGTTGCCATTGCTGTTTGCATTCTTATGGCAGAGTGACCGATGAGTAATGAGGGCCAAGATACTGCCCAAACTGCTACTACCTAATTTCCTGCCAATATCTTTATGTGATTGGGTAGAAGTGGTGAGGGGGTTAAACTGTGCCTGGTGTGTAGCTTGTTTAAAATAATGAACTAAGAAAATGGAAAAAGTAATGGACGGATAATATGGAGATCAAAAAGGGTAAGTTGAATTTAGTTAAGGGTGGGACTGTGATATTGCCAGTGACAGTGATGAAATCCCATGAACTCACAGCAGATTGACCATTTCCACCTGAACTGCTGCTTTACAATTGAGATGGGATGTGGGGGTGGTTAGGACTCTGGCAGTTGCACATGTTGTCACGTGTCTTTCCTTCTGCTAGGAAGTCATAGTTGCTGTTATCCTTCTTTGACCAGGTGTTGGACTGGATTGAAAACCATGGTGAGGCCTTTCTCAGCAAACACACTGGAGTTGGAAAGTCCCTACATCGAGCCCGGGCCCTGCAGAAGAGGCACGATGACTTTGAAGAGGTGGCTCAGGTGAGATGCTCTGTGTGTGTGTGTGTGTGTGTGTGTGCGTGCGTGTGTGTGTGTGTGTGTGTTTGTGTCTAGATGAGGGAGACCAGCGCTGTGGCTTTGGTGTTTGGTGAGGCTTGCTGGGTTGATAGCCTGTGGCTGCTGGGCTGCCTTCCTGCCTGATGCAAGGAGTCCTTTGTCTTCTATTGGATTCTAGGTGAGTGGTAAAATAGTTGCCCATATTTATGATCTTTCAAAAAAATCTTCCTGCTGGTGTGATCTAAAAATGCCTTGTCCACAAGGTGGTGCTGGCAGGAGGGAATGACATTATTAGATTCCTCATCACCCCAGGGCTGCTGCTTATGGTTGTTACTGCCAGTGAGTGAGAGCTAAAAATCAGTCCCAGCTCTACTTACAAAGCCACATACCTTCCAGGACCTGGAGAAACAGGTGACACCTGCTCACCAGCCATGCACTCACAGGGCTGAATGTGCCCAAAGAACCTGCCTTGGTGTCATTTGGACAATATTTAAACTTCCATTTATATAATGTTCAGTCTTTTAGCTGAGCTGCACACCTGATCCAAAAAGGGCACCATTTCTGAATTTGCGCAAAGATGTTGTATGAGAGGCCCTGGCCATTTGTCTAATAGTATAATTGTTTTAAAGTGTTTTTGTTCAGAGCCTTCATCTTAAAAATGTTATCCTAACTCTGTTATATTTCTCCACTGGGGAGTTTTCCAAATGGGTCCTGAGAATTTTCATTTTCAAGATGAAATACTACTCTCCAGTTATTTTATCAGGTGTGATCAGCTGCCATGTAAAACAAAATAATGAAGAATAAGGCAGGGAGGGTGCCCATATGGGACAGAGGGGTAAGTGCTGCTGAAGGAGTGAGGATGACAGAACTAGGTTTTGCCACATCACTGCTTTAGCCAGAGCTGACTTCAGTCCCACCAGGCAGACAGCCCTCAATGTGGGCCCCACTTTGGGCATTGTGCAGAGCCCTAGGCCTCACCCAGGGAGGCTCCCAGCCCTAGACAGACTATGTGCTATGGATGCAAAAAGAGATGGTATGTCAACAACTGAGCAAGAACAGGAAGGTCATGGAGCATTACTGCCTCTCTAGGGGAGCTGCAAGCATATGCTGAAAATTGAGAGGCCTTATAGGAGCCAGAAAGACCATGTCAGCAGTGACCTGAGCCCAGGGAGTATGGGTGGATTAGACCCAGCCTGTGAGATGAAGAAAGCCTCATATGGAACCCTTGTGCACTGTTGATGAGAGTGTAAAATGGTGCAGCCACTGTGGAAAACAGTGTGGAGGGTCCTCAAGAATTAACAATAGAATTACCATAGATCCAGCAATTCCACTTCAGGGTGTATCCCTAACAGAATTGAAAGCAAGGACTCAAATAGATTTTTTTTTTTTTTTTTTTTTGAGACATAGTCTCGCTCTGTTGCCCAGGCTGGAGTACAGTAATGTGATCATGGCTCACTGCAACCTTCGCCTCCTGGGTTCAAGTGATTCTCCTGCCTCAGCCTCCTGAGTAGCTAGGATTATAGGCGCCTGCCACCACACCTGGCTAATTTTTTGTAAAAATGGGATTTCACCTCGTTGGCCAGGCTGGTCTCGAACTCCTGACCTCAAGTGATCCACCCACCTCAGCCTCCCAAAGTTCAGGGATTACAGGCGTGAGCCACTGTGCCCAGCCATCAAACAGATATTTATATACCCATGTTCACAATATTCAAATGGTGGAAACAACTCCAATGTCCATTGACGGATGCATGGATAAACAAAATGTGGTCTATTCATATAATGGAATATTATTTAGACTTAAAAAGGGAGGGAATTCTAACATATGCTACAACATGGATGAACCTTGAAGACATTATGCTAAGTGAAATAAGTCATTCACAAAAAGGATAAATATTTTATGATTCTACTTATACCTAGAGTAGTCAAATTCATAGAGATGGAAAGTAGAATGGTGGTTGTCAGAGGCTGGGGGTAAGGGAGGAATAGGGAGCTATTGTTTAATGCAAGCTTATCCAGCCCATGGCCCACAGGCTGTATGTAGCCCATGATGGCTTTGAATGTGGCCCGACACAAATTGGTAAACTTTCTTAAAACATTATGAATTTTTCTGCAATTTTTTTAAGCTCATCAGCTGTCATTCGTATATTTTATGTGTGGCCCAAGGCAATTCTTCTTCCAATGTGGCTCAGGGAAGCCAAAAGATTGGACACCCCTGGTTTAATTGATACAGAGTTTCAGTTTTGCAAGATGAAGATGAAGAGTTCTTGAGATAGATGATGGTGATAGTTGCACCACAACACTGTGAATGTACTTAATACCACTAAATTATACACTTTTTTTTTTTTTTTGAGACGGAGTCTCGCTCTGTCACCCAGGCTGGAGTGCAGTGGCGTGATCTTGGCTCACTGCAAGCTCCGCCTCCCGGGTTCAAGTGATTCTCCTGCCTCAGCCTCCTGAGTAGCTAGGATTATAGGCGCCTGCCACCACACCTGGCTAATTTTTTGTAAAAATGGGATTTCACCTCGTTGGCCAGGCTGGTCTCGAACTCCTGACCCCTTGTGATCCGCCCATCTCGGCCTCCCAAAGTGCTGGGATTACAGGCTTGAGCCACCGCGCCCGGCCAATTATACACTTTAAAATGGTTAAAATTGTAAGTGTTATATTGTTACATTTTACCACAATACAAAAAAAGAAAGCCTCCTAGCCAGTGAGGACCTTCGGCAAGATGCAGCACAGATCTAAAATATCTGAGTGGCCATGCATCCTGGGTCATTCCTCTCTAGGCTGTTAGGGAGCCAAGGATGGGAGAGGGCCACATGTATCCCCTGACGGCTGAGAATGGAGGTTGTAGTACGTGGGGTGGTCTGTTGGAATAGGGCCATCCCATAGCTTTGGTGCTTCTGCCTGTGGGCTGTCCTATGGCTCAGCACTTCTCACTTAGAAAGGACATCCCCAAAGCTACCCATAGCTCTGACCCAGCTCAATCCTCCTTGCCCTCTGCCTGATATAGCCTCAGAGGCAATGCCAACCTTGGTTGTAGGCCCATGTTTTGATTATAGGCCACAGTTTTTGCATTTTGTTACAACCAAGCAAGACCCATGGCCACCCCAGGCCCATTTTTCCCGACTGTTCCTCCACCTTCTCGCTGATACCTGATACTCCTTTCATGTGGGACAATGCTTTTCCATCAGCAACAAAAACACATGAATTTAAATTCATGCTAAAGAAAGAATGGGCACATTTTTGAGAGCTTATGTTTCCATTATATATCTTATGCCAATCCTGAGTGATAGGTAGTATTTGCCTTGTTTTATACAAGACAACACTGAGGCTTAGAAAGTTCTTCCATGTGCCCAAGTCATCCAGCTTGTCAGGGGCTCTGCTGAGATTCAAACCCAGGTCTGTTGGATTCCAGAGTCATGTTCTTATCCTAATTCCATGCTGTCCTTCCTTATTGAGGTAAAGGAAGTGAGCATAAAATTCATTTCTGAGTGCCCATTTGCTTATGGAAAGTGTGGGACAAAGACAAAGGGGGTGAGGGTGGGTGATGTTGCCGCCCTTATTGACATCGATTACAACTTTCCTCTGGCCCTTCCAATGAGTAATCCACTGGCATGATCCACACCTCCCTGACTCTGCTTTCTGATAAGACTGTATTTTTTTGAAAGAGAAGACAGAGTTCTAACTTCCAAAAGGCTCATCCTTTTAGGAGGAGTGTTTGCTCTGGAAAGGAGAAAAGCAGATATGAGCTACGAAGGGAGCACTTTACCTAGGGTTCGTGAGCCATCTCATTACCCTGAAATTAGCCTCCAGAGCTGGATCTTGTAGTTGGGGAATTAATCCTACCTTATTCTGTGGTCCCCACTCTGGGAGATGGAGCGGCCCAGCATCCTGGGGTTGTTAGTCCACATAGGAAAACCAATGCTGACTACAGTGAAGGCAGGTTGGCTGTCTGTAGCAGCCTGCCTGAGACCTGCTTTGTTCTGTACTGCGTGATTGCCATGTTTAGGTGGTGAAAATGGGGTGATCTAGGCAGGAAAGGGTTCTTCTTTCTCTCTTGCTTCTGCTCTCAATTAGATGAGGGCCATTGGGAGAAGAGGAGTGGATTTAATCAGGAATTGAAAAGTTCTTCAGTAAGAAGAGCAATGACAGAAAGCCCAAAGCATGGACACTCTTATTCTTTGTTTGGGTTGCTGTTTATGAGATGTGGTCAGGAAGGCTATATATGCTGCGGGGTAGGAGCCTGGGGTAACTTATAAGCAATACTCTAAAGGGTCGTGATTCTGTGAAGGGACCTCTTTCAGCCTTATCATTTAGGATTCCTTTACCTGAGACTGAAAATGAGAGAGGAATTCTGAGTACCCATTCTCTGTATTTAGGTTCAAAAAACTGTCTTGAATCAAAGCAGAAAGAGAGCTATTACATCTGTCACAGATCCTGGAAATTTGTCCTTCTGAAAGGAAAAGCAAGCCCTCAACAGAGGGAATGGCTACCCACGGGGAGGGGTTGAGGCAGTGTAAAGCCCCTGAACAAGTACATCTCCACTCTTGGGATAGTGGAGGCATCTGTGATTCTTACCAGTGGTTAGTCTTTGTAGTAAAGACATTTAGGGCAGCTATTAAAATAGACATAAATGATAGCTTTGAAGAATTTATGTGGCAATCCATTATCCTTCATTAAACTTTAACTTTTGTGTTTAATAGCTCTTGAACAAATTTTAAACAAATTCTTCAAATACCCTTTGAAGATGAATTAAATATTTGAGTCCTCAGTTCATCCTGCAGATGGCACTCTTTGAATAGCCGACCTAGAAGCTGAGCTGACTGGGGAAAGGCTTTGCAGTCATGACAGCCTCCCTAGGGAGGAAGCCAACATTCAGAGCGAAGGTCCAGGAAGGGATACACCAGGGGATCTGTGTCTACAGTTATCTAGTCCAAGCTGCTGAGGTTGTGCGTGCTCAAACAGAAGACCTGGGCACTGGCGGGAACCCCTCCTGCTCCTTAGGTCGAATACTGGACTCAGTTTGCCTATAATCTCATCAAATGACTCAGGCCACCGAGTAGAACAGTTTTTAAGAGACACATATTTTTTGTGGTACATTAGGTATCATCAATAATATAAACAAGTGTAAGATGGAGTTGCTGCCCATAATAGGATGGCTGTCAGGGGATAGATGTGTCCATGTCTGCCCCGGTGGTGGAATAGAATGTGGTAATGTTATTTGTTAATTGTCATGAGATATTTGCTACTACGAGGTAGGACAGTACTCAAGTGCCTGTGGTTTACATAACAGCTGTGCCTGCTCTGCTAGTGGCCTGCTTTATGGCCTCATTATCTGAAATGCCAGATTTTCTGTATGCTAATTTAGTCAAAAATTAGCAAGTGTTTACATTCAAATATATATTATCTGAAGTCTCAGAGCACCAAATCACATTTAAGCAGCTAGGCATATTAAGTAGTATTAGTGTAACATTTTTGAAAGAGCAGACAATTTAAAGAAAGACTTAAAGAAATAGAAAACCATGGGCACAATTAAGTACTTTATTCTGTAATCTCTGGTTACTTGTTTATCTGTCCAACCCTTGTGGATTTTTTGTTTTGTTTTGTTTTGTTTTGTTTTTTGTCAAACTTGAGTAGAACACACTTTAAAAAAATCATTCTGAAACTGGAAACCATCATTCTCAGCAAAGTACCACAAGAAGAGAAAACCAAACACTGCATGTTCTCACTCATAAGTGGGAATTGAACAATGAGAACACATGGACACAGGGAGGGAAACATCACACACTGGGGCTTGTCAGGGCATCGGGGACTGGGGGAGGGATAGCATTAGGAGAAATACCTAATGTAAATGATGGGTTAATGGGTGCAGCAAACCAACATGGCACATGTATACCTATGTAACAAACCTGCACGTTGTGCACATGTACCTCAGAACTGAAAGTATAACAATAAAAAATAAGAGCTATTATGAAAGAAGAATTAACAGAATGAATGGATAATCCAAACAAGTGGTAAGAGAAAGAGTCAATGATGACAAATGTTCTGAACTCTGTAGGCAACTGCATTGTGCTATCTTGATACTTTGTTGACTTAGTAAAACTGGAACTGTAAAAAAAAATCATTCAAAGTAGGTAAGAATAGAGGAAAGGCATTTTAGTGGATTTATCAGTGACCTCGCCCACTGAAGATACTCTGATACACTGAAGATACAATCAGCAAACCTACCATAGTAATAAGGGCAAAATAAAATAGGATAATCCACAGAGATGGAAGGTCTGTGCCCTCAGAGTTGAACAATAGCCCTCATCAATTTTCATTTCCCATCAAGTTTCTCTGTTGGGCACTGTGAAAAGTTAAGAATTCCACAGTTTCTGTCTTGAGGAACTCAAAATCTAATTTTAAAAAATGCATCAAACATGTCCTAACCTTCTAAGAAATTCCGTGGCATGAAAGGAGGCTTAATGTTTGCTCTTTTAAGGTTTTCAAGGGGCATTTCCAGTAAAAGCTACTTCATCTGGCAATTCAATTAATATGCAATGATGCAGTGACCTTCAAAGTAAGTTCCTTCTTTCTCTTCTTGCCAGAGATGATGACCAATTATAGCAGCTGCAAATGCAAGCAGAAGGAAAAGGTGGGAGAGCTTAAATAGATGCTTTTTCACACTCTAGCTTCTTAGCAAGGATGAAAGATTCTTAGGCAAATGAAAAAAAAAAATAGTGAGGAAGAAAGCCGGGAAAATGCAGAAAAATTAATGTCATGAAGTGGGAAAGTGGAGGAATGTGAAGCAGCAAAGAAATAAAGGACAGTCTTGGTCTTTGGATCTTGCATGAAATGTTTCCCGTTGGGTTGGATTCAGAACCTTCCCTCCCTGGAGCACTAGGGAGAAGTTACTGGTATGAGCTGATGGGAGATGGTCTGGTGATCACACTCAGGATAAAAAAAGATGTTACATCTTAACTTCCAGTCAAGGGTTTTGAAGGTCACTTTGTGTGGATATGATGTAGAAAATTGGGAGAGGGCAGGAGCCAATATCCAAGATGTTGTAGAGAGCCTACCATGAACCTCTTGTTAACCCCATGAACTGTCACTCACATTTGCTGCTTCCTTTGGGGAACAAATGGCACATTCAGAAGAAATTGGGGCTTTGTTCCTAATGACTTAAGTTCTGAGTAACAAACTGGAAGATTTGAAACCACAGGTGGTGTTTTTATCTCTCGTTCCATGTAATGGCAGTAACTACAGCAAAGAAGGGAAGCTTTGAGAAACAAATGCCTGCCTATGTAGATGGTGTTTCAAAAAGTTTTCTGAACTGTGTTCTGCAGAGCCAGGATGGTGGGCTTCTGGCAAGGGATGGAGTGCATCTTGTAAGGACTGGGAAGGATATACGTTGGCAGAAACCTTGATAATCTATATAGAAAGATTTAAATGAATTTTAAAGTAGAGGGAGAAAGTTAACCCAGTGAAGCCAAATTCAGATATGTTAGGCTTTACACAGGTGACATAGAAAAAGTGTGTTATAAATAAAATGTGCTTAGATAACCTTAGGTTTAAAAAAATACCAAGAATATAGGTTGCAGACAATATTTTTAGGCTTCTTTATAAATAAACCAACAAAAGGCATGTGTAACAAGTAGTGCACTTAAACTTTTAACACAAGAAGATAAATATAATAGGTAGTACTGAGACCTCAGGATATTGAGCTCATAACTAGAAAATGGCAGTAGAAGAGGATTCTTTGTTGAAAGGACTTGTTCTAATGGGAGGAGTGACATTGTATCAGAATGCTTCATATCTATGTGAAATCTACAAACCTGAGGGTAGAACCTTATGCAGAAATAATATGAAGATAAGAGGAACACAGAAATGAGCCATCATGTTAGTGGAGAGGACCATAGTCTGCTCCATGAAATGGAAGATATGGAAAATGCTGTTCTGAGATTATTTCAGTTCTGGTCAAGGAAAACTATGGTCATAGTGGGAGTCCTCAAGCTCCCTGGAATCTCCTGGAAAAGTCTGTGACTCTGTAAATGAAATCAGTCAAGTAGGTTAGAGCAAAGGGTTCTATGTGGTAGAATGTGAATCATTGTAGAAAAGCTCAAAAACTGTAGTTTGTGTCTAAACTCCCAAGAACTTTGACCTGTAGATGCAAGGAGTTAGACTTTATTCTTAGAGCAGAGAGGAATGTTAAAGGCTTTTGCGTGATAATATAAATTAAAATATAATATCTAAACCAGAGAAATAATAATTATACTGTCATTGTTTAGATCACATATGGAAAATTGTGCCTAATTCTGGAAAATATATTTTTAAAAAGATATTGACAAAATACACCACGATTGTTGGAAGGCTACCAGGACTGTGAAGCTGAAGTAACTGGATATGTTCCGTTTCAAGTAAAGAACGTTTTATGGAAGGCGGGGATGATGGGTTTGATAATTGAAGGCTTCCTATAGATGAAATAAGAATAAAAGGTACAGTGAAGCCAATTTTAGCTTAATTCAGGTGTAACTTCTAACCACAGGTTGCTTTTTTATGAGCTGTCCAAACCAGAGTGAAGTGCCTTGTGATATAGTATGCTTCTTCTCACTGGAGGTTTTCTGATACAGGCAACCTTTTTTCCTTAGGATTAAACACCCTCAAGTCTCTCCCATCTTTTTTTTTTTTTTGAGACAGAGTCTCGCTCTGCCACCCAGGTTGGAGTGCAGTGGCGCAATCTCGGCTCACTGCAACCTCTGCCCCCCAGATTCAAGTGATTCTCCTGCCTCAGCCCTCCAAGTAGCTGGGATCAAAGGCATGAGCCACTACACCCTGCTAATTTTTATCTTTTTAGTAGAGATGGGGTTTTACTATGTTGGCCAAGCTGGTCTTGAACTCCTGACTTTAAGTGATCCACCTGCCTTGGCCTCCCAAAGTGCTGGGATTACAGGTGTGAGCCACTACGCCTGGCCTCTCCCATCTTAAAAACAAATTAATACGAATGCAAGCCACCAAGAATAGCTTCTCTGAACTCTTACTTTCCCCTCTGTTTCTCCTTCTCTTTGTAGTCCAAGTTCTTGATAGAAGAGTTTGTATTTGCCACCTCTACTTCCTCACCTCCTCCATTCCCCTTGACCCCTGCCATTGGGCTTTTGTTCCCTCTGGCCCACTGAGGTTAATCTTCCAGGGACTCCAACAGGACTCTCTGGTTTTATTTGCTAACTTTATTATTTATTGCTAAATCCAAAAGACACTTAACAGATTTTTTTTTTTTTTTTTGAGACAGAGTTTCTCTCTTGTCGCCCCGGCTGGAGTGCAATGGTATGATTTCGGCTCGCTGCAACCTCCGTCTCCCGGGTTCAAGTGATTTTCCTGCCTCAACCTTCCGAGTAGCTGGGATTATGGGTGCCTGCCACCACGCCCAGCTAATTTTTGTATTTTTAGTAGAGACGGGGTTTTGCCATGTTAGCCAGGCTGGTCTTGAACTCCTGACCTCAGGTGATCTGCCCACCTTGGCCCCCCAAAGAGCTGGGACATCGTGCCCTGTTGGTTTCCTTATGACTTTCTGACTGGTCCTGATTAAACTCTTTTCCCTTTTCCCCAGGATTTGTTCCTCAGATCTTCTCTTCTCACTTTATACACACTCCCTGAACAATTTAGACTCTCTCTCAGTCTCAACAGCCACCCCTGCTCTGATGGCTTCCAAATCCATGTCTCATTTCTGGTTTCACCCCTGGGTTCCATATTTGTAAACCCATTGGCTCTGTGGACACCTCTGCTGCAATTTTCAGAGGGTTCCTAAACTCAGTGTGTCCAAAGTTTATTATATCACCTCCTACCCCTTCTGATGTGCTCTTATTCCTACATTCCTTATACCAGTGAAGGCCACCAACCACCCACTTGCTTGAGGCAGAAACTTGGGAGTCATTCTTGATTCCTCCCTTGCTCTTCCTCGTCATTGTCTATTGCAAAGTCTTATTGATTCTGCCTCTTTCGTATGTTTCTTTCCTTCCATCCCTATTGCCACTGCCTTAGATCAGAGCCTCATTATCTCTTGCTTGGAATACTGCAATAGCCTTCTGTTTTCCCTGACTCCAGTCATTGTCTTAAATCTATCCTCACACTGCCACAATAGTGGCTTTCCTCAAATTCAGTCTCATCATGATCTCCATTGGTTATGGAATCTGTAGATGGCTTCCCATCAGGATAAAGTTCAAACTCTTAATAATATAAACCCTTTGTGACCTGCCCATTACTTTGTCTGGTTTTAGCTTTTACCCTTCCTGTGTTGCCTGTATCCCACCATGTATTCCTGTTTTCCTGAGCATGCTCTGCTCTAAAGTCTCAATATTGTCTCCTTAATCCTTCTCACTCCTTTAACTGACCAGCTTCTATTCACCTTCAAACACTTGTCTCAAATATCATCTCTTCCAGGAAGCCCTCTGTGGCCTCCTTGGTTTGGATTGGATGCCCCTTTTCTAGTCACCTAGTTACTCTGGTCATATCTCTATTATGGTAGTTAGCACAGTGCCATAATCAGTTTTATGCTGTCCTCACTCTCTGACTGGACTGTGATCTTCCTCAGAGCAGTAATTTTGTCTCAGTCTATTTAAACCAATGCCTAGCACAGTGGTAACCCTGACATGCAATGGACACTTGAAAGATAAACGAATGAGTGATATGGAATGAATGCCTTTGTTGGGCGGTTATCAGGCCAGATGATCTCTGAGGTCCCTCTCAGCTCTAAGAATGATAAGAGAGGTAGATCTGATGAATATTTATAAGAACACAGGCTCCAGAACCACATAACTTGAAACATAACTGAGTACTATCCTGACAGAATTAGCAAGACTGCCCTGTGCTAGGGGTCACCCTGAATAGCCCCAGTGCAGGGTTTGGCACTCTAGAGGAAGCATCTTTTGAGTCAAATTTTGAGTGAGTTCTTTGGACTCTTTTGTATTTTTTTAATTAAAGAAAGCCAAAAAAATTCAGATGAAGCTATAGGAAACCACTCTTGACAAGAAGAAATGGCTGTACTTACTGTGTCCATTTTCCCAGCTCCACTACGTTTCCATGATTTATCCAGCTGGAATCATTCTCATCACACTGAGCCTGACCACCAGAGGTGGCTTTAACCTTCTCTCTTCGTTAGCTGAAATGTAAGGACGTCTTTTTTTCTCTTTTTAAAAACTCGCTGTTGTTACAGGTGAGTAAGATTGGTCTTTTTCAAAGAGATCTGAAAGGCAACAACAAAACAAAAATTAGATAGAAGTGGTATACTGTATATTGACTTTGTATTCAGCATACTGATTTTGAGTCCAAGACAACTCTTCTAGTCACAGACTGCTTTTGATTCAATATAACCAATGTTCACTGGTTGCCATTTTTTCCTTCTCCTTTTTGAGACGGAAATGGCCTTCATAACAACAACAATGATAACACCTGCTGAGTACTTTCTATGTGCTGGGCACTGTTCAAATTATTTTTCTTATGTTAACTTATTTATTTCTCACAACATCCCATGAGTTATTAATATATATTTCTAATTCCCATTTATAGATAGGGAATTTGAGGCACAGAGACTAAATGAGTAGCTGAAGTTGATAGACCTAGTGAGTGGTGGAGCTCAGATTCAAGCTCTAGTAGTCTGGTTCCAGAGTCCAGGCTGTCAACCACCCTGCTGTGGAGTCTCTTGATTCAAAAGAACCTCAGATGTCTCTGGGATCAGGCCTGGTGTGGTCCTCATTTCCGTCCCAGAGCCAGTTCCTAGCCCTCTTTCCGTGTGTGGATCTGGGTCATCCCTCAGGCAGCTCGCCTCACATTAGCACTGTGACTGCAGGACCCCTAAGGGATACTTTTTCCCTTCTTGCCTCTAAGATTTCCCTTGGACTCTCACGAAAGGTCACCTTCCTGATCCTCCATGACATTTTTTTAACCCAAAAGGTGTCTATGCAGCCTCAGGCCGCATATGACTGACTTTTGCCCTTCTCTGCCTGTCCTCTGGTGTATCTGAAGCACATGTAAGAATGATTGGTGACAGCTGGTTCTGCTCTTTGCTGGAGCTTGGCCTAGTTAACAATTGATTTGGCCAGTATCTGGCCTGAGTCTTCATTTCTATGTTCTAGCACAAAATGGTGGACTACACTTGGCCCAGACCAGATGGTTATTTCATCCCTTTCCTTTTACCTTTTGCTAAAGTTAAGCTATCACTAATGAAATGTCCTAGCTTTCAAAAACCTACCCCCCTAGTAGTCCCCTATCTCCATATGAGGTGTCCCCTTTAGTTCTGATTTCCCTCTACTGGGGCATATGGTATAGTGAAGAAAAGCCTAGCATTTGGGGTCAGTCTCTTTTTTCCACTTTTGGCCTTGGACCTTGTGACAATCACTTAAGTTCTCTGAGCCCCAGAGTTCTTCTCTCTGAAATGAGAGTGACACCTACCCTGAAGAGTGATGTAGAGATGAGAAATAATATATGGAAAGTACCTAATGGAGAATTTGATTCTTAGGAGATGCTCCATAAATGGCGGTCTCTGTGGCAGCAAATGGTGATCATGTTGGTGCCGGTGGCTGGTGATAGAATATATCTAAGCTTCACTCCCTTCCAGGCAAAGCCGTTAAGTGCCATGCTGTCATCTCTCAAGATTCAGCGTGGAATGGTCTGCTTAGCTATGTGGGAAAGAGTAGGCCTGTGCTTTGAGATGGCCAGGTGCCAAGAGGACAGATCAGCTGCAGGTAGCGACAAACATCATCAAGCATTAAGTGTTATGGAAGAGGTGGGTGCCCTATTTGACCAGTCAAACAAGGAAAGCCAATAGAGTAATGGTATATCCTGCCTAGGGGCAGGGGACACCCAGCAGCTGGGCATCCAGGAGCCAGTGGTGTTCAGCGACCCAAGGTGGAGGCTTGCACAGTTTGCACCTGGGAAGCTCTTAGCCAGGCTGTAGCCACTGGGCTGCAGTTCAGAGGCAGGATTCTTGAGGTATCTGGTAAGGTAATGGCTGGCTCTTAGGAACAGGACAAAATTGTAGTTATGGAAACTGAGTACCAGGGCAAGACTGCATTGACTGCCAGTGGAATCTGATATGGAGGACAAGCCTGTCAGTGAGATGTGCGACTCAATTTGGTGCGACTCAATTTGGGCTGGAGCTGAGCCTGCCATGGGGCCCCAGAAAAGGGAGAAAGAAGTAGAGAGACACTATGAGCCAAGTGAGAACAGACTCTCCCTTCTAAAGGATTCTTTGCCTAGTGGCCCTCCTCAGAAAGAGTGGAATCACTCAAGTTTCACAAATGTGACAACATATTTTACCTTGCACAGTGAGAAGAATAGGAAGAATATAGTTACTGTCTCTCAGAGAGTATTGGCGTGGTTTAGAAAGGAAACAGGGAAAGTTATTCCAGAGGAAAGCTTTCTCATCTGCCCAGTATTGATTCTGAAAGCAAACCATTTATTACCATGTCTTCCAATAATTAATTTCAACAAATGTCAACTTGCCCAGATTAAGAGAAGCAGAATCAGCTTCCTTTCTCTTCCCCCTTTCTTTTGTTTCTGTGACACCGTGAGCAGGGTGAGCCTCAGGAGTATGCTTGCTGCTGGGGAAGCCAGCATTTGTCTATGCTGAAAGAAGAGGGAGCATGTGATGAATTTGCATATAGGAGGAATGTATGCAAATTTCTCAAGACTATTTTGCCTTCATGAAAAGATTTGGAAAAGTATTTGTAAGGTTTTAAACCTATGCTATAAAGACAAACATACAAGAATAACTGATAATAACTACCATTTATTGAAGGCACGCTTTTACAAGGAATACCTCACTTAATCTTTGAAACAGCTCTATAGAGTTACTATTAATATTTTCCATATGAGGAATCAGGCTTAGAGAGGATCATTCAAGTGGAGGAGGCAAGGCTCACACTCCTAGAACACACACAGTCAGAGGAATTAAAAAAAACTGGGTTTAGTCAACCTTCCTTCTGATTTTTTTTCTAAAGGAAGTTTTTTAATTTAATTTAATTTTATTTATCTTTTTTAAGTTTAATTACAAAGTTACATATTTTTCGATATAAAACATACAGACAAGCAAAAAGAAACAGAAATAATCCACCCACTTGGTTGTCTGTCTAACAGTTGCTAATACTTTGTGTTTATTCTTCCAGCTATTCCTCTGTTTATGTGTATATGGGTACATTTAGTTACCAGCTTTTCTCATTTAATGATATCGCCATGGTAATAGATGCATATCTACAGTGTTATTTTTCTTTGCTGTGGCATTTTTAATATTAAAACTTTATATTCTTTTCTAGATTCTAGTAACTTACAAGCTATTAAAACCAGGTACAGTTATAAGTGTGTAAAGAGAAGCAACACTAGCATTGAAGACACAGGGCTGGGTTTAAGGCAAGCATTCAGAATTTCTTCCCAAGAGAAAGCTTCAGAGAATGGCAATTTACAGGAACCCTCCCAAGCCTTTCCAGTTCCTCATTGTAGGTGTGCATATATTACAGGGCTATGAGGACCTTCTGAGTCCATAAAACCGGCTGGGGTGGGGAGGAGCGATGGTGGCAGTGGTGGTGGTGGGGACAGTTTCAAACAGTAACATTTGTAGCCTCTTTCTTCCTCCTCCTCCTCCTCCTCTTCCTCTTCCTCCTTCATCCCTTCCCACTGGTCCAGATGTGATTTGAGGTGGGCAATGCTTTCTAGGCCCCCTGAAACCTCCATGAAGCAAGTACTTCCTGGCCGAGGCGTTCAGGGTAATGGGGGCAAATCAGGTTGTGGGGGCTGACGGGTAAGAGATTTGAGAACATGTGGGTAGATGAGGCAGCTGGTGCAGGCAATGAGGAATAGGAACCAGTATCAAAGAGCCCTGAGGAAAAGGGCTTCAGGCAATATATTAAGCAAACCAAAAAATAAACACACATCACCAACAAGAGCAACCCACCAGGCAGATCTGTCTTTTTTCTCTGCCAATGAGCAACTGGAGGCATTTTCATAAACCAATTCTGTTCAGAATAAATTTTTAACAGGAGAAAAGCCCACTGCCAAGTTGAGACAGGAACAGATAATTACATCTGAGTTATTCCACCTGGAAAGGAAGACAGGTTTGAGACAGAGGGAACTGAGTTCTTATGGCCCCCTGCAGATACCAGAGGACATCCAAGCCTCAACAGGATTGATGCCTTTATTTGTCTTGGGATGCACAAGGCATATGCCCAGCTAGCCCAAGATACTGCCCTTTGGATTTAAATAGAGATTGGTGCAGCTGTCCTACTGCAATCTAGGAGCCAACAAAACAAATACTGGCAACTTCAGCTATAATTACATATCTCCATGGTGTTTCACACCATGGGCTATTTTGCACAATATATCTGAGCCTCAACAATGCCAAATATGGATTGAAATAGCTCCGGTGGACTTTGGCTCATCACCTGCCTAGAATTTTAAAATATCACCAAGGGAAGGAAGCCATGGAAGAGGCTAAAAAGGGAACTCCAAATCCATATAATGGACATGTTTCATTTTTCTTTCTCTTCAGGAGGCTTGGACCTATGGACTCTTTTAGTGTCTTGGGAACTCCCAAGGTCAGTTTCATTTGCTTAAAAAAAATACAGCTAAGAGAAGAGGATTATTGGGATGCAGAGCTTGAGTCTGATTCACCTGCTGTAGCTGTCACTCTGATGAAACTTTGCAAGTTTACAAAGTTAGAAAGGTTCGAGGTTTGGGTATCCCAGTTACCCTGATTTCATCATTATATGTTGCATACAGGTATCAAAATATCACATTACTCTAAAAATATGTACAACTATTATATGTCAATAAATAAATTTTAAAAATTATAGTATAAAGTTTGGGATTTACTCCAAGAAATTACATTGTATCATGACTTCAGGGTGCCAGATGACCTGGACTAAGGATAATTTCCTAGATTTTTCCTTTCTTCACTCTATGCCTCACACAAAGATCACTTGAAAAATTAGTGCCACAATCTCCCCATCAACAAAATGGGAGTTACAGATTCTTCCTGCCTTCTTCCTTGTGGGAAGCAACAAGATCCAGTGAGAAGGATACAGGGATTAGAATACTTGAAGGGGAGGCCAGAGCCACCCCACCTATATGTACAGTTCCCCTAACCTTGCCAAACCTCAGTTTCTACATCTACAAAATGGGAACGATATCGATTCCATTTTAGTTGAAGTAGGCATGCAGTAAGATAATGTACTTAAAAGTACTTTAAGTCTAGAGCACAGAGCAAATGTAAATTGCCATCATTATTTTTCAGGGGATATGGTGACAGTAGATGAGATCATGTCTGGAACACACTCAGAAAAGAAGAACTAAAGATATAGAAGAGATTGATGATATTGCCCCATCCCAGGAGTTTCCCAAGAGAGGGAATGTGCTGACCAGTCTCTGAGTTTAACTGAACTCTTGATGCCCTGGGCTTCTTTCACTGTTTGAGGGCCAGATTCCCATGCGTAGCAGGATTAGCCGGGAAACTTTCCACATTCTAAAGCTAAAGCTAATGATTTAATGAGCAAAATCTCTGCCTGTTCTGATGTTTATTTATATAAGTTCAGGTCAGTAGGACTTTTGGGGCAAAAGCGGTTGTAAGTGGAAACAGCATGATGCTTTGCATTTCGAGCTCTCTGTCGGTTTCTTTTCACTGCCCTTCTAATCAGAGAAAAACAGGCAGCCCTGCCCAGCGACCTCTCAACAGCAAGCAGTGTTGCCCCACTTCAAGACAGCAAGGGGGTCTACAGTGCTTCTTATATCTACCTTTTGGGGGTTCTGTGAACTTATTTATGCCTAGCTAGATCCTGCCTCCAAGCCAGCTTGTTCCTGTTTCATTATGTCACTGTCCACATTAATACCATTGCTTAATTTTCTTTTTCTCTTATGGAGGGTGGATTTGTATGGAATTACTTATGGTTCTTGCCTAGGCTTTCGTGACTGTGAGGATTATGGGTATAGTCTGTGGTCATGGAAGACAGCTCTTGGCCTGTGAACATCAGGAACAGTCAAGAGTTTTAGAAAATTAGCTGAATGATGGGATGGGAGCCTGAACCTCATGACCCTTCCCTGTCTCATGGTCCAATCTTCAGCTGTTTGGATTCTGCCCTTTCCCTGAAGAGCTTTATGTGGGGAGACTTTGATCTCCTGCAGCTTCTCTGCTCTGAGGAAATGTTGCAATGGCTATGTCTTTTCACTTAATCTCCTAAGGAAAGGAAGTGGGAAGAACATGTTCCTGCTTTGAAAGTGGGGAGCCGGAGGTCTCAGATGGCCCTGGGTTTTGGCCAACAGTGCATGGCGAACAGTCTTTAGTGGATATGTGGTGTCTCTTTTGTCCTAAAACAAATCTCTCGATCCAGCCCTGTTTGAGAAGTGTGTGCAGATGGCCTTGTCACTAGCATAGGTCTCCTTCCTCTTGTCTTTCTCTCCTCTTGACTCCCTCCCACCAGCTTTCCATACCAGACAGCCACTCATTAGGGCTTATTCCACAGTGAGGACTAGAGCTGGGGTCTCTGACTCCCAAACCGTGCTTCACTGAGGCCAGCTGGGCTGTTCTGCCTGGAGAGCTCTTAGACACATCTGCTGTGCTCCCACAGTGAGCTTGCCAAATCTGTACTATTGCCATGCCATTCCCTTGCCTAGCAGATTACTCTTTGGCTTCACATTCTAGGCTTCAAAGTTGGCTCAAAAAGTCACTTCCTGAAAATGTCTCCAGCCTTATCCATCCTGCCCTGGTCACTCCTTTACCAAGTATGACCTCAGCATTATATTGCGAATTTGTGCTACTGTCACCCTTC
This sequence comes from Mandrillus leucophaeus, assembly GCF_000951045.1. Lineage (NCBI taxonomy): Eukaryota > Metazoa > Chordata > Mammalia > Primates > Cercopithecidae > Mandrillus > Mandrillus leucophaeus. The sequence goes on along the minus strand of NW_012100654.1, from coordinate 2,693,065 downwards.
ATTTCTTTCATGTCGTTGGGATCTATATAACTTAATTATGTAGAGAACCAAGACTTAACCCTAGGCACCTCATGGAGAAACTTTTCAAATTTTGTTTTTATTGATGATGAACTCTGAAATACAGTTTATATTTTTCCATGCCTTATATACTAAGCATTCTGAACACAATTCACCCCTTTAAAAATGAAGGGGGGTACCTATGGCAATGTCCACAAATCTCAGTCATGAGTAGAGACACCCCGAGAGCCACTGAGGAAGCTAAGTTTTTCTCTTTCTACTCACTGTTGGGTCTCTCCCAACACTACAGTATGGTTCTAGGGCTAGTCTGCATTCCACAGGGCCTAGTCAGCTGCTACACAGTCTCTAGAGCAGCCCTGTGCCTGACACCTACATTTCTGCTGGATAATGATGATGACGATTTTAACAGTATACCTGGGGAAGGTGAGATACAAGTGGACTTGACTTTCTAAAGCCATGCTGATAGCCCAATCCTAGAGCAAACCAGTGAGACTAGACAAGAGAGAATGATTTTTCTAGATCTGAGTGTTACCTGTTATCCCTTTCACTTTGCATTACTCCACCTTTGTGTTACTAATTCTCATTTAAAAGACCCTAAGCATTTCAATCTATATCAGCTTGTCAGTTTCACACATGGAGGAACCCAAGGTCCAGGCTCCCTGCCTGTCATTCCGTGCTGCTGTTAGTTCTGTGTCATGGCACTAAGGCTTTTGATATTTATATGATGGTGATAGGGAGGGCTTTCAACCAAAACTTACGGTGCCACTTCAGACACAGGCTCTAGGGGTGTGATTGGAGCACCTGCCTCACTTTTAAGTACTTTCAAATTTGACATATTTCTTACTTCTGATGGCTGAGGGAAACAACTCAAGGTTATGAATAATTGATGCTGGCATTGTGCCCAGGGAGAATAATTTCTAGGACTTCATAGGTGATCATTTTTAATGAGTTTTTTTGCATATGTATGTCATACCAACATCATGTTTCTTCTAAGCTATGCTAAGCAATGTCATAAAGTCCAGACTGAGAAATGTGAAATGTCTGACTGGGGGGCTACAGAGACATTTTACATGTTTTGTGATTGTATATTTTATTGTACTTCTTCAAGCATTAGTCAGGGTCTACATAACTAGGAAATGCATTCATCTCTAAGATAAATATATTTGTAATGAAATTTATTTGTATTTCTAAATGCACTCACATTTTCACCTGTCAGTTGACAAAAATATATTGAATCCTTATCTTTCCCTTTTAAAATTTCTTTGGCGTTTTTCAAATTTTGGAGAAAGTCTTGTTTATTGTAATAACATGTGGAACATTGCACAGATGTGTAAATAAAGAGCTAATTATTTCTTCACTCCCACTTCTCAATTCCACACTCCGGAGATAATCAGTTATCTTCTTATCTTTCTCTTTTTCTTTTAAATTTTTTATTTTTTAATCAACAGAAACATGTATGTATGTATTTACTATGTACAACATATTGTTTTGAAGTATATATACATTGAGGAATAACTAAATCTGGCTAATTAAGAGATGCATCATCTCACATAGTTATCATTTTTGTGGTGAGAGAACTTTTTATCTATTCCCTTAGCATTTTTTAAGAATACATATATTGTTAACTATAGATGCTATGTTGAACAATAGATCCCTTGAACTTATTCTTCTATCTAATTGAAATTTTGTATCTTTTGGCCAACATCTCCCCAACCCCCCTGCCTCAAGACTTCCCAACCACCACCCCCAATTATCCCATCCCCTGGTAACCACCTTACTGTCTGCTTCTGTGAGATCAACTCTTTTAGATTCCACATATAAGTGAGATCATGCAGTATTTATCTTGCTGTGCCTGGCATATCTCACTTACTATAACATATTCTAGGTTGATTCATATTGTCAAAAATGACAGGATCTCCTTTTTTTATTGCTGAATAGTATTCCATTGTCTATATGACAGCACTTCAAAAAGTTTATGGAAAATGGAATTAAAAAGAAAAAATATATATAAACGTTATTTGTCAACATAAGTTCCATCAAGTTCAAGGCACCTTTGTAAGTGATGATACCAGCTATTTAGTCCATCCCTAAAGAACCGAGGGTCCTGGGAATTTAACCAGGTCAATGTATGTTCTTAACTCAAGGAAAATGGATGCCCTTTAAGATTTTTTTTATGATTAAGATACAAAAAAGATGTCAGAAGGAGCCAAATCAGGACTGAAAGGTGGATGTCTAATAATTTCCCATCAAAATTCTAAAAAAAAAAAAAAAATACCTTTGTTTAGCTAAGAGAAAGGAGCAGGAGCATTGTTTTAGTGGAGGACTGTCTGGTGAAGCTTCCTGGGCATTTTCATGTTAAAGCTTTGGGTAATTTTTTTCAAAACATTCTCATAGTAAGCAAATATTATCACTTTGGCCATCCAGAAAGCCAACAAGTGAAATGCCTTGAGCATCCCAAGAAATTGTTGCCATGGTCTTTGCTCTTGACCAGTTTGCTTTTGCTTTGACAGGTTCCCACTTCCACCTCTTGGTAGCCATTGCTTTGATTGTGTTTTGTCTTCAGGATCATACTGGTAAAGCTATGTTTCATTTCTGTTACAATTCTTCAAAGAAATACTTCAAGATCTTAATCATGCTTGTTTAAACTCTCCATTAAAAACTCTACTCTTGTTTGCAACTGATCTGGGTGCAATCATTTTGGCACTCATTGAGTGGAAAGTTTGCTCGACTTTAATTTTTCAGTCAGAATTGTGTACGCTGATCCAACTGAGATGTCTATGGTGTTGGCTGTTATTTCTGTGGTTAATCATTGGCATGAACAAGACTAATTTTTCTTCACAAATTGATGTGGATGGTCTGTAACTATGGGCTTCATCTTCAAAATTATTTCATTCCTTCTTAAAATGAGTTAGCTACTTGTAAACTGCCAATTCCTTTAGGGCATTGTCCCCATAAACTTTTTGTAAAGCATAAATAATTTCATCATTCTTCCACCCAAGCTTCACCATAAATTTGATGTTTGTCCTTGCTTCAATTTTAGCAGCATTCATGTTGCTCTGATTGGGGCTATTTGAAACTGATGTCTTATCCTTCTTAGTACCTCAAACTACTTCCTGTTCAGGTATGTTATGACGAGTTAGTATGAGTTTATTTGGGTGTAAAAAAGTTGAAATCCACGCATAGTTTCCTTTTAAATATCACACATTTCCCATGAATTTTTTGAAGACCCTTTGTCTTCTTCATCCATTTATTCACTGATGGGCACGAAGGTTGATTTCATATCTTGGCTACTGTGACTAGTGCTGCAGTAAACATGAGAGTGCAGACATATCTTCAACATAGTAATTTCATTTCCTTTGGATATATATCCAGTAACAGAATTGCTGGGTTGTACGGTAATTGTATTTTTATTTTTTTCAGGAAACTCCATACTGTTTTCCATAATGGCTATACTAATTTACCTTCCTACCAATAGTCTTACACATCTTTCTTCTTACAAAAATAAGGAAACATTTGCAAAACAAATGTTTCTGCTTACTATTTGGAATAATTTCTTTAAAAACATATTTTGTACTATTTTTAAATTTTTATGGGTACATATTAGGTGTATATATTTATGATGTACATGAGATGTTTTGATACAGGCATGCAATGTGAAATAAACACATCATGGAGAATGGGGTATCCATCCCCTCAAGCATTTAGCCTTTAAGTTACAATCTAATTAAATTCTTTAAGTTGTTTTAAGATATACAATAAAGTTATTATTGACTATAGTCACCCTATTGTGCTATCAAATAGTAGGTCTTTTCATTCTTTCTATTTTTCGTAGCCCTTAACCATTCCTACCTTACCCCCAACTTCCTACTACCCTTCCAAGCTTCTAATAACCATCCATCTACTCTCTATGTCCATGAGTTCTATTTTTAGATCCCACAAATAAGTGAGAACATGAGATGTTTGTCTTTCTGTGCCTGGCTTATTTCACTTAACATAATGACCTCCAGCTCCATTCAAGTTTTTGCAAATGACTGGATCTCATTCTTTTTTATGGCTGAATACTACTCTATTGTACATGTGTGCCACATTTTCTTCATTAGAATAATTTCTAAACAATGCCCTGCATATAATTTTTATATTTAAGTGATTTTTTCCATTTTTCCTAATTATGAAACTAATATATATTCACCATGGAATAATTAGGAAACAAGGAAATAGTGGAAAAGAAAATTTATCTCTAATATCACTCAGACATAACCATTATTAATATTTATTGATAAATTTCCATTTAACACAGCAGAATACTAAGATTGTTTTGCCCAGGATCAAACAAATGTGAATTCCAGATCAACATCAATTGTTTATGTGAGCTTTCTCAAGTTCTTTTACATTTTTAATCCTCAGTTTCCTTATCTATAATATGATATAATAGCATAAGCATTATCATTATCAGTAGTAGGTTTTTTTTTATGTAATAAAATTAGAACCATACTTTGGTTTAGTCTGACTTCTTCATTTAATATTAATTAAGAACATGTCTTTAAGTCATTAAATATTCTTCAAAAACATAATTGTAGTGAGTGGGTAATACTCTATCATGTGTTATGTACCAGAGTGTAGTGAACTATTCTGTATTGTTGAGCTTTTTGGTCATTTCTGGTTTTCATTTCTATAACCCACAGTTACTGTATTTAAACTGCCATACAAAGTGTTAAATATATCACTGTCCTAAGTTCTGAGCCTTTTCAAGGCAAAAGACTAGATTTCTCTCATGTTGGAATTTCAGCCCAGGCTTTGAGCCCTTCCCTGTGATGAGCGGTTTCAATGGTAGATGAGTGGCTGCAATTAGAGTCACCTGGGAGCTTTTAAAACGTGGCTGTCAGACATTCCCACAACTCCCTCCCCAAGCCCATCCTAATTTACATAACCTGGAGCAGAGCCAGGGTACTACATTGTCCCTCCAAGCTCCTATCTTTATCTCTCAAACCCCTTGGCCCTCAACCCCTAACCTCCTCCCCCATCCTGTGAGAACCACAGGATTAGAGGATTCCTTAAGGTTTCTGCCATCTGAATGATTATCAGAAAAATACTGTAAGCTGGGGCAGTTGTATGATCTTAAATTCGGCTTCCTCTGTGGTCTTATGGTCTAAAACAGTGGTTCTCAACTGGAAGGCAATTTTTGTCTCCCCCCAACTTCTACCCCACCTGGACATCTGACAGTAGCTGGGGACATTTTTGATTATTACATCTGGGGAAGAGGTTGCTATTGGCATCCTGTGGGTAGATTCCAGGGATGCTGCTATGCATTCTGCAGTGCACAGGACAGCCCGTGTTTGTTTCCTGTGGCTACTGTAACAAAGTACCACAAACCGCACAGATTAAAACAGCAGAAATTGATTGTCTCAGAGTTCTGGAGACTAGAAGTCTGAGACTGCAGTGTTAGCAGGGTTGTTCCTTCTGAGGGCTATGAGGGAGAATCTATTCCAGGCCTCTTAGCTTCCAGTGACTTGCTGGTGGTTTTGCCATTTCCTGGCGTGTGGCTGCACCACTCCAATCTCAGCTTTCATGTCGCTCTCCCTGTATGTCTGTATCTTCATGTGCACATCTTTTTATATGAATGAACACCAGTCATACCACATTATGGACCTACCTTATTTCAGTATGATCTCGTCTTAACTAATTATATCTGCAACAATGTTATTTCCAAATAAGGTCACATTCTAAAGTACTGGGGTTAGAGCTACAGCATATCTTTTTGTGGGGACAGAATTCAACCCACAAGAGCCCCCCAAGCAAAGAATTAACCAGCGCAAAATGTTAATGGTGTTACTGTTGAGAAACTCTGTTCCACATAATCTGTGGACCAAGCCCTGGGAGGTTAACTAAGGTAAAACCCAGGGCAAGTAGCAGTATGGTCTGAATGTCTGTGTTTCCTCCAAATGTATATATTGAACCTAATTCCCAATGTGATTGTATTACGAGGCAGGAACTTTGGGAGGTGAGCAGTGCCCTTTTAAAGAGGTTCTAGAAAGCTGGCTATTTCCTTCCATCATATAAAGACACAGTGAGAAGATCATCTGTGAACCAGAAATTGAAGCCCTCACCAGATACTGAATCTGTGGGTACCTTGATCTTGGACTTCTCAGCCTCTAGAACTGTGAGAAATAAACTTCTGTTATGTATAAGCCACCCATTGTAAAGCATTTATGATAGCAGCAAGAATGGTCTAAGGTAGAAAGAGTCCAGATTCTGGGAAGGTGGAAAGGGAGCAGGAGCATCATCATTAAGAGGGTCAGGTACCTTTGCTCTTATATCAGAGGCTGTGGGCTCCCTACAGATGTATATAGACATAACATCAGGCAACATAGGTATATGTGACCAAAACAGGGTGAAAGGACTTGAAAGAGCACTATGCTAACAGGGATGGAGGCAGAAGTATGGCCAAACCCTCTGATTTGGTCACCTCATCATCTGACCCACCTTTCCATGTCAGGAACAGCCTTTTCCTCTTTTCCTCTGTTAGGAATGGAACAGGAGAGAAAAATAAATCCACAAGTCCCACAGTTTTCAGCAGTATTTTCAAGCCAACTGTCTTGTCTCTCCAAAGCCCAGTCTTCTCTCTCTGACACCCACTCCCTCCCACTGCCAGCCAAACATAGAATATAGAAAACAGGAAAAACAGCAACACTGCAAAGTTACATCTTTTGAGAGAGAACATTGCTGTGGATACATTTCCCCCCATACCTCTTGAATTGCCAAACCCTGCAGCAGGCAGCTTTATCCTGTTCCATGGGGATGCTGTCTCACCAACTGCTTGTTTCTTTGGCTTCAGGAATTCCATGCAAGAATGAATTTCTGCCGGGACGGGGCCACTGGGCATTCTGTGTATCCACATCTGAATATTTAAGTCTATCTTCTTCACTTTTAAAATGGTTTTGTCCCCATTCTTCTGTTGTGGCTGCATGTTCCCCTTCATTGTTTTGCCAGTTTGAATAGAGTGAGGGAAAGGAGGGAGGGGAGAGGGTCACCAGAGGAGTGAGATTGTGTTATCAAATTCCAGGAGTGATGGGTTGCTTCCCAGCAGCAACATGAATGCCAGCTGGCTATATCTGGGGCCTGCTCAGTGGGAAAAGGAAGAAGCCTTCCTCCACAGTCTTCAGAGCTCTGTGTCTGCTTAGTGCATGCCTCATTTTGGTCTCCTAATTGCTCAGCTGTCTCTGCTCTCCATTGTTTCCTCTGGTTTGTCTCAGGAAGCAGCTCTGGGCCTCTAGTCTCCTTGCTCTCTGCAGCGTCTTCTTTGTGTCCCATTCTAAGTGCTAGTCCTGGCTTCCCTAGGCCCAGCTTACGGCCCCGACTCTGCCTTCCACAGCTCCCCATTCCCTGGTGGGCTAGGTGGGGAGAGGTCAGGGACAGAGTCTTTACCTGCTGTATGTTTCAGGTCCCAGAGGGTGGCCATGTTTTCTGGAATCTGAACTAGTCTTTTCTTACAGTCTGGACCTGGTGTTATCTGTCAAATTATATCTTGTAACTAGTGTTGGCAACCTCTAGGATTGACTTTGCCTTTTAATCCACAAACAAGGTATTTTATTGTTGTTGTTATTAAATGGATAAAATGTTAACAGTTAAGTATTTCTTTTGCTTTCCTGCCTGAGAGTGACCAGATATTTAGCTTCTAGTTTACAGTCGGGAGGGAATATTTTGAAGGTCCTTTAAAGCAATAATGTGTAAATGAAGAGAGTTATTGAGAAAGAAAGAAAAGGGATCAGTGAAAGAGAACACCCCAGCAAAGAACTACTATAATTTTCTCAGAATTTCTAGGCTTGTGTACCTTCCGAAACACACAAAGTTAGACTGCAGGAAAATAAAATTTTACTTTAAAAAAATGTGGAGTTCTAAAAATATGCCTTTTATAGGAAAAGGTGCTAAAGCATTTTAGATATAAAGAAAAATAGTCTCCAGCAAGTAGAAATGTGTGAGAATGGACAGCGTGATGATTACATATGTAAATGTGATAAAGTTGGTGTTTAAGTTCCCAGAGATAATCTCAGTACCGAAACTACTCATGTTGGGAGGCACTGGTACCTGCAATAGTTATTTTTCGTATCAGTCCCAATTAGTAACTGAAGATTTATATAGATAGTCTTCAACTTTAAGGAGCATCTCTTTAGGGTACTCCTTAGACACTCCTTATTTGGACATAAAGTTATTCTAATGGAGGGAACTTATTTGTTCACTTATTCAGGGCACCTAAGAAGATACTGTTCTTGCAGCAGATGTAATGTGGTGGGTCAAACCATCACTGGTACCCAGAACTAGTTCCCTCTGTTTCTTCCTACTTTTCCACCAAAGACGACTTTGCCATTCCCAGAGTTCATCCCCTTCCCCACTACAAGAACCAACAGATGGAGGAGAAATATATTCCTGGTGTTCTAGGATGAAAACTGAAAAGCATTTTTCTATATCACCCTCCTTCATCATAGACAATGTGCGTGTCAGTACTATATTTTAAAGCTATTATGTGCTCAACTGAATTTCTTTATTTTATCCTGGGATTCTAAACTTCATTTACATGGCAAATACATTCTCAGTGCTAAATGGAACTGGGAAATACGACACCTTACTGCTGTCAAGCTGCTGAACTGCAGAGTTTTTGGGTTGAGTGACTACTGAAAGGAGAGCACTATGCCCACTAGGTACATTGATGAATAGTTGAGATAGAAAAGATGAGTAAGATGGACTCTTTCCTTTAAAGTGAGTACAACTCTCCTTAGAAGACAACATGCACACAAAAGAAATGTATTGCAAAAGAAAAAAAAAGGCCGTTGCACATGAACAATTACAGTGTCATAATTTAAAAACCAAAGGCCTAAGAGTGAATGTAATTCAAAGTAATAAAGAAGCAGAAGAGCTGGAGATTTTACAGTGAGTTTTGGAGAAGTACATGTTTCAGTGAAAAGTACTGGAAGTTATAGTTAGAGAGACTTGCTTGCCATTTTCTAGTTATAAAACATTGTTTAAACAAGTTACTTTATGTCTCTGAGCCTCAGTTTTCTTATTTGTAAAATGATATTAATAATATCTATCTTATGATTGATCCCAATGCTTAGAGATAATGTCGATAAAGAACCTAACACTATGCTTAGCATACTGTGGACACCTGGTTAACTGATGCCACCTTCTTTGACTTATGGGTTAGTTAGAAATGTGTTATTTAGTTTCCAATAATTTGTGAATATTCTGGTGATATTTCTGTTATTGAGTTCTAATTTAATTACATTATAGTCAGAGAAAATATGTTGTATGACTTGCATCCCTTTAAATTTGTTGAGACTCTTTCTGTGGCTGAGAATATGGTTTATCTCAGTAAATACTCTGTGAGCACTTGAAAAAAATATGAATTCAGCTGTTGAGGTGGGAGTGGAATGCCCTATAAATGTCAGGCCACGTTGGTTGAGAGTGTTCAAATCTATATCCTTACAAATTTCCTATCTACTTGTTCTATTAGTTACTGAGAGGGGGCATGGAAATCTCTGACTATAATTATGGATTTCTCTATTTCTCCTTGTGGGTTTAATCAGTCTTTACATATTTTGAACTTTTGTTGATAGATGCATAAATGTTTAGGGTTATTATATCCTCTTGATGAATTGACCCCTTGATCATTACCAAATGATAATATTATTCATTTTTTCCTGGTAATGTTATTCACTCTGCAATCTACTATGTCTGATATGAATATAGCCACCCAGCTTTTTTTGGCTAGTGTTATCATGCTATATCTTTTTCTATCCTTTTACTCGTACCCTACTTGGTGTCTTTGTACTTATAGTGCATTCCTTGTAGACAGCGTATAATTGGAACTTGCTTTTTTATCTAATCTGACAATCTCTGCCTTTTGATTGTGTTTAGACAATTTATATTTAATGTGATTGCTGATAAGTTTAGATTTAACCCTATCACTTTTTTTTTTTTTCCTATATGTTTCATCTGTTGCTTTTCCCCCTTTTTTGCCTTTTTGGATTAATTTAATATTTTTATGATCCTGTTTGACTTCCTTTGTTGGCTGATCAACTATAACTCTTTATTATTTTAATGATTGCCTTAGGATTTATAGTATTTTAACTTATCTTACTTATATATGTACCATAAATCCCACACTACATTGTTATCATTAGTTTTTAAACCTTATTTACCCATGTAGTATTTCCAGTGCTCTTGATTCCTGGGTATGGATCTGTATTTCCATCTGATACCGTTTTCCTTCTTCCTGAAGGACTTCTTTTAACATTTCTTATCTTGCATATCTGCTAGTGAAGAATTCTTTCGTCTTTGTATATCTGAAAAAGTCTTTATTTCGCTTTTGTTTTTGAAAATATTTGTGCTGGGCACAGAATTCCCAGGTTTGTTTTTTGTTTTTGTTTTTTTTCTTTTAGTACTTTGAAGTTGTTGCTCTACTGTCTTTTTGCTTGCACTGTTTCCAATAACAAGTCTGCTGTCATCCTTATCTTTGTTCCTCTGTATATAGCTTGTCCTTTTCTCCTCTGTCTACTTTAAAGATTTTCTTTTCTTTCCCCTTTTTGCCATTTTATTTTACTTTTATGTTCCTTGGTGTAGTTTTCTTTGTGTTTCTTGTGTTGAGGGTTTGATGGGTTTCTTGGATTTATAGTTTTTGTTATATTTGAAAACTTCTTGGTCATTATTTCTTTAGGTATCTTTTCCAATACCCTCCTCTTCTCCTAGGGAATCTCAATTACATGGATATTGGCCTGTCTGAAGTTATCCCATAGCTCACAGATGCTTTATTTTTAAAATTTATTTTTTCTCTCAGTATTTTAGTTTAAATAGTTACTCTTGCAGTTTTCAAGTTCAGTCCTTTTATCTTCTGCAAAGCCTAACCTACTGTTAATACAGTCTAATGTTTTTCATCTTTAGAATTACAAGGGTTTTTAAAATTTTTTTATTTCTTAACTATCTGAACATACGAAATACAATTATAATAACCATTTTAAAATACTTGTCTGCTAATCTTAATATCTATTTCAGTTCTGGGTAAGTTTTCATTGATTGGTTTTTCTCCTTCTCATAGGTGAGATTTTCCTGATTATGGGCATGCCTGTTAGTTTTTTACTAGATACCAGACATCATGAGTTTTACCTTGTCAGTTGTGGATATTTCTGTATTCCTATAACTATTCTTAAGCTTTATTCTGAGACACAATAAAGTTACATGGAAAAAAAATGATCTGTTCAGGTCTTTCTCTTAAAATGTACTAGGCAAGACCAGAGCAGTTCTCATTCTAAGTCTACTTATTTACCCTTCTGACCCTTCTGGGTACTCCATCCAACATCCCGTTAATCATGAGATTTTCCATGCTGACTGGTGGGAGCAAGTGCTATTTCTAACTGTGTGAGTGCTAGGTACTGTTATCTCTAATTCTTTCAGATGGTTCTTTCTCTAGCCTCAGGTAGTTTCCTCACACGTGGATTCTTTGCAGATCTGCCCCAGAGAGGGTAAGGAAGGAAGGTGAAAGAGATTTGTAAGCTGTAAAGTACTATTCAGATGTAAGGTTTTGGGTGTTATCTTGATTGCTGCCCTCCCCAATGCCTATGCTTTTGTGTCTCCTTTGTCTTCAATGCTTATGTATTTTTTTTTCCTTTCATCTCATTACCTACTGGTTTCAGCCATCCTGGCCGAAAAAAAATGCTCACTGTGAGGGGGATTTTCTCCTGGTCCTCTGGTAGTCTCATTCTTCAATCTACATTGCCTCTTTTGAATAGTAAGGGTGACTTTCAGGCCTCATCCTTCCTCATTCCCAGGGCATAAAGCCAAGATTCTCACTTCATATTACCAAGGAAGTAGCCTTTTGATTCTAGAGTGTTTTTATTCACTGTCTTTCCCACCCCTTGCCTTTAAAAAGCCTGCTTCCCGCTTCTCTGCTTCAGCCCAGGGAATCTGAAAACATACCTGTATTGCTGAAATTCCTGTTAGAGACAAATTATCCTAGAATGTTCTGTTTCTTTCCTGGGGAGAAAATTCAAAAGTAATGGGCTGAGGCTTCAGCAGAGTGTTTAAGTTAGAATTAAGGGCTGAATTATCTAGGGCATCGTACCTGGTTGACACAGTCATGGGGTGTTGGAGAGGGAAGAACAGGAACTGCAGCCATCGGTGTGGCCCATATCTCTGAATCGGGGGCTCTGTCTACCACAGGTCCTACCTGAAAGCTCCAACAGCTGAGGGATCTATATACGAGCACTCATAACCCATTTTTGGCATATCTGTTGGGAAATGTCAATAAGGCGTCAAGTCCAAGGCAGAGAGACTAGGAAGCTGGGAAACCAAAGAATGCCTAGGAAATATGTTCAGAGCAAGGTCAGACTCTGGCCCTGGGTCAAAATCTGTTGCTGATTTGGTCAGAAAATGAGCAGAAACCCGTTGTGATCCTTGCCCCAATTTGGGGGTATTGACAAGAATCGAAGTATTGCTTTGGTAATACTTTATTTGATATATTCCATACACATTTCTATTTCAAGGCTGTGCCAGGAGGTAGGATATACCAAATAAAATTGAACATTGAACATGAATTCTATCATGTAACGTCTTGTACTGGGTAGTTGATGAGGAGCTAGGGTTGAATATTAAGATTGGTGGTGGTTGATATCTTCTTTAATTCATTCATTCATTTACTAAATATTTATGGAGCACTTACTAGGTGCCATACAGTAAGGGAAAGAGATGAGAGACATTATCTGCCCCTAAGGAGATGAGAAAGACAAACATTTGCACCAGAAAGTGGCAGGTACCATGGAGAGGATTGGTATAGATCACTCTAGGAGTCCAGAGGAGGGCACATAAGCTAGCCTTGGGAGAGAAGAGGATATGAGGGTGGAGTTCCTGGAAGAAGCAGTGCCCTAGCTGGGTCTTAAAGAGTGAATAAGAGTTGGTCAAGTACAAGAGTGAAGGGAAGGGCATCTCAGGCTGAAGAAGAATATGTGCAAAGGCACAGAGGCAAGATTCAGTGCAGTGAGTTTTGGGGGATGCAAGTAATTTACTTCCTAGGCTGTTTGTAGGAAAGTGATGTGGGTTGAAGCTGAAGGGAAAAAGTGTCAGGTGAAGAAGGGCGTTGCACACCGTGTCAAGACATTTTACCCCAAAGGCAGTGGGAAGCCACTGAACAGTTTTAAGTAGAAGACAGTTGTGATTGTGTCTGAATTTTAGAAGCTCTTTTCTGCTAGTAATAGGGAAGAGAGCTTGGGAGAGACAAAGGTGAGAGCCCAGCTTTAACACTGACCCCATTGCCTTCCCACCTGTCTTTATTGTTCCATTCTCTCTATAAAATGTATCTATCTTAATAGCTCTTCACTGACGTATCCAACCTGATTTTCTGCCACTCTCCAACTTTAGTCAGGTTGACTCAACTTATTCAAACAGACCTACTCATTTGTGTCTTCTTTATTCAACAAACATTTAGTAAATGCCTATTGCATACCAGCCACAGCGCTTGGCATGGGGGAACCAAGGATGAATGAGATACTGAACCTGCCTTTAAGGGGCTCACAGACCAGTAGAGAGATACCATGGAGACACATTGTTACTATAAAGTATGATGATGGCTGTGGGGTGGGATAAATATAGAGTACCCTGGGTGCAAAAAGAAGACAGGCTTGGCTATGAGAAGCCCTTCTCCTTCTCTGCTAAATCCTACCCATCCTCAGGCTCCTGCCTATATTCTTTATAGAGGCAGGGTAGTTTAATGGGTTGTTGCTTGGGCTCTGAAGCCTGCCAACAGGGTTTAATCCTGGTTCTGCCACTTACTAGCCATGTGACTTTGGCCAGAAATTCTTTGTACCTCAGTTTCTTCATCTGTAAAATGGGAATGATGGCTCCATCAACTTCATAGGGTTATTGTGAGGATTAAAGGGGATAGCATGCATTAAAAAAATCCTTTAGAACAATCTTTGTCATGTGCAAAATATTTAATAATTATTAGCTACTGTTATTCTCAGTTTTACTTCTTTTCTTCAGCATCTATATCATATCAAGAAATTGTAACCCCTAATTATCTATTAGTTTGTTGCTTGCCCCATCTTATGTATTGTCATGTTATTTCTCTCAAGAATGATTTTATTCTTCTTTGAGACAAAATACATTATATATTTATCTGTACTTTTGGGATACTTACAGTATTGGATATGTATTATGGCAATCAGCCATCCCAGTTTTCCCAGATCTGAGGGGATTTCTGGGACACAGGAATTTCTATGCTAAAACCAGGAAAGTCCTGGGCAAACTGGGACAAATTGATCACCTTACATGTAGTAGACACTTCAGTTTGGCTTTTTATTTATCTCTTATTGGTCCCAAACCTAATTTGCTAGCAAGCTCACTTTGACTTTGCCACAAAGTTTTATTTATTGTCTACAGAATGTAAAGTTACAATCTCTAGGGGTTTTGGGGAGCAGGGGTGGGGAGAATCCTGAGATTCTCTAGGATTTAAGGTGGACAATTTGAGGGATTCCTAAAATACCTCTCTCCCATCAGCTGTGGGCATATGGACTAGAAATTGTGGGACTAGAAATCCCACAAGAGCTTTCTTTAACCTGACCCACAGCCCTAGAGGTCTACCCTTGCCTGTCATTCCCCTTGTCTCCCTGCATGTCTCTCATGAGTGAATGACTTCCTTCATCTGCTTTCCAGAATTGACGTACCCTGGTTTAACCCAGTGGCAAAGCTCCTTTCCTCATATGAAGCTGCTGTTTTTCCATGAATTTCCTAGTTGGGGCCAAGTGATTTTTCCTCTTTTTCAACCCTGTCTTGGAAGCACTGGGACAATGTAAATGACTTTTTCTCTTTTTCAACACGGTCTCACCAGCATTGGAACGATGTTTACCTTGGGAAGTTGCTTTTCAAGCAGCATTCCTTATGGATCCCCTGGGGCCTCTCTCCAAATTTCTAGAAGCCAAGACAAGTATTTGCCTGCCCATCTTCCCCGGTCCTATACCAGTACAATCAAGAGGCTGGCTCCACAGCCTCTGAACGTTTCAACCCTAGAGCCTCAGTTTCCTAGGGCTGTTGTAGCAAAGCACCACGAGACTGTGACTTCGATAACAACAACTTCTTTTCTCACAGTTCTGGAAGCTAGACATTTGAGATCAAAGTGTCATCAGAGTTAGTTCTTTCTGTGCAATATGAGGGAGAAATCTGCCCTATGCCTTTTTCTCAACTTTTAGTAGTTTTCTGGCAGTCTTTTGCATAGTTAGCCTTGTATACACATCTCCCACTTTCTTCATTCATCTTCACATGACATTCTCCCTGTGTGCATGTCTGTCTCTTCACATGGCATTTTTTTTTTTTTAAATAGGGACACCAGTCATATTGGATTAGGGATCTATCCTACTATAGCGTGACTTGAACTTAACGTAACTAATTACATCTACAATTATCCTGTTTCCAAGGAAGGTCACATTCCGAGATATTGGGAACATGTGAATTTGAGTGGGGGGTACAATTCAGTCCATAGCACCCAGGTCTTCAAGTGAGTCCAAAACACTCCTTATAGACTCGGAGACCCTGTCTCCATAAGCAAAACAAAGCACCAGAGAGTCATTGCTCACGAATCCATTTCAATTCTCTGCTCACTTTGTGTTTGATACTGACTGCTCTGCTTGTTCCCTACTCTAGAGTTTTGTGCTAACTCTAGGGATACTAAGAAATATATGTACACCTGAGTCACCAGCTGTAAGTCAGGACATATCAGGAGACTTTCAAAATGAGAAGCCTGCTGAGGAAAAGTTGTATCTGTGGCAAATAATGTAGTAACTATTCTAAAGGCAGTGGCTCCCATCCTGATGAATAATAATTACAAGTTGGTTGCCTTTTAAAATGCTCTGGAGAATACCATGGTGTGTACAGACAGGGGGTTGGACAACTGTGTGTGCGCGTGTGTGCATGCAGTAGCTTATGATAAACAAAATCAACAGACCCCTCCCCAACCTTCCTGCAAACATTCCCTGGGCCCGCAGGGAGTAGCCTGCATCTCCTCCCTCTGACTGTGGCCGCTGCCTTTTGTCAGCTCCCTAGAGTTGCTGATCCCTTCCCCTCCAAAGAAATAGCTCTGTTCCAAAAAGATAAACACCAGTAGTTACAGGGAACTTGAGAAGAAAAGCAAAGCGAGTCTCCCAGTTAGTGTTTTTCTGGTGTTCTCACATAGAAATACAGACTGTCTTTGTGGGTGTGCTATTTCTGATCTTGACAGTTACAGCCTGAGATGTGAGGGCAGCGATGGGTTTTCTTGAAGGTAGGGGATTGGGAGCAGCTGGGGTATGGAGGTTCTCTAGGCTCTCTCCACTTCTTTCCAGGGACACTGCACCTCTGAGAAATCCCAGGGGTGGATGAGGCACCTCGCTGGTGCCCGCCTGTGCAGAGCAGCCAGGCAGGCTGCTAGCTTGCTGAGAGGCGGCGTGCCAGTTCCGCAAACTGCGCCTCAGTGCCAGATTAGGGAGCTGTCGGCTCAGCGCCCACGCCCCTCCATTCAGCTCGGGGGAGCCCCAGGGTGGGCTGCTGGAAGTCGCGACTGCAACTTGACTTTGCCTCACTGTTGTTGCTGGCAGAATACGTACACCAATGCGGACAAGCTCCTAGAAGCAGCGGAGCAGTTGGCTCAGACGGGGGAATGTGACCCGGAGGAGATCTACAAGGCAGCTCGACACCTGGAGGTGCGCATCCAAGACTTCGTGCGCAGGGTGGAGCAGCGGAAGCTTCTCCTGGACATGTCTGTCTCCTTCCACACACACACCAAAGAGGTAAGGGGAGCTAGTGGAGAGAGGGCATTCGGTCCTGCCAGGGTTAGGTCGGCTTCCTAGTAAAATGGCCCTGAAGGTCTGACCAGGGTCCTGGGTAGTCTGGAGGTTACTAACTTCCTAACTTTGGTAATATTAACAATTCGTTCCTGATAGCCTGCATTTAGGTCTCTCAGAATGGGGCAAAATTTCCTCCCATAATATCTAGTGAGGAAAGGGGGTCATGGAGACAGGGGGTTTTGGGGGCATCTACTAGAGCATGCAATCTGCAGCTGGAGAAATGTGGGAATCCCTGATATAGCAATAGTCATTGCAAGAAGAAATGTAAGAGGATCACAGACTCTCTTCCTACTCCACACCCAATTTCTCTTGGTTGCTCTTTCCTGTCAGAAATGAGAGTCCTACAGAACTTTGATCAGGTATCTTTGCTACCAGCAAGGAACATGTAGAGCTTACAGTTGTGTTTTTTCTGTGTTTTTATTTTTTTTAACAGGGGATTTAATCTTCTTAGTGAGGTCTGTATCAGGGTGATATTAAAGTTGGTCCTCACTGTGCCTGAATGTGGAGTGACACGCATTGAAAGAAGGGGGACTGAGATGCCCTCCACCAAGGAAGCTGGCTGGGCTTGAAACCCAGCCTGAATAATTCACCAAGTGGAGAAAGGAAAAGGAAGGATAGATTATGTTAAGCTGCTGCAAGAGCAGAGGGGCCCCATAGAGAGGAGGATGGTTGCAAACTTATGATTGCTTTTCATTTCTGATTAACATGGGACATGCTGAAATTGAATAAGTGGCCAGTAAGGAGGCCCATTTAGCATCATCTGTAATAACACCCTTGGCGGATGAACTCATTAGGTGTATGCATGCTTGTGTCCCCTCCCAGGAATTCCCTTTAATAGAGTATTAATTAAAGTTTGATTGCTGCCCAGGGAAAAAAAAGTAGCCCTACTTAATTAAGTTGAATTTTAATATTGGGAATGCATTAAGAATCTTGGTTGTTACGGCCTTTTCTGACACCGAGGGAATGAATGCAAACCATTGCAGCGCCTATCAGAGAAAAACATGAAAAGATAATGTTCTCTCAACTGAGATTCCCCAGGCAGATGAAGGGCTGGCAAGCTCCCTGAGGCTGGATTTGCTTCCTCTCTGCAGGACCTGCAGCCACTCTCTGATGAGTGTCTATAAAGCAAGGGGATTAGCATTAATCCAGGGTTTCCTGCCTGGTTCTCTGCTTGGTAGTGGCTCACCCAATTGTTAATGAAAGTCTCAGAAACCAAAGGCATGTGTATTCCCTTTTAATTATGAGCCTGTGGGTGATAGAATGGAGTATGAACGAACAGGAGTCATGTTCCTCATGAGGGCTGTGGCGGTGCTGGCTGCATGGAGAAGTGGTGGACCAGGGTCAGTTTCCATGGAACTACCACTCCCAAAAGAGTGACCATGGCTCTCAGGAATTCCTCTAGCTACATCTCCCACCTTCTATACACAGAGCTAGAAGGCTGGGATTCTAGACCAGATTCTGCTGCTAAAGAACCATATGAGCTTGTGCAAGTCACTATGTCCCTGGCCTTGGGTTTCCTTATCTATAAAATTATGCAGTTGGAGTTGGTGGCTCTAAGGCCCCTTAAAGTTCTAATGTGAATCCAAGATTCCATTCTTCTTCTCGTCTTCTTTATTTGCTGTTGATAATGATAAATAATAATAATAATAATAATAATAATAATAATAATAATTAAACTGAAGTAGTATAGGTGATTTACCGAGCCTAAGATTTGATTTATTGTAAGCTCTCAAAATACATTATATGCGTTTTTTAATGGACACCTGTTACTTGCCAGACACATATACCATCTCATGTAACCTTCATGATAATCTTATGGTATAGATTTTATTAAACACGTTTTTAAATGAGGAGACTAAGCCTCAGAAAATAACTTTTCTAAGGTTACAGACTTTCTCAGTAGTACAGCAGAGATTTTACCTGTCTTCCTATGACCTACACTCTTGTTTTTTTCTTTTCTATCTCCTTTGTTCTTCCTTCTCCTTACTTTTATTTTTCTGTTTTACATTTCTAAACCCCAAATCAGGGGCTTAATGGGTAGGACAGATCTTGGCTGAGAAATACACAGTGTTGCCAGGATTGGAGGTGTGGGAGACAGGAATAGTCAGGGAGTTATTGACTATTGTTTTCCCGGATATCTCTCACATCTTGCTAAGCTTGGTCCTGTTTGAACCTGAGACTTGTTTCCTCACTGGAACTCAGCTATAAAGTCACATTCATGTGAAATACTACTAGAAGGAATGGTGTGATACAGGGGCCAGGTGAAGAAAGAGAAAGAACTGAAATTTATTTAGCACAAACTATGTGCTAGGCTATCTAGCTATCTAGTTCGTAGCCATGACAATTCTCATTTTTTAAAATTCCAGTTTTACAAATGGGAAAACCAAAGTTCAGAAAAATTAATAATTTGCCCATAATTTTATAGCTAGGTTGAGGTAACTACAGAAATGGACCCCAGGTCTTTCTGACTCTAACGGCCATGCTTTTTTCTCCTTTGCCACAAAGACTTTTATATACAGGCTAATAAACAGAGACTTGAATGAATTTTTTTTTTCCATCAGAGAATTCATTCAAACAGGAGGCTATCAGGAAATTGCATAGTCTCTTTCTCCTCAGTCCCAAAAAATGAGAGAAATTTGGAGCAGCCCTGCCTGGATACAAAGGGGTTTGTGGTTGTGAGGCTCATTCTATTCAAGACATCTACAACTCTCTGATCATACAGATTTGATTTTATTTTTCAGGATGGACAGAAAAGCAACATTTTGAGTGACTGTCACAGAGGAGCTGTTCCCAGGGGACATGCAGTGGGACTTTGTATCTGCATGTTCCCTCTTGGTCACTTTCCCATCCAAATCAGTCTGTGTGAGGTCCCCTTTAAGTGATTTGCAAGGCAGCATAGAAAATAAGGTGTGTGTGTATGTATACATGCACATACATGTATATGTGTACACATGCACATATATGTGTACACACACATGCAAATGTTCCCACACACTAAGTACAGCAAGATCTTGGATGCCAGGTAGGTTTGATTTCCAGATCTTTTTTTTTTTTTAATGCTTCATACCTTTGGGAGAATTGCTCTTAATCTCTGCTACTTTGTAATAATTATGAGGATGACTATTACAAAATAAAGTAGTACAATACTAGCACTCATTTTTTCCTAGTATGAAACTTCCTCCCACATTTTTCCTAGTGTTTCTTTAAAGTAGGCTTAATAAGAAACTTAAAGCTCAACTTAGACATTATTTATTTTTCCTTGAACTTCTTCCCGGGTGCTTGCAACTTTCACCCAGACAAGAGCAGAGCGCTGTATATACCTCCATCAGTGGTGCCATGGTAACACTGAGCTGTGATTCTCTCCTTCACTAAATTGGGAGTGCTCATATGTATAGTACACATGTGACATTAGATATGTAGATACAGATAATACTGTGTCTGATACATAGAGGTGCTGAATAAATATTGAATAAATGGGTTTACTTGACAATGGGAAGCCAGTCTCTGCTAACAAAAGTAAAAGAAAAAGAAGAAGAAAAATGAGAGAAGAATCCCTTCAATTACATTTTAATCTATTGCAGTTCTTTGATTTGAGCTCTCCAGATATTGTAAATAAGGGGGGCTGGGTGGGGTATCTAACTTGCTGATGGGAGCTTTCCTTCAGGACCTATATATAGCAGGCAGAAATGGATTATTAGGGGGGCAGAAATGAGCGTCCTTGAATGGTCTCATGAAAGAACTCCTGTGGTTTGATTTTTCCGTACTCTGTTTAATACCTCTCAAGACTCATCACCTCTCAAACATCACTAACTATGGGTCCTGTGTGTTCCTGAGTTCATTCACTCTTGACTCCTTCCTCTTGACTCTATAGGCAAAGTTCTGGCTTTTTATTCAGGAGAGGATTAGTAGTCTGTTAGGGAATTTTGAGGTGCCGTGGTTGCTTTTCCCTCTTACTGTGAGTAGAGTGAATGGAAGGAAAATCTGCTCAGCATTGCTAAAGTGGCCTTCGGTACTGCTGATAAATATCGTTGTAAATCATTTCTGCCTCATTATGGCTATCTTCTTCCTTCTTTCTTTCCTTCCTCCATTTCTTCCTTCCTATAATAATTTGCAGAGTTTCTGCCTTGGTGCCAATTTCTAACAGCATGTTATCATAGTCTATAATTTTCACGGAATGAAAGCCCCTTTTGCAGGAGATTTCTAAGTGGGAACTGAATATCCACCTTCATAAATGATTTAACCTAGACTTCCTATGACTCCCCAGGCTAAAGTTCATAATTTTACTTTTGCCATATTTCCACATCAAAAGATTTACTCTAATTAGGATCAGAGAGGAAACAGGAGGAAGATATAAAAAGATAACCTCCAGGCTCATTTCTTCTGCAAATTCAAGTCTGCTTAATCCTACTGGCCTCATGAATTCTTTATTTATTGTAGGAACCTAGAGGGTTAAAAATGTCTAACTATTTCATCACAGTGTTAGCCATAATCTTGAATAATTAGAGACCATCTAAATGTTTCACACTGGGTGATTTCGTTAAACAAATCATAGTGCATTTATATAGTAAAATATTACACAGTCATTCTAAATCACATTGCCAAAGATCATTAATGACATGAGGAAGAGCTTGTGGTATAATTATAAAAACTGTATATCCAATACAACACAATTTCAATAACACATATAGAATAAGTACCAGAAGTAAATATACCAAGAATTTAAGAATGTTATGGGAGATTTAATTTTTTGGCTTTTTTGTTTGTTTGTTTTGCAAGATTTCTTTAATGACATTTTAAATTTATAATCAGGAACAATCCAATAAATGTTATTTTTCAAAAGCAGAACTATTCATCCCTACTTATACAGAAGAGTTACTCAAAAAAGAAAGGCGACAAACATGTACTTGGGACTTTCTTATACATCCAGAGCCTCCACTACTAGTACAAATTGTGCTGAACTTAAATACATCCTTTTTGCCTAGAGCCAAGAGGGCAGCCAGCTTTGTTTTCTGGTCTGGAGAGCTAGGGCAAGTTTGGGAGAAGCATTGACCCAAGTCCTCATTCTTTTTTTCCAGGAACATGGCATTTGTAGCACCTGCCCTGTAGAAATTGTCATCACAGAATTCTCTTTCCTTGCTGTGTTTCCATGGAAATGCTGCAGTCACTGGGCTTTCAAAATATCCATTTTTAGATATTTTTTGTTGTATAAATATAAGTCAAGTTAAATAAGGAATGTGGCCAAAGTAACCAACCTCTGCTCTTTATTAGACAGCTTAATTAAATACCCATTTCTATTTGTTTCACCTTGTGGAATCATTCTGCCACACCATTTCCTACTCAAATAGGTACAAACACACCACAGACACTCCTATATACACATGTTCCTCTACCCACCAACTCTGGAACCAGAACTAAATTGGTCTTCAAGACGGGTGATGGCTTTAAGAACAAAAATAGCCTCATCCTCTGTTTCACTTGCTGTACTGTTGTACTATTTATTTAAGAAATGAGCAGGTGATTGATGCCCAGGAAAAATTATCTTTTCAAAATGAGGGAAGAGGAGGTTCACCATGTGGATATGGTGTGCCTTTCAACATCCTTAAGGATTGTTGATACCGTTATTGTTAATCAATTGTTGTCAGCACAATGGCTGCCCAAGCTGTGCAAATGGAACAGCCAATCAGCCGGAGAAAGTGAAATAAAATGACCTCTTTCCTTAACCACTCATCTGTAAGCCTCGTTATTTTTCTTACAAACCTCCTAGGCTCTTCCTCTCTTGTCTGCTTCCTTCCTGTCTTTTTCAGTTGCCCCTTTCTCAGGCTGCCCCACTATGCAAGCGGGCGAGGGTCTGTGGGCTGACTCACTGGTTCACTGTTAGAGCTAATCTTATGTAGGGCATGGAAAGGCTCCTTTAACTGTACCCTTATCAAGGTTCTAGAAATTCTCAAATTGGACCCATTCTTTTGGATGTAGGTATTTTTGGTCACAACTACATGTGTTTTCTGTAAGAAAGAATGCACAAAACCATCTACGTGTGTATATCAGCATGGAGCAAGCAACCATTGCCAAGAAGAGAGCGGGACCGTAAAAGAAGGGTCATAGTACACTTACATTTTGATCAAGAAGAGAGGGTCTGGAAATGGCTGAAACATGGGATTTTTTTTTTTTTTTTTTTTTTTTTTTTTTTTTTTCTGGGGAGAGGGCGGGTTGATGGAGAAGGTACAGTGCTATAATGTTAAACCTTAGATAAGCAGAAAGGAAAGCGGCTCACCCATGGAAGAGAAACCAATGTGGAAGACAGTGTGGAAAAAAGCACATGTGGTTGCTGCTGCCTCACTCGCTCCATTATTTTACCTAATTAGTTCCAGCAAACATCGGCTTGTAGTAGCTTGACAGAAAAGATTGTTCTGGCTGGATCTCACTGACTGCTTAATAATCAGTAAAGTAGTAGCAGAAGTGTCCCTCTAATTTGGACTTTTTTCAAAGCATGTTTTTCAGGGCTAAATCAGAGGGACATACACAGAGGAAACCTATGGGACACTGAGAGAGCTAGAAAAATTACAGCCTATTATATGGGATATTGACTCTACTCATGGTTTAGTAGCACCAACTTTTATTTCTATCTACCTTATGGTGCTAAGCCTCAGAGGTGCTTATTCAAAACTGTGAGCTTGCAATTTAAGTTTGCTCCCACCAGGCAGTGACTGTGTGCCCCAGGTCCACAATTTCACCTCTCTCTCTTTACATCTTTTTTCTTTTAGAACTATCAAGACTTTTTAGTTTCTAGGCTTTCCTCGGTTATCCTGAGACAAAGTGACAAAAACAGAATAGAGATGCCCAGCCCAATCTAGTATCTTGAAGGACCAAATTCGATGTTGATCTTATACAAACTCCAAAATGAAGGAGTACTTCAAACTTTCCCTCTGCCCTCTAATGGGAACTGGAGTTGGCTTGCAACAAAAGCATCTTTTTTTTTTTTTTTTTTTTTTTTAAAGACAGAGTGTTGCTCTGTCACCCAGGTGGAGTGTGGTGACACAATCACAGCTCACTGCAGTCTTGACCTGCTGGGAACAAGCAAGCAATTCTCCCGCCTCAGCCTCTGAAGTAGCTGTGGCTACAGGTGTGTGCCAACATGCCCAGCTAATTTTTGTGCTTTTAAAAAAAATTTTTTTATAGAGGCTGGGTCTTACCATGTTGTCTAAGCTAAAAATATCTTTTAAATGTAATAATATGTAGCACTGATACAGTATTGATTATATGTTAGACACTGTTGATAAGTAAGATAGATAATATATTTGTGTATACATACACATATATCAACTTATTTGTAACCTTTATCACAACTCTCTGGGAGGAAAGCACTGTTATTATCCCTATTTTACTGATAAGGAAAGCCAAGGTGCAGAGAGAACAAGTAACTTACCCAAGATTATATAGCTAATATGTGGTAGAACTAGGATTTGAAACTTTTTTTTTTTTTTTTTTTTTGGAGACAGAGTTTTGCTCTGTTCCCCGGGCTGGAGTGCAGTGGCGCGATCTCGGCTCACTGCAGCCTCTGCCTCCTGGGTTCAAGCAATTCCACTGCTTCAGCTTCCTGAGTAGCTGGGATTACAGGCACCTGCCACCATGCCCGGCTAATTTTTGTATTTTTAGTAGAGACGGGGTTTCTCCATGTTGGCCAGGCTGGTTTCAAATTCCTGACCTCAGGTGAGCTGTCCACCTTGGCCTCCCAAAGTGTTGGGATTACAGGTGTGAACCACTGTACCCAGCCCCTGAAACTCTTAAAGACTATGCTACACTGCCTCTCTGTACAATAATTTTTCAGAGAATCCATCATCTCTTCCCTAAAGACTTAAATACACTTAGAAAATGTGTTTTCTCTCTAGACAAAACTGCAGCCAGAAAATATGAAGTGACATTATGCTATCATTATCAATATCCTATACTTCCTGGTTTTATGCTGATTTGAAATTAGCATATTCTCACTTACAGCAACATGTATCCCAGCTTATATGGTCTGGAAAACTTGTTTGGTGTTTTATTTGGAAAGGAAATAAACTGAACTAATTACAACCAGATTTGCAAGCTGATAAATGTGAGGGTTGCTGAATAATAATTTGCATTCCCTATAGCAATCAGCATAATACTATAGGCTTAATACTGCTATAAGTGTATTTAAAGCATTAATAATAAGGAAATAGTTCAGTCCTCACAGTCTTTGAAGTCAGCAGGGCAAATCTTGTCCTTCCCATTTTGTAGATAAGGAAACTAAGACTCAGGAGGTTACTCACCTGTACAAAAAGGACATTCTTTACACTTTCTTATTCACAGCCTCTAAAACTTATTAATCTTCCTGTTAACCTCTTCTGCCGCATCTAGGGCTTCTCTATCTAAGGAACAAAGAATAACTTGTCCAAAATCTTGAAGACTATTTTTGTCTCTCTTTATTTTTTTTAATCTTCCCTTATTGAAAAGGCCATACTGTATTTTACCATACTGAGAACCAACTCGATGAAATAATATTCTTGAGGTAGACATTTACCTATGTTTTTAATAGGGAAGACTTTAAGATGTTAGAACCAGATGGAAATTAACCAATTTATTTCATGCTTTCCACAACCTACTTTACACATGATGTCATGGAGATCGAAAGGTATAGTGATTTGTGCAAAGGCACCGTGAGTAATGGGAGGAATAAAAGCCAAAATCTGCATCTTCTGACTCCATCTATCAGTTTTCTCTCTCTACTGACTTTTTTCCTGGTAGAGCCCTGAGCTTATCTTTCCTGCTGGTCAGGTGAAGACTCCTGGTTTCAAAGCAAACACTAGACTCATCTTCCCCTCTCTCATTTATGAAAATTCTCAAAGTAGTCAAAAGTGAGCTTTCTGGCAGGCCACTGGAGACCTGTATTCAGTATGATGAGGAAAACCTATCAATAAATGATTTTTCAGTAATTCAGTTTTAACTCCTCAACATTTCCAATGCTTATTTTGTTCAAAACACTATACTTAGCTCTTTTAAAGTTATCTAGCCAGTAATACCTAGTTGTATTTTATCATCTTGAATATTATGGGAAAATGTCTCTTACATTTATTGAAATTAAGATAAGCCACCATCTTTAGCATTCAATTTTCTAACCAATCTAGCAATTTTAAAAAGAACAAAATAGTATGGGATATGTACAGAATATGCTCAGTTAATGTGCATTTAGTTCTTATTGACCACCACATTCTTTGTATATTTGCAATATCATTATACATTTCTAGGAATCAATGTGCACAGAGCACATTACTCCCTTTCGTCCTTTCTGAAAGAGGAAATAATATTCGTTCATTCTAGTCTCCTGTTCTTCCTAGTGGTGTCTCAAAGATGACTGATCTCCTTGCTCTAAGACCACACCTGTAGGTTTCCCTGAACCACAGGGAAGTTAAGCCAGGGGTAATTCCTGTCTTTAGGGACTGTCAACACCAATGGAGTAAACTTAGCAAAGACTGGTGATGAATATAAATGTAAAAACACAAAATGACCCATAGGTGTGCTGATCAGAATGGCACTGACTGGTTGAGAGTAAGTTGGGTGATTCCAGTCTAGCTACCTTGCCCTCACCCCAGCCCTGGCCTCTCCCATCTTCCCTGAGTGGAGTCTCTGCTCTCTCTCTACAGTTGTGGACATGGATGGAAGACCTTCAGAAGGAGATGTTGGAGGATGTCTGTGCAGACTCTGTGGATGCAGTCCAGGAACTGATCAAGCAGTTCCAGCAGCAGCAGACCGCCACTCTAGATGCCACGCTCAATGTCATCAAGGAAGGCGAAGACCTTATCCAGCAGCTCAGGTCAGCGCCTCCCTCCCTGGGGGAGCCCAGCGACGCCAGGTCAGCATGGGCAGAGCTTTCCAGTGGGAAATGCCTCGGGCTAGACGTGAGATAAGTCCTGTCCCCGTCTTGACTCAGCAAAACCTTGCTTTGTGGTCTTGTGTGAGCTTCGGTTTCTTAATCTGTAAGATGTAAAAATGCCTGCACCATACCCATCTTGAGTCTAGAATGAAATAGTAAATGGAAAAACTTTAATGTTTCAAAGCATTATTTATCATTCAGGATGTTATTCAGCCATCAGTAAGTAACATAAATACAACAAAAATTAACAAAAGACAAAAAAATAACAAAAGTAAAAAATCATTAAGAATTAGGGCATATTTGCTCATGCAGAGAAATAGACATTATGGAATATGGTGTTATCTGACATCTGGTCTTAGGCTGAACTCTGACCTCCAGTGCCCCAGTCAGCAAAATCAGATCATGTTGCTGATGTTTGACTTTGGACCCATGAAGACATAGAAAAAGTGTGGTGGTGTCCTACCAGTTCCCTGTTACCCAATTATGACCTTTTACCATTCCTTGCTGCCCAGAAAATAAAACTCCTTCTGCATCAACCTAAACAAACATAACTAAGGAGACAGATCCTGTCTAAAACTTTTCATTTGTTTAGAATTACCCAGGCCATTGCCTCCTTTCTACTGCCATCAATATCTAATTTTCTGTCCCTGTCAAGGACACTGGCTCCTTAGATAAAGTGTCATGAGGCCTTAGGCAAGCCCTCAGCAACCAAACCCATGCCCAGGTGCTGTATAAATAGGATTTGATGGTGCTAATGATGCCTGCCCACAGGGACTTGTTCCTATCCCAAAATCACTGAGTGCTGGGACCTCTGCCAGCTCTGGACAGAAATAATCTCATCAGCAAGTCCCAGGCCAGCCTTAGGGCCTGAGGGAATTACGTCAATTGCAGACGGTTTTTTTCACCCATACCAGTTGTCCAATTAAATAAACAATGAGAAATTACCTTTAGAAGGCACTGGCATGTTTTTCTGTTGGAAATTAATAATTTCTATTCCAAACATGCACGTGAGATGCTCCAGATCCTCCTATTGCATGCTAACAAGACAGCCTCTTTTCCTTCTTCCCCTAATTCATCTTCATGAATATATAATACATGACAGCTTTGTCTGCCTCCCTAGGAAACTCCACTGTCATTTGCTTCTGAAGAGAATTCCAAATAGTGGACAGTCATTTAACCTCTCTGGGCCTCAGCTGCTTCGTCTGTGTAATTAAGGGGTTCACTCTAGGAGTTCTGGCAGCTCTAGAATTTTGTGATGGCTTTGTGTTATCTATTCAAATACTTTTCACAGGCTTGGCTGGCTTCACTTTCTGTGGGGCTAGGCCTATGGAGATGCCACTTAACAACTGTAAACCTGCACAATGCCTAAGGGCATAAGGCTACTTGATGACGGCAAAGGCAACAATGTGTGTGATGCCTGCTCTGCAAGATTAAATTCCATGGGTTTCAGAGAGTACCGCAGGCATATGACCAAGAGCCACTGGTGACCATTCATTGTGCCAGTAACCTGACTCTAACCTAGGCTCCCCTCCCTGACATCAAAGCAAGTCAAAGAGAAAAAGAAGTAAATGGTGCTTAGTGGACATTGGCAGGATACCTCACACACACCAGAAACATCTTCCCTAGGTCTTCGTGATTTTTCTGACACTTGTCACTAGAGCACCTAAGGGAGATTTTACATCATCTCTGTGATTCCTAGTGACTGTGACACTGACATAGTGCCGCATAAAATGGTCCAAAATCATTCTCTTCCTTCTGGAAGATGAGTGATGGAGAAGGACTGAGAGGAACAATCCAGGAGAATAATCATATCCTCCCAGCAGCAAAGCCCTCAACAAATACATAGCAGATAGCACTGAGTACATCTCATGTTCTTTTCATGCCTGGGGATGTCCATGCAGTTGTGGGAGTAGAAACTGTGCCTGTATCACAACAAACAGGCCAGGGTGAGGAGGCAGGAATTGGGAGCCCTCTGAATGGTAGACAGAAGGACGCTTGACAAATTAGCCTTATGCCATCTTCAGAAACAGAATGAGCTCAGATACCATTGCTTCTGAGACAAACACAGGCTAAAAGAACATGGCTTTCAGAAAGCCTGCTGATGAGATGATTGGAAATAAATGATTTCCTCCTTGTCCTTTGACTCCTTAAATTGTGTGAGAAGCTAAGATGTCACAAGATAATGAGTGTGCCAGTTTATTTCAAGTTTTAGGGCTCTAGCTTACTCAAGGCTCTATGGAATCTAAACTTTAACTTAGCCTCCATCATTTTCCTATTATAATTACCACCACCTCATTTTGCTGAGCAAAATCAATCTGTTTATCTCTCAGTTTCCCTCTACAAGGCATCACCTCTCCCTACTACGTTTGTGGAGACTCTCCCTCCTCAAAGGAGGCTACACCTCCTCCTATTGACTGTGTTTCTCCATTTCTTCAAACCCCCACATCAAAACTGTTTGCAGCCTTTGTTGGTTGTCCCAGCTTCTTAGGATCTAGCCTTTACTCTCCTGATCAGCACTTGACACTTCACTTGTGTCCTTTCAGGAGTAATAATCATCCATACAACATGTTACTGGTCTTAGTTCATGTGCACTCTTATTTAACAGCAAACTGTGAAGTGGGCAGGGCAGAAATTATTAAGTCCACTATTATTAAGTCCACTTGACAGATAAGGGAGCTGAGGCTCAGAGAGGTGATTTCCCAGGACCACCAGCCTAAATATATCAGAGTAGAGACCTAATTCAGGTTTGCAGGCTCCAGATCCTATGCTTTCCTAAGTATAGCCTGAGCCTGTTTAGTATAATAACACCAGCCCATAACTTTAGCATAGCTTTATAAAGTGCATGCTTACAATTTTGGCAACCATGACATCATCTGTTTTAACAAAGAGTCTGTGAAGTAAAAGTAGGAAGATTTTTTTTAAATATGCCTTTAATATGTTTGTCTGTGTGTATTGTGATAGATGTATGTGTGTGTATGTGTGTGTTGAAACTATACATATTAGACTACATATAAGTGTGGAACCATTCCATTTCTCTAATATTTTATGCCTTTTAGAGTCCTTTCTCATACATAATTTCATCTTATTTCTTTCACAAGTCTGCTTGAGGAATAGGAGAACAACTAGTCTTGGAAATAGACTTGTGAACCCAAAACAGGATGCATATAGCTTTGGTTCACTCATTAAGCAGATAGCATCAGGCTCACAGCAGGAGTTTGATAAATGTCTGTTGATTGAATGACTCAACTGATTCACATCCACCTTGCTCAGATGCAGAAGGTCCCCCTCCTTCTCTGTCACTTTTAACATGGAAAGGCCTCTCCCTCCCTTTTTCTCCCCACTCTGCCACAGGGACTCAGCTGTGTCCAACAACAAAACACCCCACGGCAGTTCTATCAGCCACATCGAGTCGGTCCTTCAGCAGCTTGATGATGCCCAGGTGCAGATGGAGGAGCTGTTCCATGAGCGGAAGATCAAGCTGGACATCTTCCTGCAACTGCGCATCTTTGAGCAGTACACCATCGAGGTACTGGAGCGGGCAGCAGGACGGGAGGTGGAAAGGGGCCAAGATGCTTCCTGGCCAAGGGCACTGCCCCAGGGACAGGGCAGTAGCCTAAGGAAATTAGAGCATCCAGCATGCATTTTTAGAACACAAGAAATTCCCAGTCCACTACGACATATTCCTTCCAGTGCTTCTCATCCCCTACTGCCGAGCGGAGCCCCTCTAGTTTACTTTCTGTCTGTAGATTACTTTCTTGAGAAGGTTTTTTGTTTGTTTGTTTTGTTCTGTTGAGATGGAGTCTTGCCCTGTTGCCCAGGCTGGAGTGCATTGGCACCATCTTGGCTCACTGCAAGCTCCATCTCTCAGGTTCAAGTGATTCTTCTGCCTCAGCCTCCCAAATCGCTGGGATTACAGGCACGTGACACCACACCTGGCTAATTTTGTATTTTCAGTAGAGATGGGATTTCACCATGTTGGTCAGGCTGGTCTTGAACTCCTGACCTCAGGTGATCTGCCTGCCTTGGCCTTCCAGAGTGCTGGGATTACAGGCATGAGCCACTGTGCCCAGCCAAGAAGTTTTTTATTGCTATCTATTAGAGTCTTACTTGGCATTTTCCTGAAATACATGGAGCTGGTAGTTCGATGATGGGAGTAGAGTCATTGAATTTCACAGCTTTATGAATGGGTAGATGTTAAAATTAGGTGGCCTCCTTAGAGCTGATAATATAAATCATGCATTAGATTCAATCACACAGCAGTTAAGAAGCCAAGCACCACAGGAAGGGGAATTTGTATCTGCAGTTTGATTTCTACGTGTTAAGAAAGTAAGCCTGTGCTAAGATCATTTGTTAGTTCTTCTCATAAACTCCTCAGTTTATTTTTGGAAGGTTGGAATCACATATTCTGGTAAATTTATGTCCCCTTTATCATACCAATTAGTAATGTCTTCTCTCACATAATTTCCCCCTTTTAATATTTGCTTTGAAACCGTAACTAAAGCCAGGCCAATAGGGTTTCTGTGGTATGAGGAATATCCAACATAAGGCACTTTTTCCTTTTCAGGGATGGCAAAGGGTTGAATTAAAGGCATGTCTTCTCTTTGCTCCTGGCTGGTATGGTAGGAGGAAAAACCAACTTTCCACCCACCATTTCTTAACTTTGTTTTCCATTCCAACCATCTCTCTGGAGTTAGGGCCTCTGGGTTTCTGGAGAGTGATCTTCCCGATAATATCTGCGGAAACTTCAGTGGAACAGCTTTAGAAGGAAATTTTTAAAAAGAATATATTGAAAGCTCCAATATCCCATCCTAATCCAACTCAATACAAGAGACTGTCTTGGGAACAGCTACCCTTTGCTTTAATCCTGGGTCCAAAAACGTTCATATTGAGAATCTGAAGTGTAAAAGAAAAGCAATCATAAAGGTATTCATCTTTCTATCCTTTACTTTCTTACAAGCACATCTGTACTCCAGCCTCCTTGGGAGAACTTGTAATTTCTTGCTTAAAGACTTCACGTTCTAAAAGATGCTTTCTGGACAGGTCCTGGAACAAAGGAGAAGTTAAGCCTTTAAATCTAGATCTTAAGTATCCTTCCAACTGATTTCATAACCTTACGTGAATTTATTTATACTTTTTATTTATTTTGAATGTACTCTCAGGATTTCAGGTGGCAAGTAGTATCAAAACATGTTTTGAAAAACAATCAAAATACCAGTGGGAAAATAAAAATATTGACATGTAGTGAAAAGTGTATGTAGTGAACATTTTAAAGGCAGTGTAACAAGGTAATAAAGAGGTAAAAGAGAGGGTTTGGGTCATTATTCTTTAGTAATTTGGATTGAGATGTACAAAAATAAATACAGGCTAAGTTGATTAAAGTAGCCAAAGGCACTCCTGCAATCATTCCTCAGCTCCATTTTGCCCCCTGGGAGTGAAGATATCCATGGAGAAATTATGTTAGCAGGTTTGGTGGTTTTGCTGTTGTACTTCTTATTTACTCTCCTGTCATTCTGGGTCTGCTTCAAAACATGCTTAAGGGGGAGGAAACAATCTGAGGGTTTGGAATAAGTTTTATTTGAAAAGATGGCTGTGGCCTGGAAGTCAGGGTTGCTGGTTCAGTGCTGGAATGGGTCAGTTAGCTTCGCTTTGACATCATCTATGCCCCTCACATCAGCTGGGGGCATCACATGGGTGTCTGCTTGCTTCGATTCTAGGCAAATCCAGTTCCACTCCTAAAAAACGATCTAAAACATATGGAGAAAATATCCTTTAAAAAAGTGGGTTTAAATCGCATGCATTAAAATTGGATCTGGTTTAAAGGTTACGAGAGAGGAACTTGATACTTAAATTATGGGGCCGAGGGTGGTGGCTCACGCCTGTAATCCCAGCACTTTGGGAGGCCAAGGCTGGCAGATCACTTCAACTCAGGAGCTCAAGACCAGCCTGGGCAACATGGTGAAACTCCATCTCTACCAAAAATAGAAAAAATTAGCTGGATGTGGTGGTGGGCACCTCTGGTGCCAGCTACTCAGTAGGCTAAGATGGGAGGATCACTAGAGCCCAGGAGGCGGAGGTTGCAGTGAGCTGTGATCACACCACTGCCGTCCAGCCTAGATGACAGAGTGAGAACCTGTCTCAGAAAAAAATTAAAAAAATAAAAAATAAACAAATAGATTGTGGGATTTGCATTCTTTAGCCTTTGTATGTATAAAAATTCCTCTTCGTACCCCAAGTACTGGACAACAACTGGACAACCTGGTATGCAGGCTAGCACGAGTGTGAGGGCCTCATAAAGTGAGGGAGAGAAAAATCATGATAGGATTCTGCATCCTCTGGTGTAGGCTATAACATCCGGATTTTAGAAGGGGTCTTATTCCCTTGTCTTGTGGGAGAGGCCCAAAAGCTTGGGGAGAATGCCACATCTAATCTTAGAACTGGAAATCCTGCCAAACCTATGAAAGTTCTGCTTTGAGTCAGATTGTCAGAATTTATTTTTGAGGGTGTTGAGATTATTCAAATACCAGCTATGTCTCACTGTGGGGATGAGGAACGAACTTTTAGAGAAGCTTCTAAGTGTGAAACTGAGGGTGGTTTCTGTAACGAGAGGTGTGTTTATGCTGACATAAGCCAGGGCAGGGTCTGTGATTATAGGACCTACAGTGTGGTTTCTTTCCTAAAGGAAGGCATTTGATAGACATGCTCCAGATTCCTCGGGATTACCGAACACTGGAGGAGGCCTGCTACCCTGCATCTGAGGAATCTAAGCGTGACTCCTTAGGCATATCACTGAGGGCCCAGATGAGCCAGTTAATGTAATCAGTAGGATAGCATATGAGCTGCTGCACCACTCTCTTTTTACTCAATAATAATGGTGCTCACTTTATAACCTGGAATGAGATCATAGGATGCGCCCACGTAAAGTGAAACATCCTAAATTTTTAGTCAGATGTTCAAAACCAGGCCCATAGCTGGATTTCTGGTATACCTTCTTGGACTCCATGGAGACCAAAGTGACCTATAATGGAACATGATGTTCTGTAATGTTTTTTTCCTGTTGGTTCAGCCTCCTTCTATGAAAGACATTTTATATAAACTAGTTACGATAGAAGAGACATTTCACCAAATACAAATGTTTATTTTGTGATGGTAAGAATATGGGTGATTTTTTTTTCTTATTTTTGATACTTTCTTACATTTCCAAGTTTTATACAATTAGGAAGGACAATCGGAAAGAAATGAAAAATATTTTTAGAAGCAAGAATAGGCCAGTGGTCTCTGAACATTTTTGATTATGTACCTTCTCAGTTTTTTTGAACTTGCAACCCCCTACATATAAATATTTATTCATTTTTAAGTTACAAAAATGTTTGGTCACTGGCTAATAATTTCAAAACTCAACACGCTCTTAGGAAGAGGTTTAGATTTTTTCATTAGAAGTTGTGGGTTCCATATTTCAAATAGTCTTCTGATAATTTCCAATTATTTTTTCCCTGGTTTCTTGAGAGATCGGATTAGATTGTCATTGTTGCCTTACCCCATAATGTGACTGACAGAGAATTCAAAGTTCTCTTGTGCTTTCATGATTAGTATTATCTTCAAACTGCAGTTTCTTTGCAGGAACCTCGTTAAACCATGTGTCTTTTTGTGAAGGTTAGTTTAGTTAAAACTAGATAGTAGATACATCTATTTAACTGGACAAATGAAAAAAAGCAATAATTTGAAATGTGCAGAAAGCAGTGAACAAATGAGCTACAGTCAGCCCCACAGAGTTGTGACACTCCTACCTTCCCTGAGGAGCCCTCTTTTTCATGCCCTCCACAAAGCCATCTGCCATGTGATCAGAGTGAGACTCCAGCACCAGTCTACTAATGAAAATCCTGGGAAATTTTATACACTTTGTATTGGCTTGTTAAAATATATGTGCATAATATAATATATATACACATATATGCATATTTATATCAAGATAGTTTTTCTATTATCAATAGATAATTTGGGGCATTTTCTGAGATGGGCATACTCATGTTGAAAAGCCTTAGAAATGACACCAAGAAAGATAGATATTCTAGACAAGGAACTTTCTGAAAATATGGGCCACCTTTATAGTTTTTCTTTTAAATATCTGTGTAATTGCAAGCAAGGTGTGCTTAACGCACCTGAAAGTTTATTGAGTAATTAACCTGAGTAGGGGATGATCTACCAATTCTAAATCTATGGGGTTCATGTAAAGCAAATAGGGGCCAGGCTAAGGCTGGGGAGAAACGGCATTCAAGGAAGAAACTTCTACCTAAAGAAGATAAGCTGATTATAACTTACTGGTGGTCTCAACTCTTCAATTAGTTGCTTGCAGAGGCCCTTAGCATTTTATATTAGAAAGAGACCATTCAGTCAGCCTTTTACCTGTATAGAAATTCAATTCAGTAAACATTTGGTGAGCACCTACTTATGCAGCAAAAGCCATGTTGGACATTGAGGATATAACAGGGAGACACAGAAACAGAATCGTCATACAATTTAAGAATTCTGTGATAGAGTCTCCTGGTTTGCAGAGAACACTGGAAGGGGCAGATACTTAGCCCAGTCAGGATGTCCATGGAGGGTTTCCCAATGAGGTTACATCTCAGGGCAGGCAAAAGTTGGTGGCTAGGATTTGGCATCCCTGGAGGATGCCATCCAGCCTCTACCAGAATATCTCCAGAGCCCAGAAAGGGGCTTAGCAGGGAAGAGAGAAGAAAGGCGGGAGCTCACGATCTCACTATTATGTTGAACCAAAATCTCCACCTTTTACACTTCAGTCCTTGTTCCGCTCTCTGGGGGGGGGAAAAAAAGAAAGAAAAAGAAAAAGGAATTAGTCTGCTCCCTCTTACTTGGGAGCCTTAAAAATATTTGAAAATGCTTATCATAGGCCTCTTTTCCTTTATCTGAAAAATGGTGAGATTGTATGAGTTATTTCTGCAATCGCCTGACTCTAAATATTTTATTATGATTTCTCCTTAGTGTCAGCCCTCTGTGGTATATATCCCCTATGTTATTCATCTCTTTCTGGATAGGACATGGTCTCCAGCCACTGACTGTCTTGGTCAATGTCTGCTGAAGGGAGCGTGGCTCACATACAGGCTTGGATGTGTCCTCTTCAGAGCACTGGCTCTGATGCAGCCCAGGAGATAGGTACCTTTTTAAT
Source organism: Mandrillus leucophaeus (assembly GCF_000951045.1). NCBI lineage: Eukaryota > Metazoa > Chordata > Mammalia > Primates > Cercopithecidae > Mandrillus > Mandrillus leucophaeus. Next base: position 2,657,118 of record NW_012100654.1, on the reverse strand, counting down.
GACTTCATCACCTGTCTTGTCTAGGCTTTGCTTGCATAAAAGTTCCTGGTTGTTATTTCAAAGTAAGGCTTCCAGTACACTGACTTTTAAAAAAATAACCTTAAATGGCAGCTTTTATATTTTGTCACTCAAATTTAGTCTTTTTCTTTTTTTTCTTTTTTTTGCACAGTTCTTCTGCCTGTGAAAATAGATGTAAATTTAACTTATTATTACTATCAATGTTGTAGCTGTTTGAAAAGTTGGGCAGGTAAGACAGAACTGTCTGGTGCGTCACTACAGGCTCTTCTTGGGGGGACACAGAGCCATTAGTCTGCACAGTCACTGTTAGCTGTGGATCATCTAAGGGCCCATCATCTAGTCCAATTTTGCCACTTTTTCTTCCATAAAAACCATTTGAGACTGCAAGGCCTTGCTGTTCTCCACGTTTGCAACATGCCACATCCACCAACATAGCAACTATATCAAGAAAGAAGCTAAGATCTATTTGAGGTCATCTTTGTGGACTCTTCCTAATGATCACTGTCACATTTTCTGAATGTACCCCCAGAACCTTTGGGAAAAACATGTAGAATTAATACAATGAAGTAAACCTAATCCTCACAAAATATTTATTTCATAGTCTCTTCTAGACTTTTTGACAAATTAATTTCAGGATCACTGGGAGGTTTTCCCTACTATCGTCCTTTTTTTAAAAAAAAAAAAAAAAACAGGATTATTCACAGGCTTTAGTATTCTGGTAGGTCACCTGTTTTCAGTAGAACTGTCAAAAATCCCTGATGAAATGTTCAGATCGCTCTGTAATGGGGTGGATCTGGGGCTGTGGACCTGAGCTCAAGTAACATTATCAATCTTCAAATGCTGTATGCTCCTTCTTTCTGGTAAGGATGCAGTAGAAGGTATTCAGCTTACACGGGGGGGAAAACACTCTGACACTCAAGCATAACTAGGTTCTAGAATGAGTGAGCAATATACGTTATAGGAGCTCTTCAACAAAAGAGAGATCTTTTAAAAGGAGAATAGAGTTCCACAAATCTCAAAATGATAAAAGGCAATGGTATGGACAAAATTATAAAAAGGAATGACCAAGATCCCGCCCAACCCTGTTAATTGACAGTTGTGATTATATCAGGGACCTCAGGGGTTTTTTGTTTGTTTGTTTTTTGAGACAGAGTCTGGCTCTGTCACCCAGGCTGGAGTGCAGTGGCACGATCTCGGCTCACTGCAAGCTCCGCCTCCCGGGTGCACGCCATTCTCCTGCCTCAGCCTCCTGAGTAGCTGGGACTGCAGGCACCTGCCCCCACACCCGGCTAATTTTTTTGTATTTTTAGTAGAGACAGGGTTTCACTGTGTTAGCCAGGATGGCCTCGATCTCCTGACCTCATGATCCGCCCACTTCAGCCTCCCAAAGTGCTGGGATTACAGGCGTGCGCCACCGTGCCTGGCCAAGGACCTCAGTTTTAATCATGATGGTAGAGAAGAAAAGAACATGAAATTGGCCATAAAAATTATCCAATTATCCAAATTATTCAATTGGTATAGAAATTAAGTAATTGAACATTGGAACTCATCAATTACAGCATTTTTGCAATATGTTCTCACATTAATTTGCCAAAAATTAAAAACAACTGAGTGGATTTCATTACTTTCAAGTCCCTTTTCTTTTCTGGAAATTTGTTACAATATTCCCAAAGGTCTTTAGCTATTTAAACAAATATTTTAACTCTTCAGAGAGATTATACATATTACTAAAACATGGAAATGCTATGATAACTTTAAAATAATCTGCTTTAGAATTCACTAATCTTATCATTTTAAGAATTGATTAACAGAGAGAAACTCAACATTATGTTGGACAAGAGTAAATGACCATGGTACTTTAGCTAGTTTATTCATCGCAGTAACCTATATCGATACATTATAGATAAAATAGCTCTTCCCACGCAATGAGATGGTTTCTTCAGCTGCAATATGTCTTTCCCTCTCAGCCAGCATTTGTAGGCCAGTGGAGAGTATTTGTCTTCCACTTTCCTCATCTTCACAAAAATAATGATGTCGTAAAACAGAAAGATGCTCATTTTGCAATTGACAACGCAGGTATGTCAATGGCATCCCATCACAATGTAATGCCATGGACCCTTTCTTCCTACTGGTAGTTGGAATGAGATTGAATCTTAACATATGCAACATATGTAGTGTCCATTAATGTATATGATCACCTTTGTTGAGAGACAGTAATGCTGTGATCAAGTGTGTAGTATTTTGAGTTAGACTGCCTGGGTTCGAAACCTGTTTTACCACCTTTACTAATTGTTTGGCCTTAGGCAAGTTGCTTTGCTTTTTTTTTTTTTTGAGACAGGGTCTCACTCTGTCACCCAAGCTGGAGTGCAGCAGCCTGATCTCGGCTCACTGCTATCTCTGCCTCCTGGGTTCAAGTGATTCTCCTGGGTTCAGGCCTCCAGAGTAGCTGGGATTACAGGTGTGTGCCACCATGCCCAGCTAATTTTTGTATTTTTAGTAGAGACGGGGTTTCACCATGCTTGCCAGGCTGATCTCGAACTCCTGACCTCAAGTGATCCACCTGCCTGCGCCTCCCAAAGTGTTGGGATTATAGGCGTGAGCCACCACACCCAGCTGGGCAAGTTGTCCTTGAAGCCTTGGTTTCCTCATTTGAGAAATGGAGATGAGATAGTATTTCCCAGTCTGTTGGGATACTGTAAGGATTTAATAAGTTAACACACAATATTTTTAGCAAAGTTCCTGGCAGTTAATCAGCACTTAATACATTGTAGTCAGCATTGTTATTATTCATAATATGTTTTCTTTTATATATATATTTACTTCCAGGTTTTAAGCAATTAAACATCCCTTCTTATTCTTTCTCATTGTTTCTCTTCTGATTTGTTACTGAGTCATATTAGGAGATCCCTGAATGTTTATTCAGAGCACCTGCTGTGGGAGCCAAAGTCATTTGCTCTTGCCTTACAGAGACCCTGCCTGTGTAGGGAACAGATCACACTTCTATCTGCTGCAACTTAAGTCTCAAACCAAATTGCAGATGTGTCTCCTATTCATGACAAAGGCCTCTGGGACCAGAGAATTCTATATGGGTTAATATTGCCTTTATACTGAGCAATCTGGCCGAGTTGGTTTTAAAAAAATTACTAAGCTCTTTAAAAATATACTGTACTCTGCTCACTTCATCAGCACATACACTAAATTGGAACGATACAGAGATTAGCATGACCCCTGACGCACAAATACGTAAAGCATTCCATAGAAATTTTTTTTTAAAAAAAGAAAAAAAATACTGGAGGAAGGCAGTGTGTTTTCTTGCAAGGATAAATTATGCCTGGCATTTATCTAAGGCCACAAACACACAATTTCTTGGTCTGCTCAAAAATATATAATTAATTTAAAAGGCTCATGTGAAGTGAAGAAAACTGAATTATGAGGTTTTTTTTGTTTGTTTTTGTTTTGTTTTGTTTTTTAGAAGAAAACAGGAAGGGTAAAACTGGCACTTTTCTGAAGTGAGAATAGTAAAAAGAAGGATACGCCCCAAAATCAATTCTTGGGGCAGCCCTATTGATGTAACACCATGGCTAAGAGCATTGGACTTGGTCATCAAATGCTCAGCTTTGCCACCACCAGCTCTGAGACCATGGGAAAAACTATGGCTTCTCTGTGCTTTCATTTCCTCCTATAGTGCTATGAGGATTAAATAAAGTTGATCAAGCACTTAACACACTGCCTGCCGCATGATAAATGCACAATACAAAGTAAAATGTCTTCTTCAGTCATACTGTCTTCTTCGTCATTATTGCCAACATCAAAACACTGATCTGAAGAAAGAACTACACAGTGAGATTTCCAGTGTTGCAGGTGGTAAAGAGTTGAAGTGGGTAGACCATAGGAAGTGGGAATAAAAGGGGGGCAGGTGAATTTTGATTCAGGCAGATACACATCAAAACATCTGGGGAAGAGGGATGATAGCTTTCTCTACACATAAATACTGGGGAATACCAAGAAAACAGGAGGAACCAATGGAGAGAGCTCTCTGAAAACAGAGCTCAAGGCGACTGCTAAACCAACTCCTATGAAGCAAATTTTCATGGCAGAATACTGGATTTGGTGGATCTCATCTGGCAGGAACAGCTTGGGCTTCTTTGTGAAGTGAGGCTTCCCATTTTCCATTTCCCACTGCCTCTTACCCTTTTTTAAATTTTATTTTGGCTCTTTCTCTGGTTTCCCTTATTGATGTCTCAGAGTAGATACTTGTTAGAATAGAAATATTGCCGATGTATCTGTCAAATAAGTCATCATTTCCTAACTCCCCAATTAATTCAGGAGAGTAAGGGAGACAGAGGCCACTAGAGCAAGTGGGGAACTGAACGGGCCAGGAGCTGAGACAGTGGTAACTGAGTGGAAGGAGAAAGCAAAATAGGTTGACTGAAAGTGGAATGCCCTCTGGGAACCTTGTGTTCCATCTTTCGTTCACTGGCTTCAGGCCCTAGTTTCTAGCCTGAACAAATTCTCTCCAGATGGAGTAAAATCACTAAATTCACTCGCTGGCACAGGTTTTTCTTTTCCGTCTTGTCTCTCTGTATTAGCAAACTCACCCATGACCCATGTTATTAGATAAGCCAGAGAAAAATATCTGGGTCTGGGTGTTGTCGTGAAGCTCTTCATGCCAGAGGGTTTACTCTGAAGGGTGGTCAGGGCTTAAGCAGATTGGGAGGAAGGACAAGGGCATTTCAGGGCTGTTAGACCAGTGAAGAAGGCTGGAGACAGCAGAACTTGCTCTCAGCATCAGCAAGTAACCCATCTGACTGGTTCATAACAAGAGCACAGGGTCAGGCTGGAAAAAAGGTTTGTTTATTAGCAGTAAGGTCAGCTTCATGTTTGAAAACAACTATTTTTCTTTTTAAAAAATGGACCCCTATTGTCTTCCAACCTTATGCCCCAGAAAGAAGATGGGGAGGAAGAACCTAATGAAAAAAACATTCCTAGAGGAAACAGAAAATACTTAGGAAAGAGAATAATTTAAATTCAGTGTACATTAAACACACACAAATCAGACTAATTGAAAGCTGTGGGCATCAGTGCCTGGGGGAGAGAAGAAAGGGGAATCCAACAGAAAGAGGAGACAGCCTGTGGACCCAGGGAGGGCAGCCTTAGGAGGCGGCCCTGGAAATTCCCATTCTCCAGGCTTCATAACAGACCTGGGTTCCTCAATTCAATGGTGTCAGGCGATGAGAGTGGGGGAGGGTAAGGAGAGGAGAGGAAAGAATATAGAAACACCAAATATCGAATCCTGGACATATTTCACATTTAGCTTAGATTAGAATTCCCAAGATCCCAGAGATCACTCTCTCAACTAAAGCCCTCTGACCTGACTCTGTTCTCCCTCACCAGGACCATCGGCACCTTCCACTCCATAGATTCCTGCCTGTGGTACTCCTGGGATCTTCCTGCCGCAAATAGATACCTCATAGACTCAGTTTCACAGAAACAGAACCTAAAATCAAAAGAAAAGGCAGGCTCTTCCTTTCATGCTTGTTGTCTTAGTTTTATTCTAATTCCCCTTAGTTCGTAGGCCAGAAAATGGAGTAAAAATTGTGGTTTGGGCTATTTTCCATATATTATCCAATAAAGAACTTACATCCAGAATATATTTAGAACTTTTACAAATCTACAATGAAAAATTAACTCAATTTTTTAAAAAGGGCAAAAGACTTGAAAAGACATCTTACAAAAGTAGATGTACAAATGGTCAATAAGCATTTGAAAATGTTCTCACCATCATGAGTCATCAGGAAAATACAACTTAAAACCATAATGAAACAGCGCTTCACACCTCCTAGCATGGCTAAAATTAAATAGACTGATAATGCCAAATGATGGTGAGGGTAGAGCAACTGGAACTTGAATACATTGCTACTGGGAATGTAAAATATTACAATCATTTTAAGGAACTCTGATGGCTCCCTTATAAAGTTGAACATACACCTACCCTATGGCCTATATATAATTCCACCCCTAGGTAATTATGCAAGAGCAATGAAAACCTATGTCCCCAGAAAGACATCTATAAGAACTTTCACATCAACCTTATTCATATGAGCTAAACACTGGAAACAACCCAAGAATTCATTAGGAGGAGAATGGATAAACACATTGTGGCCTATATATACAATAGTACTCTATTCAGCTGTAGCAAGGAATGAACCACGCATACACACAGCCACATGGATGAATCTAACCAAATGTTAAAAAAATATATTCTGTATGATTTCATTCGTATAAAATTCAAGAATAGGCAAAACTACATCTATGATGATAGAAATCAGAAATTGTTACCTAGTTGTGGGTTGGGGAGGGGAGGAATGGATTGGAAGGGGGCACAAGTAGGTTCTCTAGAGTGATGGAAGGCTCTATAGTTTAATTTTGGCGATGACTACATGGGTGTATAAAATTGTCAAGACTCAGAACTGAATGCTTAAAATATGTGTATTTTGTATGTAAATTATACATCAGTTTTTAAAATACAGTAACGAAAAAAGATATTTACAGGCCTAGTTCTATAAAAACTATAAAAGCCTATTTATATTTTAAATTATGCTTTTTTTAAAAAAAAAAAAATAGAGTCTCTATCACCAAAGCTGGAGTGCAATGGCATAATAATCGCTCACTGCAACCTTGAACTCCTGGGCTCAAGTGATCCTCCTGCCTCAGCCTCCCAAGTTGCAAGGACAACAGGTGCATGCCACCATGCCTGGCTAATTTATTATTATTTGTTTTGGAGAGACAGGGTCTCACTGCATGGACCAGGCTGGTCTTGAACTCCTGGCCTCAAGTGATCCTCCCACCTTAGCCTCCCAAAGCACTGGGATTATAGGCACAAGCCACTGCACCTAGGCTAAATTATCTTTTTAAAAATAATCTCTTTTAGTCTCATGAGTCTAACCCCATTCTCGAGTTAGAGAATGAAGTACTTTTCAAAGATGGGGCTACAACAAAAACCTACGTTGCCTGTCAACCCACTGGTTCCTGGATCCCCCAAGGACGCCCCGCAATAAGTAATGCTGGGTTTTCCTGCTGAGCTCAGCAGTTCTCTCAATTGACCTGAAAAGATATGGGGTGTGAAGTGAGAACCTAGGGCAGCGAGGGTGATATTTTCAATGTCCCCATTTCTGCTTCAAAGAGAGCAAGTACAATTTAACCTGTTTCTATTTTGCTTGAAGAAGGGTCTTGCTGTTAGACAAAAATGAAATCCTGTGACCCATGGCTTTCCCATCCCAGCATGTGTGCCCCAGCATGGGATATAAGAGCACTGCTCCCACTTGCTTCGGTCCATCGTCTGTCTCCCTGTGTCACTGATGCTCCTGGAGCAGCAGTTTTTGATAACTTGGAAGGTTATGCCATGTGGGAGCTGGCATGAGACCCAGCATCATGAAAACTACTCAACTAAGGCTCTGGGATATATGCTTAGATGGCCTGGGCCATCCTGGGAATGTGTGACCTGGAGTGACACTTTCCTATCCTGAGAAAAGAGGATGACAGTACGCATGCTGTCGCCTTCATAGGGGTGTCATGGGGGTAGCACAAGATAGCAGATCTGAAAACCATGTTTACAAACTTTTAATTTGGATTCACACCGGTGGAGTTATCTAGTTCAGTCTTCTGAGTTCCTAGTCTGTGGATGATTGCAGAGATTGTAAAGGAAGTACAGGATTTAGTCCCTATTTGCAGAAAACTGAGAGTAGACCTGGTGAAGTCATGTGAGTTAAGGTGTAGAGAAATGAACAATTAGCAAGTTGCTATTGGGGCAATGTTTCCATTCATTATATGCTTTAGTATTCATTAGAATAACGAATGCCTTTCAATTGATTAAATCCGCTTGAATTTCTGGAGGTATGCTACACATTTATATTTTGTTTAGTGTTTAGTCACTATTTTTAGGTGTCAACCTTTGTAATAGAAGGACAGAATGTTGCACAATACAACATGGGAATCAGAGTAGGACCCCTGGGTTTGATGGACACTACTCTTTAACTGATTGTGTAACTTTGGGCCATTCACCAGGCTTTTCTAGCCCTCTGTTTCTGTTTCTGAAATAAACTCGCTACTTAATTTCTGAGAACCTCTTTAGTTATGAAAAATACAGCAACCACTGTGGGATGGTAGACAAAGTCTTTGCAGTTAGTAGAAGAACTTTATCCGTCTCTGGCAGGTTGAATCACCCCATCTGTCTGTGTGAGGGTCAACTTCCTCTTCTAGAAGATGGACCTGGAGATCTCCATCATGCCTGCCTCACTGGGTTATTGTGAGGATTGAACAGCAAGGAGTATGCAAAAACTCTATAAGCCATAATTCATAATATAAACGTTTGCTGCTGTTCCTTTGCTGTTGCTACAGGCATTGAAAAACCTAGAGAGCACTCTTGGAACCATGTATACAAGAGTGCATGGCAATGTTGCTTAAATAGTCTAAGGGTTGAAGAATTCCAAAGCAGAGACTTATCTGAGGGCTGGATTCATGAATAAGGCTTGGAATCGTAAGTCTAAACCTAACATTCTCTCGTGGACCTGGTGAGCCTGTGCTGACGACAGTGGTTCCCTCACAGGTGACAGCAGAGCTAGACGCCTGGAATGAAGACTTGCTTCGGCAGATGAATGACTTCAACACAGAGGACCTAACCCTGGCAGAACAGCGGCTGCAGCGCCACACAGAACGGAAGCTAGCCATGAACAACATGACTTTTGAGGTCATCCAGCAGGGACAGGATCTGCACCAGTACATCATGGAGGTCCAGGCATCAGGTGGGTGACCTTGCTTATTCTTCTGGCAGGGGAAATGATGAAAACAAGCATACCAGCTAGCCTGCAAGGAGCACTGCCACATCGTTTATTCATTTTATTCCTACAGCTACAAAGAATAGAGACTTCTACCCACATTAAAAAAAAAAAAAAAGAAAAAGAAAAAGAAAGGAAACGAGACCAGGTGTGGTGGCTCATGCCTGTAATCCCAGCATTTTGGAAGGCTGAGGTGGGTGGATCATTTGAGGTCAGGAGTTCGAGAGCAGCCTGGCGAACATGGTGAAACCCCCATGTCTACTAAAAATATAAAAATTATCCAGGTGTGGTGGTGGACGCCTGTAATCCCAGCTACTCGGGAGGCTGAGGCAGGAGAATCTCTTCAACCTGGGAGATGGAGACTGCAGTGAGCAGAGACCATGCCACTGCACTCGAGCCTGTGCGGGAGTCAGATGAAAAAAAAAAGAAACGGAAGCCATGAGAGCTGAAATAGTGCCCAAGGTTACCCAGTTAGGCTGTGCTCAAGTTGAGAATAGGGCCAGGGTCTGCTGGTCTGCAGAGAGAGTGAGAGAACCGATGATGGCAATCAGCACAGATTCCTTTAAAAAACAGTAGCCTGGAAAAACAAACCAGAAGCAGTCAGACATTCATATGGATTGTATTCACATGCGTAGCGGTTTCCTCTTCTGCTCCTGACCCCTGCTGCCAGCACGCATTCTCTAGCCCTATCCTCTACTCCTAAGCTACCTCCTTGTCTCCTGTTCCTGCTTCTTAGTCTCCTCAATTTTTAATCACTGGTCTTTGGGTGAGTATAAGCAGTACTGATAAACATTTATGACAAGATCATATAATTTTGTATCTTCTCAGAAAAACATGGCTGAGTTACTCAGATTTAACTTCTTTTCCTGCTCAAGATTTATTCAAAATTTATCTAACAAGTGAGTGAGTCCTTACTATTATACTTCCCACTCCCCAAGTAAGCCTTTGATGTTAGAATGAGAGAGTGCCATGGTGATCCACTGGTCCAGAAGAAAAGAAGTCACATGGCTGGTCACATCCCAGGGGAATGCTAGAGCCCATAACTCTACCTCCCAACCCACTCCACTGCCCTCCTACCCAGGTCCTTGTTGGCTCAGGTGCCTCACTCTCCAGCACGAGGTAGACAGGGACTAAGGCCATCAACTATAAAACGCAGTTGGGTCATGTCCCTGCTTATCCTGAAGGATATGGAAATCCTGAGATTGTCGGGGGGACCTTAGCAGTCATACTGAACTTTAAAGTACTGTGTTTCTTTTGATGACCTGAAAGAGTAAAGACCAGCTTTCAAAGGGACTTCACTCCTGACCAGAGGAGAGATAGTCTAGTAAATTCTGTTCACTTTTGTCAACATAGTCTGTCCTTGAATTTTCATCTGTGCTGTGAACAGACTGCATCTGAGACCCAGGCCTGTTCACAGGTGTGCAGCTGAAACCCAGGCCTATTCACAGGTATGCAGCTGGTGCTCTGTGTAGTCCCAGGAAGGGCTACTCACCTTGCAGTCTGTCTGGGGACTTTTTTTAAATGACAGTGCCCAGGCCCCATGCCCTGATATTCTGATTTAACTACCTCTAAATGAAACTTGGGCAACAGCAAAAAGCTCCTCAGGTGATTCAACTGTGTGGCCAGGGCCAAGAACCACTGCTTTTAATTGTGATAATTAAGCCACAACAGCTGACATCTCTGGAATGACCTAGGACAGTGGCTCTCAAAATGTGATCCCCATATCAGCAGCATTAGCATCACCTGAGGATATGTTTGAAATGCGAGTTCAAGGGCCCATACCTGAACCCATTACATCAGAATCTCATAACATAAATGTTTGCTGTGGTTCCTTTGCTGTTGCTATAGGCATTGAAACAGCGCATACTCTTAAAGCCCTGTACACAAGAGTACGTGGCAATGTTGCTTAGATAGTCTAAGGGTCAAAGAATTCCAAAGCAGAGACTGATCTGAGGGGTGGATTCATGAATAAGGCAATGTTGCTTAAATAGTCTATGGGTGAACAGAGTGTGGCCCAGCAATCTGTGGTTCAGTTAGCCCTCCAGTTGATATTGTGCACCACTGACCTAGCATGTTGCTACTCAGTGTGGGCTCTGGGCCCAGCAGCACCAGCATCACTTGGGAGCAGATTAGGAATGCAAAATCGCTGGCCTTATCCCAGACTTGTGAATCTGAAAGTATATGTTAATGAAATCTCCAGGTAAATTAAAATTTGGAAGTCAGTGTTCTAGGACATGGACTGTACCTTATTAGGGAAGTGGGGGAAACCATAATCCCTTCTCTGATTGGGAATCTTACCTGGACTCGGCATTTAGCCCCATGACCTGCCCTCATGGTACTCACTGTAGCTGTCTATGCAGCTACGACTGGGAACCATAAGAGAATGCAGACACAGCATCTAGCAGAGAGACAGGCAGAGAAGCTATGCAGGGATGCTCACCCTTCATCTCTCATGGTGGATGTGTCCCGCAGGAAAAGGAGCCTTGTCTGCCTGGACACCTGCAGCACTTACTACCAGGGTGCTGACGTGACCCTGGGCAAGCCAACCTCTGTCCCAAGAGCCAAGTATCCATAGTAACAGAAAGACTACTGGGAGCTGGAAGTCCCTGAGGACTGCTTGTGGCTGAGGTGGGCTGTGCTTGGCGTCCACCTAAACCATGAGGGCTGAGTGGGTGAAAACACCCCAGGCAGATGGGCTGCCCACCCCCACAATATCCTGTTCTAGAAATGAGCTTTGTCAAAAGAGGTTTGATTGGCCTCTTCAGCGCCTCTTACTGAGGCTGGCTGTTCTCCTGCTCCTACCACAGCTAGCTGTTCAGTCTGGCGTATACCATGAGGCTTTCAAGAGAATGAATCCAGGGGTTTTAGGAATGCTCACTCCCTGTCTATGGCTGAATGCCTGGTTCTGCCGGGGAGGCATCTAACTTACCTCTGGGCTTAGGGAAATGGAGGGTAGATTCACACCAGAGCTGGAGGGCTGGGTTGGGGTAAGAGGTGAGCCCAGGTGGGCCTTGACCCCCAGTGGCTGAGGAATGTAAGACTTCAGAGACACAGGACTGAGGCAATAAATGGCTTGGGGAGTTACAGTCTTTGTTTAATGGACTGTATTTGGACTAAAGGTGAAATAAACTGTAGTCTTAGAAAAAGGACAATTAGCAATATTAAAACTTTTGTTGGTGTTTAGTCCATGCTGAATAAGGGCTTATGCTTTGATTTTGTAGTAGCAAATGGAACTAGGCAATTTTTATATGCTTCTTTTCAAGTGTGAAGTTTCTAATATTGAGCCAGGCTCTACTAAATCGCTCTGGTGTACCCACAACTCTAACCAAAGCAAAAGCCTTTGCTTAACTTAACATCAGGCTCAGGAATAGAGTAAATAGGAACAATTTCTTAATTTGCTCATTGTTCTTTCCTCACTATGGAATCATCTATTTGAGCCTCAAATTGCGAGGTGGTAGGTTTTGCTGAAAGAAGTTGGGGGAAACATGCTGGCTGAATTCAAGGTCCAGTTCCACCAACTAGCAGTCTGATTTTGGAAGTCCCTTTTCTCTTTAGACTTTAGTTTCTTCTTCTGTCTAGTGTGGCAGGCCTTAACTCCTAAGGTTCCCTCCAGTTCTCACTTTCCGTAATTCAGCCTAACTGCCCTCATTGACCAGGCCATACTTCTTCTCTCCCATGAAATCTGACCATGCGACTGTTACACTTGACTCGAGGAGTAAAACAAGAGTGACATACCCTATGGATATGTTGTTTTTGTGATTTACTCAAAGCATCAACTTCTCTCTTTATACAATGTTTGTAAATGAGAAATCTCTGAAGTCTGTTGCCATGATACTTAAAATTTACTTTGCCTGAGAAGAGCCCAACCCCAACTTTTAAAAATAAATAAATTCTTAAAATAAATTAAGTTTTGTGAGGATCACTCTTCTCCTTGAGCGTAAAGGCTAGAATACAAAATCAAGAGGAAATCCTGGGTTGAAATCCCGGCCGCACCTCTTAGGACCTGAGTGTCCTTGTACGTATTCACCTGTCTCTCTAAACCTTGCCTTCCTCTGAAAAGTAGTGATCTTCAGAATCCTTACCACATAGGGTCATGTGAGGATGAAGTGGGATAACACGGGAGGATGGAAAGGGTTCAGTGAAGCTTGGCAACTAGTATATGTTGTACTCCTAGCACATGCTATGTTCTGTTGAAGTTATTTGCGTTCCTGTAGTTTTTTCAGCAGCATGAAGGAACAAATTCTTTCTTCCCTCTTTCCATTCCCAGCATCTAGCAGAGCCAATGTCTTGTGCCTAGTAAGTTCTTAATAGTAACGTTTGCTGAATTAATCAAGAATGAACATCAATGTGGGTGAACACATGTAGGTAAAAATAATGGAGCACAAATAATTTTACTAGTGTCAAAAAGGAAAGAAAAAAAATCTGGGTTTTTTATTATTATTATTATTTTCAACATGAAAGCTACTCTGGGGTTAATAGGAATGTGGATCTGAGGGGCTGAGAGGAGGGGAAGAAGAAACCTTGATATGAAACAATGGTTCTTAACCTGGCTGTAGATTGAGAATCACCTGGGAACTTCTTAAAAATACCAATGTCTGGGCCCCATCCCTCAAGGACTCTTAGTTAACTGGTCTGGTGTGGGCCCAGATTTTTTTTAACTTCCCAGGTGATTTTAAGGTACAACCAGTGTTGAGAACACTGATCTAAAAACCTCATTAAAGGACTTTGTGATTTCTGAACTGTTAGGTAGACGGAGTGACACAGAAAGAGGAATGGACAGGGGAGGAGAAAAGAAAGAGAAAAGAAGATGTTCTGTATCTGAGGCAGATACCGATATTTAAAGAACATAGTTTTTAAAAACGTGTTACAAGTATGGGCAGCATAGCTAGAAATATCTGAATCTTACTCTAGACCATGGTCACCTCTCTCCTTGAGGAAATTAAAGTGGTACCCTCATCTGGTAACAAACGAAAGCAAACTAATGCTTATCGTTGTTAGCTGTGGCTTTTAGCCCTAAACAAACACCAATGCAGAGCATTCGCTGAGTGTAGCAGAAGGAATATCTGTTTCCCCAGGTTTCTGGCCATTGTACCATCTTATCCAGTGGTTCATAATCTTGGTTGCATGTTGGAATCATGCCTGGAGGTTTAAGACTTACTAATGACTGGGTCCCGACCACAGAGATTCTGAGGTTATTGGTCTGGGGTGTGGTTAGGACACGGTGATTTAAAAAAAAATTCTCCAGCTGATACTTGGGAGGCTGAGGCAGGAGAATCGCTTGAACCCAGGAGGCAGAGGTTGCAGTGAGCCGAGATCGCGCCACTGCACTCCAGCTTGGGTGATGCAGCAAAACTCAGTCTAAAAGAAAAAAAAAATTATCTGCTGAATCTGATGTGAGCCAGGGTTGAGAGAAGCAGTCTAACAGCATTAAAGCCACCATAGTTTCCAATGATATACATTAGGCGAGTACATAAACACCTGTCAGTAAGGTTTTATATTTACATTTTGTACAAGCCATTCAATAGTTCCATCAGCAATCAAAAGTGTATTCGTTATAATTTCTCTGAGGGAGAGGAAAAAGGGAGAAAATGAATATTTTAAGCCTACTAGATGCCAAGCACTGTATACATTGTATCTCACTTAGTTGTCACAACATCCCTGAGAAGTCTTCCTTGTGATTCCCATTTTACAGACAAGGCAACCCGGGCTCAGAGAGGGTGAGAAGCTCAGAGTCTCTCCATTCATAGCATACAGAGCAAACCTAAGCCAGTTCTTCCCCCAAGCTCTCAGGTACTTTCCACCACAGCATATGACCTCAGTTCTCTAAAGAGGCTCGTTTGTTCATTGATTAGGTATTTATTGGATGATATGAATGAAGCATTGTGCTAGGGCCTGAAGAGGCAGAGATGGATAAGACTGACATGGCCCTGGCGTCGGGAAGCCTGCATTCCTGGGACAACATGGATAGGTTAATAAGGAACCAACCTGAATGGAAGTGTTCTGATTGGGGTATGGACACAGGAAATTGTGGGGGCAAATCAGAAAGAAGTCTCAAAAGAACTTTTTAAAAAGAGCCTGACAAATGATTTCCTCACAAATATATTCCACTACTTGATGGAAAGAGGAAACATGTCTTTTCACATTTCTGAGAGCCCCTAAGAAAAACAGATATATCATTAGATTGAGAGCAGTAATGTCAACACAAGCAAACTCTGCCTGCTGCCGATTGACAGATATTTACCATTTGATGGGCTTTAACTGGTACTCATGTCAGTGTGTTTGGGGGCAGTGGGAGAGGGGATAATTTCTATTCTTCTAGGTGTGGCTGGAATAAATCTTCATGTTCCTCCCATTTACTCCATCCACAACATGATGTCTTCCTGAGAAGTGCAGAGGTGCAATAAGGATTGTCTTCATCCATTTTATTTCCTGTGTTTATCTCACATAAAACAACCTCAAATGAGATGGATGAAAATGCAGGGACTGAGTCTCAGGACTTGCTGGGAGACTGCTCTGTTTGATGTCCTAAGCAGGTGGCTGTCCTCTTTGACAGGTAACATGTGGTGTGGCAGAGTTGAGCCATGAGGCTCACATAGAAAGACATTTGCCCAAGCCCAGCATCCTGAACACCAGAGACACATGCAGAATGAGTATGAGCTACAACAAATCCGCATCGAGACTGAAGTGAGAAAGAGCGTCTGCTTCTGCAGATGGATCTTAAATTGCATTTCCAGAAAGTAAAGATAAGAGTCAGGGGTCATCCCACTATGCCAAGCACTGCAGAGGTAGAAATTTTTGTGTTCTTACTTTTTATTTCAGTCAAGGAGATGCTCTACCTCATCCCCTTGGTAATTGAAAATAGTAACTGGAAGGAGTTGGCTGCCAAAAGAACAAGCCGTTCTTTTCTCTGTCTCCCACAGATATTTCAGGAGCTGGGACTTGGAATTATGAAACAGACACAAAAAAAATAAACATGAAAAGATACTGAAATTATTACCATGTAACACCAGGAAAAAAAAAATGTTCCCACTTTCCCATATTGTCCTTATATAAAACACTATTTTTGCCTCCAGAGATAAATTTTCTTTAGCATGTACAGACTTTCCTTATACTCCCCCGACGATATGTTGCAGGTGTGTTGGTGGTGGCAGTGATGGATTTCTGGTGATGTGAGTAGAGTGATGGGGAAATCTCTCAAATGGGATTTATTTTTTAGGTAGCCATATGTTGAGACTGGCAGGCTCCTTTGGGTTTGATCCCCATGGAAGTACACTACCTTTTGGTGACTTATCTGCGGGGCTTTTAAGTCTGAACTCCATCATTGGTTGAGATCCTGTCCTTCAGCATCACAGACAAAGTGTCAGCATCAGGACCAAAGCTGCACTGGGTCTAGATTGTTGGATGAAGAGCCAGGGAAGGGACTTGGACAGAACTAAGAAGCTGCAGAGCCAGGTGGACTCAGGGATCAGAATAAGCAAGCAGTCCAGAGTTAGGATTTTCCTAGAGCTAAGGATCTGAACAAGGCCGAATAAGAAATATGTAGACAATCCAAATCAAGAAACAACATGGGCCACAACTTGCAACAAGTCGGAGACATTTAGAAACCAAGAGGGCATGAATGTGAGAAGGCAGAAAGTTAAAAGTTTAAGGTAAGAGTCAGGAGTCAGGAAAGCCACAGGATTAAGCAGCAGTGGTCTGTATTTATTGTGTATCATGTATACACAGTAATATGTATATATGAGAGATATTTTACATGCATCATCCCATTTAATCCCACAAGTTTAGGAGGTAGGTAGCTTATGAAGTAGGTAGGTATGTAAATTCATATTTTACGTATGAGCAAAATTAGGCTTCTGAGAGTCTAGATCACTTGCCCAAGGTCAGGATTCCAACTCAGGACTATTCCAAAGCTAGTACACTTTCATGTAGTCTTTGAGAGCCAAGTAAGGAATCGAATTCAAGTTACTAGTGGAGAGAAGGACTTTGATTACTAAGACAGTTCCTTTGCTCTCTCACCGAGTTTGTTAATTTCTGAGGCAGAAATTTATTTGATGACGGCTACCTGGGCCTGCTGATGATAATGTATAAATAGGAGAACTGGCATGGTGAAGAGAGGAAGTGTATGTGTGCACCTGTGCTCATGAGTTGGGAAAAGTATATAGGAAAAGTAAGACAAGGAGGTAAACAAGGAATGGGGCCACAGCTTCTGGCTGGCATATATTGACTCAAGGTTCCCATTACAGGTCAGATCGTTGACAGTTTATTAATGTTGGATGGTTTATACATAAACCTTGAGAACACTTGTCAGTGACTGGCTGGGTTTACTAATTATAAACCAGTAGAAAAACACTGAGCAAACTCTCCTTGTGTGGGCACAACTTTAATGTGAAGCTCTTTCTAAACGGATAAGCACTCATTATCCCTGTGGTATATTGCTGGGTTGTATTTATTAGGTGTGTTTGCCTGAGTTTTATAAATAATATATGACAGCTAGCTTATATTTCTAACAATTCCTGTTTTTAGAGAACCTAAGTAGTTGGCTAATAAAATCACCACTGTCCATGTGCAACCCTTGCGGGGAATTTAAAATTAATTTTTAAAAATCACTATTGTGTAGCTATTCTCGTTGAAGTGAACTTACCATCTAATGATAAATTATATCTGACCAGCTAAAAAAAGAAGTGTGTCGTTGGCAGAAGTACTGGGACAGTCTTTTGGTTTGGTTTTTGATTTTCCAATATGATTTAGAGGCTTGTTTGTGAATATTCTGGGTGTTGGCAAATCCCCCAGCAGGAATTGCTGGGTGCTGTTGTGTCTAGGGTTGGACCTCTATATAACTCTAATTCCTGTTGATAATAAGGAGCTGATCATCCATTGAATTCTCAGGCAAAGGATCCGTTGATACAAAAGAGATGGCATAATTTTAGCATCCCAAACATGGGTGCATTGTGGTGCTCAGTCTCACAGAGGAATGTTTAGAGTTTGGGAGGGTATGAATAATGACTGTTTCCAAATTCCAGTTTTCTTATGCATATTGAAAGGAATGTAACCTTCACAGTACTAGCTGGTTTTTAATTGTTTCCATTTTTGAAAATCAGGAATTGAGTTGATCTGTGAAAAAGACATTGATCTGGCAGCCCAGGTGCAAGAGTTATTGGAATTTCTCCATGAGAAGCAGCATGAATTGGAGCTCAATGCGGAGCAGACTCATAAGCGGCTAGAGCAGTGCCTCCAGTTACGGCACCTCCAGGCTGAAGTCAAACAGGTAAGCCCGGCCCCTTCTTCCTTCAGCCTGGGTTTCTCAGCCAGCCGAGCCTGACCTGGGACCTGCTCCTGATATGAGGTAAGGCATACAGAGCCACAGGTGCCCCTTTAAGTAACCAGCACTTCGAAAATAGGTAAGTTAAGGACTACTTGTATTAGTTTCTGAAAACTTGGCTGCAGTAACAAATAGACCCAATGATCCAATGGCTCAAACAACAAATGCTTGATTTCTTGCTTACGTGACAATCCATTCCAGATTTGTCCTCAGTCACTGAATCTATTCTTTCTTTCTATCCTCAATCCTGTCAAGCAGTCCATGGGAAATATACAAATCCTTTATCAATAAGCATATTTAGGATATAGAGTCAGGTTAATTAATTTGGGGCACCCGTGTGCCTGACATATAGTTAATATTCAGTAACTAGTAGCAATTACCGTCACTATTTCCAAAGTGTGTATGGTTATTATAGGAAAGTTTTCTTGCCATATTAAAGTTGATTTTAAAAAGGAAAAAGCTTATCTGCATGAAGCATTATGCTAGGCGTTTTATGCTTAATCTCTAGGAGCCTGTGGGAACATACACACAATGACCAATGTCACATTTTTAAAATAGTACAGGCCAGGCATGGTGGTTCATACCTGTAGTCCCAGCACTTTGGGAGGCCAAGGCAAGAGAGTCACTTGAGGCCAGCAGTTTAAGACCAACCTGGACAACATGGTGAGACTGCACAAAAAATGTTCAATATTAGCTGAATGTGGTGGCACATGCCTGTGGTCCCAGCTAATTGGGAGGCTAAGGAAGAAGGATCGCTTGAGCCCAGGAGTTTGAAGCTGCAGTGAGCTGTGATCATGTCACTGCACTCCAGCCTGGATGACAGTGCAAGACCCTGTTTCCAAAAAATAAAAATTACAAAAAGTACATATATTAAGAACAGACTAAGTGGTAATCGTTTTAATTCGCTATTTGTACAAAGGTGGGGGTGAAGAAGTAAAAGTATAATAATAGTTCCATTTTGTTGAGTGCTGTGGGCGTGTTACACACATCTTCATCCATCCTCACAACCATTCTCTGAAGTAGACTTTATTCCCATTTTATAGATGAGGCCACTGAAGCTTAAGAGGTCAGCAGACCACGATCACCCTGAGGAGAGAGCACATCACCGCTCTCCACAGGTCCCAGAGGGGTTCCCAGCAGAGCAGGTACCACATCACTCCTGTGGTTGCCCCTTTCTGCCCCATTCTACCCAAATCATCCTAAGCAAAGAAGCATCTTTTAAACACGTTTTTTTCTTGTCTGTAGTGGCTGCTGGAGCTTTTACCTTTTTTCTTCAGAAAACCATAGCTCAGCATGCTGGAACTTTTAGAATTAAAGCCTTTTAATTTAGTATGAGGGCCAAAAGCATCTTATTTTGTTAAATTGTTGCTTGATTCCTTATATTAAAGGTATTCCTTCCTCTAATGCCTCTGTCTTAGTTATTATATTGTTATTTATTATAAGTCTATCTTCTCCACTCCCCATCTCTTCCAATCAGTGCTGAGCTATAGCCCACACACGCCATGCTAAAGATCTGTATTCCATGCAGATTACATTCCTGAGCCCCAAGCAAGGCAGGGTTACAGTGCTGCCCTCCAGGTTGTTTCTGCTTAATGACACTGGGATCAAACCTGAGTCTCCAGAGAGACATGTTATTTATAAGGACTTGATGGAAATCCTAGCAGGCCCAGAACAATAATGAGTATTTCTAATTCTGCGACTTAGTAGTTAAGGCTGGACTTTCTTTTCATATGAGAAATCCTTTCTCATTTATAATCTCATTTTAAGAGAACATACCCATGGGGAGAAGTGGTGTTATGCTTACTTTTCAAATGAGGAAACTAAGGTACCATAGGGTTAGTGCTTCCCAAGCCCTCTTGACTAGTCAGCTGAAACTTCAGCCCAGGCCTCCTAAATCCAAGGTCCTACAGTTTGCCTCTGCTGGCCCCCACTCTTGCCATGTGGTCCCAGGAGAAATAGAAGCCCTCCAACGTAGGTGAAGTGAAATGGGCCAGGCACAGAAATACTACATGCATGTGGGAGCTAAAAAAGTAGATCTCATAGAAGTGGAGAGTAGAGTAGTGGCTATCAGAGGTAGAGAAGGGTAGAGGGGAGGGGATGATAAGGAGAGGTTGGTTAATGGGGACAAAATTACAGTTAGAAGGAATATATTCTAGTGTGGTATAGTACAGTAGGGTGACTATAGTTAACAACAATTTATTGTATATTTCAAAATAGCTAAAAGAAAGGAATTTGAATGTTTCCAACACAAATAAATGAGGTGATGGTTATCCCAGTTACAATGTGCACTACACATGGTATATCTGTATCAAAATATCACATGTATACCATAAATATGTACAATTATGTTTATCAATTCAAAATTTAAAATAAGAATCCTTCTAGCTGAATGGTCTTAGGTTTTCCTGACCTCAGCAGTACCATGTATGAGAGGACAGGAGCAGGCATAGCCTAAGCTTGATGGAGAGGGTGGCACCTGTCTGAGGTCAGCAAGGCTCCAGCAGGTCATCGAAGTCCTCTGCTGCACCTACTTGGTTATTTCCATCAGTGGAAGGTGGCAGGAATGACCATCTGAACAAAACATAACAGGAAAATCATTCCTATTTGACTTTGAAATGGAATATATAAATTTGCTTTTGTTTCTGATTTTTAATTTATTTTTCTCCAGCACCAGTGGTAGATTCAGCTCCCTAATTCTCTTTTCCTTGGCTGATATTAAAATAGAAATATATTCATTCTCCAACTATACATCCTATATAGGAGGAGACTGGGCTGATGATAAGTATTTTGTTAAATAGGGAGTGGACTGTCTACATATAAATAATCTGGGGTGGACTAATATCTATATACATTCCCCTTTATAATATCATGAGTGGGGAGACAAAAAAGGAATTCTTCTGTGGGGGTGGGAAGATTCCTTATTTCTACCGTGACAAAAATGACACACTGTGGGATTGTCGTTCAAGACTGTACAAAATTGCTCAAACCGGATTCTCAGGAAATCTACCAAACCCTTTGCAAAGGGCATTGGTCCTCGAGATGCCAAGGGACTGCTGCTTGGTTAAGCCACCATGCCTCATTAGACAGGCTTGTTTTCCTTGTCAGTGTAGGCTCTTTCCTTAGGGAGCCCTCTGATCCAGTTTCAGAGAAGGCATTTGTATTTGATGGAAATTGGTGGAGCAGGAAATATTGATTTGGAAGCTGTTGACTCTTGGAAAAAGGGAGTTAATTTAGATGTCGGTATTGATCAGTGAGGCTAAATTTAGACAGTAGCTTGAGAGTCTCTTTTGAATATAGTCTCAAAAAAGAAAGAAAGAAAAAGGACACTTTAATTGAAATGCCATTAATGGGGGCAGAAAGGGAGAAGACAATAATAGATTATGATACAACTATGTCATTAGAGCTCATAGATTAAAGGTTTAGATGTGATCATGGCCCATCATAACCTTAAGTGTAGTTTTACCAAAATAATATTAAACTGAAGTACTGAAAAGCAAGGAAGGCACAGACATTAGACTAAAAATTATATTAATGGACTCAAAAAAAATGAAATTGGTTGATGCAACTGATTTTCTTTCTGAGGGTTTATATAGGACTTTATATCTAAGATAGATAGCCCAAACACCCCTAGAGAAATGGTGGACCTTGAAGGGAAACCACTCCACTAATTACAGCCCATGGAGCAGATCCCTGGACCACTCAATGCCAAATTACTCTTCAAACCCCACAGAATGCTCTGATGGCTACCAGGAAAATTACTACTCTGGTGAAGATGACCTCACATCTATTAGATAATTCAGAAAGATTTGAAAGACCTCCCTAATGAGCATAAAACTAAATGAATTTCCGTATGTATTCCTGCAAAGCAGTGCATTTAGCAGAAAATAAGCTAAAATGGATTTATAAAATGTTGTGTCTCTAAGCTATGAGGAAAGAAGTTATATTTATTTGATTACTAAAGACATTGGCTTAATTTCCTTCTTTGCACCAAATGCTGGCCAAAATTTGCATATAATCAAGATGGACATTTAGGACAAAGGAGAAAATATTAATGTGTCCTCATTCTCTTGTGGAGAATACTGTGTTCAGTTCTGTTGACTGAATATAAAAGAGAGGAATTGAAGTAGAGCCAAAAGAGGGGCAGCCAACAGGACAAGTACCATCCTTTTGTTTCAAAATGGAGATAATTAAGAGGACATATGGCCACAGTCTATAAACCATGAAGGATGAACATCTGCAGTCTCATAGGTCATGGATTTTTAGAACTAAGGAATACTGGACATATGACAGGCTCCGTGCTACCATCTGAGGAGCTGATTATTTTTCCTGTGGCTAGAGTTTCAGAAACAACTATGCCTTGTGATAAATCATCTATAATAGAGGTCCTTAGAGTCAGTTGCCTTGAGTACAACCTCATAGCTTTGCTGTAGGTGTGACCTTGAGAACACAGCCATCTACAGGCGACTTTCCAGTCTACATGGTTACAAGGCTCAGCCTGCCCAGCTTAAATGGCATCACCATTTGTGGATATCTTCATCCACTTACTCAAATCCATTCTCCGGACTTGGGCTTAGCTGAGCTTTCCTGGCCTGAAGAAGCAATAGATCTTCATGTACAGTTCCCCCTCAAGCTCAGACTGAGCTGAACTTTTGACCTAGCTCTTAAGTCCCCAAGCAGTGATATTCTTTCAGTCCTTCATTTCTATGTAACTGATTTTCTTGGACACCCTAGGGGCACTCTTTGAGTTTTGAAAGTAGTGTGGAATGTTAGAGCTGGAAATTATCTTTAAAGATCATCTAACCTATTGGCTAAATTGTTGCCTAAAATGTTTGATCAATGTCAATATTCATTTTACAGTTTGAAAAATACTTTTACATTAATTATTTTATTTTTTCTTTACCCCAAGCCTTATGCAAGGAAAGTGTTCACATTTTACAGATGAGAAAACTGAGCCTTGGGGAGCTTAAATGATGTTTGCAAGGTCACACAGCTCAAGATTAGTAGAACCAACATTTTCTCATTTTAGTTATGATGTTTCTTAACTTGCACATATTTGTATGCTCACAGAAGACTAACTAGCCAGTTGTATGAACCTGGAAGATTAAAAATACCAGTAATAGAAAATTATACCAACAAGGGTTATCAGTGATCACAGTAAAAGGATAATGATGACAAAACAGCTAAGGAAGCTACATCACGTCAGAATATGCCAGTAAGCTCATACAGACACTGGAATAAAGCTCTCTTCTCATTAAGAGAGGTATAAATAATCACCTTATTATCCAGCTTTTCTCCAAACTAAAAATCACCACCAGTACCATCATAATCATCAGACTTTACATTTTACGCATTGTTGCGTCAACCCTGCAATGCAGAAAAGGAAGGTACAATTATCCTTATTTTACAGATGAGAAAACTGAGACTCAGAGGGGTTAAGTGATTTTTCCAGGTAAGTAAAAAGCCGCGTTTCTGACTCCGTATGTTATGTTATTTTTCTGCTATGCCAGGTCTACGTCCAGGACTGACTCTTTCATAGGGATCAGCCCCACTCTGGAGCTAAGCTATGGATGTAAACTACCATGCATTTTTAGCTTCCTAAAATCTAATCTCCCACTTTAAAGTCCTGGAATGCCTTTTTAAACAGCATTTAGTAAATAAAAATGAACAGGAAATGACGTGATATAATTTAAAAAGTAGGTACTGAAACCCATGATGTTTCTAAATGGGAAGCTGGTAAGTAGGGATCCCACCACCATAGCTATAATTCATGTTTCCTGTTGACTGAAACTGGAGAGAAAAATTTTCTAACAAAACTGAAGAGGTCCAAAGGGAGTCAAATTGTCCTACAGGCATTGATGTGTGATGCACTTGGAGAAGTCGTTTCGCTGACACTCTCAAATGAATCTTCAGACCAAACAAAATGCAGTAAATCATGGCAGAGGGATACCGTAAACTCCATTTCCCAAAGAGATGAGGCATTTGGGCATGCAGTCTATGAATGCATGCGCCCAAAGTTACAGGCAACTTTTCAAAATAATTAGCACCTCTAGGCAGCCAGCCACAGTCCACCAGTGACAACAGGGATTTCACGTGAACACCCTGAGCAGTTATTTCCTGTAACTAATTGCTTTACAGATTGGCATCTCATCTACAATCTGCCAGCCTGGCTGTGAATTAACATCTCAATCCAAGTAGCCCAGCTTTAGTGGGATTTATGACCTGATGTTATCTATACACAATAAGGCATGAGTCATTTTTTGCCCAGGGATGAAATTTGAGAGGTGCCTATGAGTTATAGAGCACGAGACTAGGCTTGGTATTTTCTAATTGTTCAATATGAGGAAGTAGAGGGGAGAAAAATATGAAAGCAAATCTGAAACAGATAGTGGTGTCTTTCTCCTTTGGCATGAGGTGATAGATGGGTGGTATTTACTGATCTTGAAATTTCAGAATAGCTTTTATTTCTTCTCCAAGCAAACTCTCAGACTCCCTAATAAGGAAAGTATTTGGCAGTGTTCTGGTGACCAGACACCAGGTAGGTTTTCAGAGCCTAACGCATTATTTGTTCTGACTTTATTAGCTGGATAATTTCCACATCCCTTTTTCACCTAGAACTCTCTAGACAGTGTCAGCTGTTTCTTCTTCTATCCTAATATTCCCTCATTGAGTTTTCTTTCTCCCAGTACTTGTTAACATCACATAGAAGTTGTATTCAGCCTACCCATGGCCTCTAAATAATTTAAGTCGATTATATTATAGCTTACTCCCGTTTTTCTGATGATTCAGAAGATGGGTTATTCCTATTTTGCTTGTTTTCTTTCTCTTTTCTCCTTTTTTGGGGTTGTTTACCTACTGAAGTTCAAACCTGCCTACCCTTGGTTATTTTGCAGGGTAGAGGAGATTAGACTTACTGCTCAGGTGTGACCTGGGTATACTCCATTACTTCAAAAACTACACCACACCCATTATATGCGAAGTACTGTGCTAGGTACTGTGTGAGACTAAAATATGACTAATATATTGCCCCAGATTTCAGGAAGTTTATGTTCTCAGGGGGGAATGAAACATAGGTTGAAATAAAGAAACCAGGAAGTCTGTGGTGACTACCATAAAGGTGGTACATGCAAAATGATATGCTCGCACTAGATGAAGATGAGATTGTTTCTAGCAGGAGAGATTAGGTGCAAAAGGTTTCCATAAGTTGTTGTTATTTGAACTGGACCTTATAAAAAAAGAAAAGGATACCAACAGATGGAATGTATTTATTTATACCATCCTATGTTCCAGAAGGAAGTTTAGACATGTATACAGTACCACCATGTTAAGTAATGTTTACATTATGTGGGTGAGGAAATTGGGATGGGGGTGACGTGGAGCTGGGAATAAAGCAGGTACATAAAGTAAGTACCTTATGGCACAGGTACTCTGTATGATTGGGGAGATGACCATTTAAATTATGGAGACCTTTGCTGTCCTCTCTCCAGCAGAAGATAAATGATAGTGAGCTCTGTGTCTGAAGTCCCCGTGAGAAGAGGCAACAGCTCTGGGGAAACTGCGGAAGGCCATTCATCTGTGTGCTTGTCCCGATTCCCTAGGTCCTGGGATGGATCCGCAATGGAGAGTCAATGCTCAACGCCAGCCTGGTCAATGCCAGCTCTTTGTCCGAAGCAGAGCAGCTGCAGCGGGAGCACGAGCAGTTCCAGCTGGCCATCGAGGTAACACCCAAATCTGGCTGCACTGTCCTCCCTTCCCCTTTCTGCTCTGTACCTCAGGCAGGGTGATTCTCAGGTGTGGGTGTTCCTTCAGGCAGCGAAGGTAGAATGGTCCAGGGAGCCTCCCTCTTACCCAAAAATTAATGGGGAAGCAAATGCAGGGGTTCATCCTCCAGGGAGGCCTGGTGTTAGAAAACAAGTATTCACACTTCATATGAGAATCTTTGTTATCTCTCTGTACCTTCAACCTTTAAGGCCACTGGTACATTGGTTTTTTTAATACATTCTAGATATGTACCATGTGAGGAAATGTAAAAGTAAAAGGTTAGAAGTCACTTCTGGTGAAGATCACTCAAGATTGAGGATAAACAAGTACAAAGGTCATTATAAATTAGGATCCTGTTTTTAACCATTTGGTTTACATGTAACCCTTAGATACTATTGTCAGAGTCTGCCTTTTAACAAGGATAATGAGCGCTGGAGCAGATTGCACCAGATATTTTTACCCCGCTGAAAGTAGTTGTTCAATAATGCTGGTAGAACAATATTTAAAGAATAAACTGCAACCAGAAGAAGTTCATCAACAGGGACTTTTTAGAAGGCTATTTAAAAATAAAACTTCATTTATGATAATCTAATATAAATTTTGTCTTGCTTTAAGTACCCTTAATTATCCTTTTTTACTAGGACATTGTCCTTCCCAGAGAGACTTGAACTGATTGCTTTAGAGTGGTGTAGGAAAAAGAGTAGGAAATGGGACACGGGAACTATATTAAAAATAAAATAAGGTAATTACCAATGGGAAAAGAGACAGAATGAAAACTTCAAAGACATTCATTACTTGTGGTTCAGTATAGAATTCAACCCACTTCTGAGTGTGTAAGAAATGCAAAGATGTTATCTTTTGCTTAAAAAAAAAAAAAGATTGTTAATGGGTCATTTCTACAGCAATGATGGCAAAATAATAAAATTTTAATTGCCTGTGTCTTTTTATGCAGTAATCCAACTGATTGCTCGCCATTTTTAAGCTAGTGTTGATTGATTGCAACCATTTAATTTCCCGGAAACCATCGTGGATGTATAAACAGTGTTAAGATGCATGATATTTTCTTAGGAACCATTACTAGTACTAGAAGAACTGTCTGGGATTTGAGATTTAAAAACAAACTTCATATTGCACACACTGCATCAGCAAATCATTTTCTAAGGCAGAATTAACCAGAGGAAATAAGTTTTATTACCATCAGCTGTCTCTATTGTAGCTTTCTGACACACCGAAATATCACAGTGTTAGGATATATTCACTATAAAGAAAAAATCAGGATTGGGGTTATAATCAAGAAACAGGACCAGGCATGGTGGTTCACGTGTGTAATCCCAGCAATTTGGGAGGCCAAGATGGGCAGACAGCTTGAGGTCAGGAGTTCAAGACCAGCCTGGCCAAATGGTGAAACCCCATCTCTACTAAAAATACAAAAATAAAGTAGCCAGGCATGGTGGTGGGTGCTTGTAATCCCAGCTACTCGGGAGGCTGAGGCAGGATAATTGCTTGAACCCAGGAGGTGGAGGTCGCAGTGAACTGAGATTGTACCACTGCACTCCAGCCTCGGTGACAGAGTGAGACCCTGTCTCAAAAACAAAAAAAGAATTGGACACACAGCAGTCAAGTTCCCACAGTCATAGCAGCAACGAAGAAAATGAAGGCTGAGTGATCAGACTAGAGGTATAGCACAGTTATGAGGCATGCTGGGCAGAATGAAGACAGCTCTTGGCCATACCTCCTCTTTATTTATCTTTGGTGAGAAGGTTTGCCTAAATCAAATGGTGGGCAAGTAAGACCAAATGTCATAACACACTTAAGCATCTCAATGAGCTTTTGAGGAAGCATGGGTAAATGTATTCACAGTGCTTGAAATGACTATATTCCACATGACTGCATATGCAGTATGTATTCATTTGTGTTAGACACCATTTCATCTTTACAGAATAGAGGCTCACTAAGCATAAACACCTCTTAATCAGTTCTGGGTTTCTCTCTGGATACAACTTGATCAAATATTCTTGGAATTGATGTTGAGATATAGGCCACTTAGTCTCGAGAGGGCATGGCAGAGCAATTAGGATTTCTAGAAGATATTGGGAATGAAAGGTAGGGAGAGTCTGCATTGCCTAGAACAATGAAGGGAACAGAACCAGAATTGCAACATATGCTCCTTCTCCAGGTGGCCTGCATTTCTCCTTAAATGTGTCAGTTCAGACTAGGCTCTCCATCAGAAGGAAAATATGCCAGGGAAGATAAGCTGTTTCAAAGGGAGTGAAAGCAGTTGGGTTTGGCTTAACCCACTTTGACAGTGTTACTAGAGGCCTTTACAATGATTATTGGTGGGGAGCATAATTTGACTTCTTTCTTGAACCCTAAGAAAGAACCCTGGGTTCCATCAGGGAAAATAAAAAAGTAGTAAATAGGATGCATATAATTTATTGTTTAAATGATATCCTTTAAAGGTGAAGAAGGGAATTATTAATAACTAAGCCAGAAAAATAGGCATATACTGGAACTGTCATGGGCAAACTATGATGTTTGCTAACTTATAATATCTTGGGTGACCTCATTAGATTGAAGGTTTTGGTCTTTCTAAGGAAGGTCAGGATTTTTACCTGAAGTGGCCTCGGTTTCAAGAAGTCTTTCCCAGAGCCATTCAGGATGGAAAGCAGTACAGAGCATTTGAAAGAAATTTAGCTTTGTCAAACCCAGAATATTATTTGTTAGTATCTAAGATGTGGCTGATTAATCTTCTTGAACTGTGAACTTCAAAATCTATTGTTCTTTGAAATCCTCTTATGCATTTTAAGAATAAGCATTATGTCAGAAGAAGTAGCTAAAACTGGATAATAAATTCAGTTGATTCAGTTCCATTCTCTTCTGTGTACTCCTACTAAATATTAATGTCCTTGATAATCCATGTCTTAAGGATATAGCACTCAACAGGATTAGATAATGGGGAGTAGAAATAAGTGCAAAATAATTACTTAAGCTCAGCAAGGCAAAGATTATGTTATATGGATAAGAGTTTATCATTTAGGAAATTAAAGGGGAAAGGTACTCCCAGGACTATTACATGATAATGAATTTCAAAGTAAGAAAGAACATTTGTATATATATTATATATAATATATATTTCCATATATTGTGGGAAAATCAAGGTTACTCCTCCACTGTCAGAGAAAAATATATAACTGTTTTATGATAACAATTCTATGCTCATTTTAGATATTGAAAAGAGGCCAGATAATTATCATAATTGTTAATGTTCATTTGGTGAACCCTTCCTCCAAATGAGATACTATAGATACTGTTCTAATTGCTAGAGATGAAATGATATGATGAGCTATAGTAGAAAGAACACAGGTTTGGGAATAGGTCAAATATGAGTCTTAATTCTGGTTTCATTACTTCTTTGGGTTGTACATTTTTGGTCAAGTCACTTAGCCAGCTGAGCCTCAGTTTCTTAATCTGTGAATTGGGAGTAATAATATCCACCTCGTAGTCATGTTGAGAGAACTAGAAAATATATGCATAAGCACAGTGCTTATGATTTTTCAAACCATCCTTGCCTTGAGAGTGTCACAGTCTAAGTAAGGAGAATCAGCCAAGTGTTAGATGAGTGACATAGAAGTTCAGAAGAGGGTGGTTTACAGTGAGTCTCTGGCTATCTGAAAAGGCCTCATCCAAGGAGGGTAGACTTTAGCTGAGTCTCAAAGGGAAGCTGGAACATGTATGGGGAGAGATTTGGACAGCCATAAAAGGCAGGAAGAATGAAGGCAGCAAAAGCAAGAAAGTACGTGGTGTGTTTTCAAAGGGTTTTTGTAAGGAAGTAATTCGTGATCATGTTATGGAAGTAGTTTGGGACCATGTTGTAATGAGGGCCTTTTAATGACAGCCTCCAAAGTTTGGACTTAATTTCAAAGCAATGGGAAGACCACTGAAGGCTTGAATTGAGAGAAGGTAGTGGCATTTATGACATAAAATGAGAGTTTTAGAGCTGGAAAAGATGTTAGAAGTCTTATAATGCTAATACTTCCCATTACAGAGAATTAAAGGAATCTGTTAAAAATGTAAAGGATGAATTTTATGAATTAGAAATGGAAGGCAAGAAGACTCATTAGGTCATCACCACAACAGTCTGTGTGTAAAGTGGTGAGGGCAGGGCTGGGACTAGGGAGAGGGGAACGGCAAGCAAGAATGATGTCAAGATTGTAATCCTAGGAGGAGAGAGAAGGAGAGTGCCAACAGAAGTGGCAGATTACCATAAGAAAACTGTTTTAAAGATAAGAGGAGTTTAGTTTCAGCTGTGGAAGTTGAGAAGCTGTCTAGGAGAGGTAGAGGCTCTAATAGAGCAGGAAAGCCTTTCCCATTCACTGGCGAGGGCCTCTCCTCTCTCCAGGAAGATCACTTTTACTGAATGCATCTTTCTGGCAGGCTGACATAGGACAGACAGCTAGATCAACTGAATCAGTGCTGCTCCTAACTAGGGTGAGACCTGTGCAGGCAACTCACCCTTGCGTCTGAAGGCAACTGAAGAAGAGTCAGATGTCAGACAAGAGACATAGACTGGGGAGTCATCTGCAGAGAGAAAACAATAGAAACCAAGGGAAGAGATGAGAGCGCTGCAGCAGCGGGGCAGGGGTGGGGGTGGGGGTGGGGGAAGAGCTGACCTTGGTACCTCTACATTTAGGAGACAGGAAAAGAAAATGGTGCCTTTAAGCAAGACAAAGGAAGAAAACCAGGGATTTGTAGTGGATTGTTTCCACCCACTAGCTTACTTTCTCTAGCTTCGTTAAGCAATTAGGAACCCAAATGCTGATGTGGTCATCAGGATCGGATCGAGGGCTGACTCGGTGGCAAGGCAGGGAATGAGGGAGTCTAGGTTGCTAAGGAGGTCATGCTAGCATTGCTAACTCTGAGTACAGATTCAGGAGAGGGTGAAGAGAAGCCAGAGGTGGGGGATAGACTGGAGAAGATAAATGAGAATGTGTAGACTGCAATCTGGAATGAGGGTGAAGGGCCATCATGGTGGGAATCAGGGAGAGGTATAGGTGAAAACAAGTAAGGCTCTACTCAGACACAGGGAGTGCAGAGTGGATTAGCTCTTGGGAACTGTCTAGAATTGCTGCCCAAGAAGAAAATAATTCTGGAGTAAGTTACTGAGTTCTAGCTGTTCTTTTTCACTGCCAGCTGAACTATTATTTCCTCAAAGTGCAAAGACCAAATTAGTACTACTCCATCAGTCTGGAACAATCCCAGCAGTTGAGGTTGGGATGATATTAGCTCTGTCAAGTCAGTGGGGCTCTAACATTCTCTTATAGATCATCCACATCCGTATTTTGTCTTAGTAAATCTTAATCCCATTTGGTTCTTTCCCGGCCACCCTAGTTCTCCTCACCTTCTACAGTTAATATAAACTCAGATAACACATAGCACATTTAGCCTAAATCAGAAAGGATTAAAAAAAAAATAGACCTTCTGGCCAGGTGTGGTGGTTCTTGCCTGTAATCCCAGCACTTTGGGAGGCTGAGGCCAGAGGATCATTTGAAGCTAGGAGTTTGAGACCAGCCTGGGCAAGACAGCAAGATCCCATTTTTACAAAAAGTGAAAAATTAACCAAGTGTGATGGCACACACCTGTCGTCCCAGCTATCCAGCTACTTTGGGGCCTGAGGCAAGAGGATTGCTTGAGCCCAGTTCAAGGCTGCAGCAAGCCATGATTGCATCATTGCACTGCACTGTTCAGCCTGGGTGACAGATCAAGACCCTATCTCAAAAAAAAAAAAAAAGAAAAGAAAAAAGAAAGAAAATAGACCTTCTACATATATATGTATCTCCTGAAGGGATATGTAAATAACAGGGGGATTATGTATTGAGGTGAATTATCTCCTGGACTGTTGTGCCCCCTGGTGAAGTAATTAAGGGATGATGTAGGAGATTATTCTCTAGCTTTGTTAACCTTCCAAATTTATTCCTTCAAATGGAATCTTTTTCAACTGATTATTAATGTTTTAAATGATTGCATTGTTAGCTGAGATTTGTATTACATGAAGTTTCTTTTCATGTGCTGTCTGTACTTGATCTGTAAAATGGGACTGCAGTAGTAACCTCCTTTGAAAACTCAATGTACAATTTTATTATTCTATATGCGAAGGAAATTTATGAACCAGTTAGGGAGCAGATTGATACACAACTTCTGTTTCCCTTCTATAGAAACTGAAATGTCCTTAAAATCTAGAGTGCTGCAAGGAAAAAGAAAGAAATGGGGACAGAATTTAGGGTCGTGAGAGATTAGCTAATAAAAATGTATGATATTCTTTTTTAAAATATGCTTTAAAAATAATAATGTATTAATGGTCATGACAAAATGGATCAGTCATTTAAAGCTCTTTAACTTCTCTGCATCTTTTCACTCACGCCTCACTCCACCCCCTCCCATACCACGCCTGGGTTGTTCCCACGGACCTTTCTCTCCTCTCCTTGTGCCCAGTCCCTCTTTCATGCCACTTCCTTGCAGAAGACGCACCAGAGTGCCCTGCAGGTACAGCAGAAAGCCGAGGTGCTGCTCCAGGCCGGCCACTACGATGCCGATGCCATCCGGGAATGTGCTGAGAAGGTGGCCCTCCACTGGCAGCAGCTCATGCTGAAGATGGAAGACCGGCTAAAACTGGTCAATGCCTCTGTGGCCTTTTACAAAACTTCTGAACAGGTGAGGGAAAGGACTGTGGGGCTTGTGGGGCTGAGATTGACAGAGGACTATTTTCTGCCTTGCAGTGTTAATGTGCAGTACTTAACGTCAGCGAAAAGCCAGTCCTCTCCGTACTAACATTTGAAGAATAATTTGTGGAAACACCACAGTTGGCTTCCTTATCATCCTTGCCATTTGAGCACTGGACCATGGGGTTTGTTTCTCATAAATTTCTCAAACTTACCAGATCTATAGGGAGGTGTTGAAATAGAAGTTGGGTGTATACTAAAGGCTAGATTTGGACAATATATTAGTCAGCTGTTACCACCATAGTGCTGTGTAACAAAACACCCCAAAACTCAGTGATATAAAATAATAAACATTTATTTTTTTTGCTTAAGTGTCTGGGGTTCAGTTGATCTTGGCTGAACTTGGTAGAACTAGGCTTTGAGATGCAGACTGGGTCTAGATCTGTTCCCATGTCTCTTGTCCTCCTTGACCTGAAGCCATCTCAGGCACATTTATAGTTAAAGGCAGGAATACAAGAGTCCAAAATCTACCATATAAGTGCATTTCAAGTCTTTGCTTGTGTCATATTCTCTTTCATCTCATTGGCTAAAATAAGTCACATGGCCAAGCCAACGTCAGTGAGGCAGCAATGCCTCCTATGAAGGTTAGGAGAGGAGAATGAATAGTGGCTGAACAATAATTAAATCTACCACAGTTAGGCATTATGCACTGCTTGAAAAACACATGGTTCTTTCATTCCTGGGGCCTCCAGTCTAATGGAGGAAACACAGCTCTCTGACACTGGGGAACTAGGAATGCACCGGATAAGATAATGCTGCTGTGGGAGAAAAGGCAGGAGCTGGGCAGCAGGGCCATAAAGATGCAGTGTGTTACCCTTTCATCTGTACAGCAATATGCACAGGGCTAAGAGGATTTTTAAAATGACTTGGGTGCTGTTAGGGAATTATTTTTATGAAACAGGTTTAAAACAGGAGTAATTTTATTCAATGTATAGTAGTTTCTTTCTCTGAATTGTTCCCTGGTAGAAATAAATCAGAGAATCATCCTCCTTGGGTGACTTACAGGGACCATCGGAAAGTCTCCCTTGGAGAAAATGTGACATGTGCATCAGAGGGCCCTGCAGCCAGGGTTAGAGTCTCCATCCCTTCTCTCAGTCCTTTCTGTTGCTTCAGAGGGATGACTCCTTTGATGGCCACAGAAGTGAGGAGCTGCAGACTAAGATGATAAAGAGCATCCCCAGTTGATCCATAGATTCAACACAGTCTCAGTCAAATCCCAGCAAGCTTTTTTTTGGTAGAAATTGATACATTGATTCTAAGATTTATATGGAAATAAAATGAAAATGCAAAGAATACAGATGCAAAGAAACTAGAACAGCCAAAACAATTTTGAAAGGAAGAACAAAGTTGGACAAGTCACACTGCCTGATTTAAGGACTTATTCTAAAGCAGCAGGGATCAAGACAGAATGGTATTTGGAATAAGAATAAACACAATGAGACAGAATAGTGGTGATAGAAATAGATCCACATATATACAGTCAGTTGATTTTTGACAAAAAAATTCAATGAGTGAAGGAAAGTCTTTTCAGCAAAGGATGCTGGACAACTGAATATCCGTATGGAAACAAATGAGGCTTAATTCCTGTCTAATATTTTACACAAATTTTAATTTGAAATGGACCAAGATGGTGAAGGGCACTGGAATAGGAGTCAAGAAATTTTACCCTGAAGTGACTTTGCCAAAGGTTACTTTACCCCTCTGGATTTCTGTTTCCTCTCTTGTTAAAGTATTTATACCTAATAATCTTTTCATTTCTTCCAACTCCCAAATTGTTTGCTCCTAAGTTCAGTCCTATCATGGGACAGATCTTAAGTACCCTTTTTCTTAAAGTTTTTGCATGTCTATAAGCTGTTTTATCTCAAAACACGAGCTGCCTGCACGTTTCAGGCCTTTCAGAAAGAAAGACGTGATGCTAGAGATGGGACTAGAGAAGTCACCTTGAGTTCGGTGACAGATCTTCTCATGACGCGAGAAGCGTGTCTGGCTATGAGGGTGTTCTTCCTGGGACAGCTTTCAGCACATCTTTCAGCTCAGTTCATAACTCAATGAATGCCCTATCCAAAGACATCTTTCATCTGGCTGGGCGCGGAGGCTCACGCCTGTAATCCCGGTACTTTGGGAGGCCAAGGCAGGTGGATCACTTGAGGTCAGGAGTTCAAGACCAGCCTGACCAACATGGTGAAACCCCATCTCTACTAAAAATACAAAAATTAGCTGGATATGGTGGTGGGCACCTGTAATCCCAGCTACTCGGGAGCCTGAGGCAGGAGAATCACTTAGGCAGAGGTTGCATTGAGCCGAGATTGCACCACTGCACTCTAGCCTAGGTGAAAAACCTAGACTCCATCTCAAAAGAAAAAAAAAAAAGACATCTTTCATCAAAAGACTTTCTCAGAGAAGGCCAAGGATAGTCATAGCTGTTCTTCCCTGCTGCCATATCCGAACAAGTAATCGAAGTCTATTGAAGGAAATCCAGTCATCCCAAGGTCTATTGAAGGAAATCCAGTATCCGTGGGGTATTTGTTTCAGGACCCCTCACAGATACCAGACTTTTCAGATGTTTACGTTCCTGATATAAAATGGCATAGTACTTGCGTGTAACCTATATACATTCTCCCATGTAATTTAGATCATCTCTGGATTACTTATAATACGTAAGTATTATAGTAAATAGTTGTTGTACTCTATTGTTTTTATTTGTATGATTTTTTATTGCTGTACGTTTTAACTAAGTATTTTCAATCCATAGTTGGTTGAATCATGGATGTAGAACCCACAGATATGGATGGATGTCTGTATGGAATATGAGTTTCAATTTTCTGCATCATCCTCCAGGCCCTGA
Organism: Mandrillus leucophaeus; assembly: GCF_000951045.1. NCBI lineage: Eukaryota > Metazoa > Chordata > Mammalia > Primates > Cercopithecidae > Mandrillus > Mandrillus leucophaeus. Next base: position 2,621,568 of record NW_012100654.1, on the reverse strand, counting down.
TACTAGGCTGCCTTGAGTTTTCCACTGTGAGACCCAGGCTGAATTTCCCTCCAAACCTACTTCAAAATGCTTTTGCTCTCTTCTGAGTTCATTTATAAGGTCACTTAGCATGGCCTCTCAGCATCTTTAGAACTAAAAACCTTCTTAACTGTCTTTTAGGTTAACCCAAATTTGTTACCCCTCTACAGGAAATGTGTATTTTGTAATAGAGATCCTGGAGATGTCATGTATTATGGTTGGATTTTTGAGACATTTTTCTCCAGGGGAGGAAAAAGATGACATTCATTTATGGCCCGTAAACCATACAACATAGGCAACTTCCTCCTTTGTCTCTGCTTGAGGCTGCTTACTATGGGACAACTACAGATGGTCGGATAAATCAAGTTATCTTCTCCAAACCTCGTTTCCTGTTCTACCTAATTTATAGTTATTGTGAGATTATAACAATATGTAAAAACACTGAAACTCCAAAGATACCAGACTGTCTTACTTTCTTACTTTACCTACTATTCTTAGTTAATGTCATCAACTCCCATAAAAAGATGATTCCAAAATCCATATCTCCAGTCATAATGTCTCCCAGGTTTCAGACACAAGACTGTCACTGCCTCCTGGATTTCTCTTAGATGTCTCAGAGGCATTAAACTTCTAATGAAAAATGTCCTATGTGTAGGCTTCTATAGGCTGAAGGTCCTCAGAGAATACTTCCGGAATAATTAATTTACTGAGTCTTTTCTTCCATGGTTCACTAGGTATGTAGTGTCCTGGAGAGCTTAGAGCAAGAATACCGGAGAGATGAGGACTGGTGTGGTGGACGAGATAAGCTGGGGCCAGCGGCAGAGATCGACCATGTCATTCCACTCATCAGCAAACATTTGGAACAAAAGGAGGCCTTTCTTAAGGTCAGAGCACATTGTCATGCAAGGGCTCAGACTCCTGGCCTTGGCCTTGTTCTTTTATCCTCTTTCTCTTTCTCTTTTTCTCCTTTCTTTCTTTCCTTCTTTCTTTTCTTTCCTTCCTTTCTTTTCTTGCCTTCCTTGCCTTCCTTCCCTTCCTTCCCTTCCTTCCTCCCTCCCCCCCTCCCTCCCTCTCTCTTTCTCTCTTTCTTTCCCTTTCTTTTCTTTCTTTCTCCTTTCCTTTCCTTTCCTTTCCTTTCCTTTCCTTTCCTTTCCTTTCCTTTCCTTTCCTTTCCTTTCCTTCTTTCTTTCTTTCTTTCTCTCTTTCTTTGTTCTCCTCCTCCTCCTCCTGTCTGTCTCTCTCTCTCTCTCTCTCACACACACACACATGCACACACGCGCACACACACCCACAGACACATGCACAGCTTCAAACATGCTTCCTATTCCCTCTTTTTTTCTAACCTCTTCCCTAAAGGTGTAAGGGAGTATAATGAAGATGTTGACTGGCTAATTTCAAAGGTGAAAGGTTACATTTCCAACATTTATTTCTCTCTTGGCACTTTTTGTATAGTTAGGCTATCGGGATACACTGTTACTACTACTGCAATCTTCAGATATCCCAATATCCCATGGATGTTGTTAACTGAGAAAAAGACATGCTTTCATTCAGTTATGTTTGGCTAATTAAATTATTTTTGATAGTAATATCAAAAAGATATAAGCTTAGATATAAAACATGATTAAAATATTTTATAAATGGAAGATGCAAAAATTAGGGTAAGAATTAAAGAAATGAATTTGGATGCCCTATTTATTTATCAATCTAACAATTACCAATCACCAACACACGACACTGTTCATTCTTCTATATTAAGAGAGAAATGCCTTATTCCAAGTATTCTGCTAGAGCCCTGCCTTCCGAGGGAGGAAGCACAGGCCAGCTGTGCACAGACTGTCAGCTGGTGTGGGAAGTCCTTGTGAGCCTCCTTCCCCAGTCTTTGATCTCCTCTGATCTCCTCTCTTCTGTGTTCAAGCTCATCTGAAGGCTCCGTTTGCTCTCAGATTTCTTGCTTTCATGTTCTGCTTCCTCTCAGGTTTCTGGGAATAGAAGAGAGAATTTTTATACCCTGACATGTTACCATTGATTTTATTCAATTCTGTAATTACCTGCCTTTCATTTATTAGGGATTTTCTCTACTTGACCACCTTGAGCTTAATTTTTATTTTTTTTAAGCTGGCTTCTCCCTTCCCTCCGCCTATCTATCTTGTATCTGCACCTATATGGGTCAGAACCTTTAGTAATCAACTCTTACTAATAAGACTAGATAGAAATTCTTCTGTGCGGAGCTTATGGTGATTTTTTAAAGTTTTCCCTATTGCAAAGCAAAGTTTAAAATGGAACAATTTAAGTAGAGCATATAAAAATCTCAAACAGAAGTATAAAGATATTTCTTCATAAAATTAAAAGAAAATATTTCTGTTGAAGAAAGAAATAGAAAACCCTCTGGTCTGATGTTTTCCATATGTCCCTAAAACCACAGTGAGAAGCTCCCTATCACTGTGGGAATTATATGCCCAGTAGATAGAATATTGAGCTCTTTATTTGTATTCATTAGTTGATCCGTTTGAAACTCCTTAAGCTGAGACCACCATCAAGCTTTTTCATTCAGGAGCCTCTGTGTTCATGGACTCACCAGCAGGTGTTTGTGTACCAGATATCCCAGATACCTTTGTTGCTAATTTTTTTATATAACCAGAAAATTATAAAATTTTATAATTGTTTCTATTAATTATATAATAATTTTTAATTATATTGTAGGATCAGAAGGAAAGTATAAGATTCTGAAATTTTACATTTCAGGGTGTGTAGAAGAAAAAAAAAATAAAATTTCAAAGAAAAATGAAATAAAATTTCACAGTTTTACTAGAGATCATTTAATTCTGAAAACTATGGATTAAAAATTAGTATGCTAGTATTTATTACTTTACAACCAGAAAAAAAACCTGCTTTTTTGGGGGTTTTATAGAGAAATCCAGAAAATACTAGGCTTGAGAGGAACAGGAAATACTGTCAGTCGTCCTAGATCCTAGATCTGAGTAGCTTCCTGGCTCCTGCCCTTTCCGGGCTCCAGTCTTGTCCATCAGCATACCAAGGAGAATGTGACCAGCCCTCTGTGTGCCACCCACAGCTAATATGAGTCATAAGGGGAGTAGGTAATATAACAGCTGTTAGTCCTTTATGTAGACTGGCATTCTTCAACAATAGAATGCTTATTCGTGATATTTAGATGAGGGGGACTTGATGGGCAAATAAGTCTGAAAAATGTCGGTAATTTCCATTTAGATTTGGAATGTAGGGTTAATAGATGTGTTTACCAAATTTACTTGCTCAAGTCTAAGTCACACTGATTTTCAAGTGGGTTTATGTTTCCTGAGCTTACACCAGTGGTCGTGTAAGAGGCATTCTGGTGGCTGAGGAAAAGTAGGCCGAGAGTGAATATTAGTAATGCCTGGTCAACATAGAAGGAGACAAAGGGTGGCTGATTTCTGATTTTTATCTGAGATGGAATGGACAGAGACAGAAAGGAGTAATTCTTCACTTGACAAAAGAAAAGCTCAGAAGGGTGATCTCCATAAATTGGAATTGGAGTATCCATGAACCAGTGATAACTTCCAGGGCTCTGCTTCTTCTAGATTCCTTCAGAGTTCTTGAGCTTCCTAAAAAGTACAAGGAGGAGCCAGGTGTCGTGGCTCATGCCGGTAATCCCAGCACTTTGGGAGGCCAAGGTGGGCAGATTGCTTGAGCCCAGTAGTTTGAGACCAGCCTGGGCAACATAGTGAGACCTCGTCTTTACAAAAAATGCACAAAATTAGCTAGGTGTGGTGGTGGGTCCCTGTAGTCCCAGTTACTCAGGAGGCTGAGATGGAAGGACCGCTTGAGCCTGGGAGGTGGAGGCTGCAGTGAGCTATGCTCACGCCACTGCACTGCAGCCTAGGCAACAGAGTGAGACTGTGTCTCAAAAAAAAAAAAAAAAAGAAAATGTACAAGGAAGGTGTGTATGCCTTCTCCGTTGTCTTGGATTCCATACACCTGCTGGGACAGGGGCCTCACGACTTTGTCTTTCTCAGGCATGCACCCTAGCTCGGCGGAATGCTGAGGTGTTTCTCAAGTACATCCACAGGAACAACGTCAGCATGCCCAGTGTCGCCAGCCACACTCGGGGACCCGAGCAACAAGTGAAAGGTCAGTGAGAGACCTGCCCAGCCACCGGTCACTTCAGCGAATGCCCCTCCCTGAAATATACCATGTACCCAGTTTTCACACAGTCTCAAATTTCCTGCTGCTTCTCCTTGGAAATGAAAATGTATGATGTGGGATGGTGTGGGCAGTAATGATTCATGGTTAATTTTTAAACATGCTTCAAGATCTGGAAGGCAAAAACAAGGATAAAATTTCCCCAAGTATTTTCATTTATCTTAGAGTCTGGACAGCACTGCCTAGTGGAATTTTCTGAAATAATGGAAATTGCCTGTATCTACGCTGTGCAATACAGCAGCTATTGAGTGCTTGAAATGTGCCTAGTGCAACTGAGGAACTAAATTTTAACTTTTGTTTAATATTAAGTAATTTAAATGTAGATTACTGTATGTGGCTCCTAGTTAATATATTGAACAGAACAAGACTAGGGTGTCTTACAGCCTAGGAACAGAATGTGGACTGAGAATCCTAAGACCAAATGCTGACCCTGGATTTGTCACTGATTGATTAAGCCTTTTAAAACTTTAGTTTCTTATTTAAAATGATGGGAGCATCTAGACTCTTGCTACTCAAATTGTAGTTCCCAGACCAGCCACATTGACATCCCTGGGGGAGAGTGTAAGAAATATAGAATCTCAGGCCACACCCAAACCGACTGAGTCAGAAACTGCATTTTGGCACTTTGGGAGGTTGAGATGGGAGGATTGCTTGAGGCCAGGAGTTCAAGACCATCCTGGGCAACATAGTGAGACCCCGTCTCTACAAAAAGTTAAAAAATTTGCCTGGTATGGTGGCATGCCTATAGCTGTAGTTACTCAGGAGGCTGAGATGAAAGGATCGTTTGAGCCCAGGAGCTGGAGGCTGCAGTGAACCACATTTGCACCGTTGTACTCCAGCCTGGGCAATTAGAGTGAGACACTGTCTCAAATAAAAAAGAAAAAAAAAAGAGAAAAAAAGCACAAAGAACCTGCATGTTGGCAAGAACTGCCCAATTCTACCAACCAGGTGATTTATGTGTTCATAAAATTTAGGTAAGTGCTATTCCACATCATCTTTAATATCTCTCTGAATTCTAGAAAGTCTATGATAATAAATACATAACTTTTTAAAATTACCTATTATCTGACCATGTGAAACTTAAATCATTATCTGTGGAATTATTCTGACCATGCAGAAATTAGCCTTTGAGTGAGTGAAGAGTTTAACAAATGTCATCTTGCCAAGGCACAGAAATATAACTCTGGAGCCCGAGGCTAGGGAGGGAACCCAAGCTGACTTGGAGTGAGGAGTGATATGGGCTTGGAGACATCATGGACAGGGTAGGATGCGTGGTCTGCTTAAGAAAGGCTTCCCTCTTTGCTCAGATTGCTCAAGAGTTGGAGAGAACAGAGGCCACTGGACAGAATTAAATCTAGGAATCAAAGTTCCCTACAGAGAGGAGGGAGCAGAGTTTCTCTTCCAAATGTGCTAATCTATTTGTGGTCAGGGGACCTGTGGGGAGCTGGTATTATGTCACTTCTTCTGGCACATTTGAAAGCATCTGTTCTGGCTTCCAAATGTAGATGGGAGATTGGGTGAGGCCAGCTGCCTACTGAGAGACCACATATCCCACCTACACCTCTGCGTGCTGAAGAGTAACAGGCACCCAGAGACAGTGAGAAATGCCTACATCTTCTTGGAGGCAAGACCAGGTTGTTGCCCATGTGAAAGCTTTCAAGAAGAGGGGGGAAAATAATCCTGAAACACTTTATGATTTCTGCCTGATCTGGGTTGATTCTCTTAGCCACACCGTAGAGGGAGCTTCAGTGAGCAAAACTCTGGCTAGGGAACATAAAGACTAAAAGAAATGGGTTTCCACTTCTTCCTTCCCCAATTGAAGCTTCCACCTGAGGGACCTACAATCCCTTATCTATCAGTTTCCTTTTCACTTACTACCTAGACTCAACACCAGTGCCACATAGTTTTGGCTTTTTTATGCTGCTGGTTGTTATATGGCTGCATAACAAACAAAAAATTCAATGATATCCACTGTAAGCATATGTTGTTCAAGTGGCTGTGCATTGGCTGGGGAGCAGCATCTCAGCTGGGCTCAGCAGTGTGGTTGTGCTTCAGACTGCAAGTCTGGCTAGCTTGGCTCCTTCACTCCAGGTAAGGTCTTGTTTGCTCCACGTGTATTCATTCTGGGACCTGGGTTGAAGGGGCAGCAGTTACCCAGGAGAAGTTCCTATAGTGGTGATAGCAGAGGTACAAGGAGCAAAGTCAAGTCTACAAGTACGTTTCAAGGCCCTGCTTCTGTTTTATCTGTTAACAACTCATTTGCCAGAGCAAGCTATGTGGCCAAGCTATGTGGCCAACATCAGTTGGGGAGTGAGAAACTGTACTTGCCTCTTTGGGAAGGAATGAAAGTTACATGATAAAGGCTTAGATACAGGGAAGGGTGAATGATTGGACCCATAAAAGGTTGGGCACACTGGCTCACACCTGTAATCCTAGCACTTTGGGAGACTGAGACAGAGGCAGGAGGATCACTTGAGCTCAGGAGTTTGAGACCAGCCTGGGCAACATAGTGAGACCCTGGTCTCTACAAAAAAAAAAGTTTACAAATTGGCTGGATGTGGTGGCATGTGCCTATAGTCTCAGCTACTCAGGTGGCTGAGGTGGGAGGATCACTTGAGCCCGGGAGGTTGACGCTGCAGTGAGCTATGACTGCACTCCATCTTGGGTGACAGAGCCAGACCCTGTCTCAAAAAAAAAAAAAAAAAGCACTTAGCCTAAAAGATGAAAAACACATCCTATCCTCAGAAAGCTATACTTGGCTGGAGAGGTGAGAATGAAGGGGTATGAAAAGTACATAAAATCAACAAAAACTTCTCAGTGCAAGCACTATACTTCAGGCTGTGCCATCTTCAAAAAGCACAGAAACTTGTACTTTATAGTCCCAGTAATGTGAGAGACCAAGGTGACTAACAACTCAGGCTCTGAAGTCAGATCTGGCCTGAATCTGAACTCTGCCCTTTCCTATCTGAACAACCCTGAGCTAGTTACCCTCCCTACGCTTTCTCAAAAGCTTTCTCTAAACCTCAGTTTTCTCATCTGTATAATGGAGATAATAATGGTGCATGCATTGTGGGGTATTATGAAAATGAGTGTCTTCCACATACTGAGTATGTGATAAATATTATTCACATGGTTATTATTATATATTTTGTTAATATCTAATATGGCAACAGGAAGCAGGAGGAAGACATAAAATAAATTTTATTGCTTCCAGCATAACATACTATTTAAAACACTTAAGACATCTATCCACATACCCAGCTACTCCTGAAACAACAGAAAACTTAGGGAAATAGCATGGACTAAATACCTAACCATGGCCCACTTGCTGTGCTATATGCCTTGTGTAGACACTCTCATTTAACATCACTTTCAGCTTTTCCTATGATCACATCCAAAACAACATGGGCCCAGAGACAACATGAAGACATAATTCCAACACAGCATCCCTGTGCCCACTATTTAGAAGTGTTTAAATCGAGGCTATGCCGTTAAAGTGCTGTGTGCACAACCTCTTGTGCAGGTCCAAGAACATGGTTCATGATGTGGGTTGTCAAGCCGGTGACACCAGCCCTCATTGCACTATAAATCTCCTGCCTCTCTTCTAATGAGTCCTTAAGAATGACTGAGATTCCTGTCAAGGTCCACCCATGCTCATTGGACTCTTGGGGCCAATTGAATTAGTTGCTTCCTAGGATTTCTTAGAACCAAGGACTAATTTTGCTATAAAGAGAATCGGGGTCATTTGTAAGTCACTGGTGTTATATTCTTGCCACCTTAGTTGATGGAACTCTCATCAATGGGCTCTCCCCCTAGACTCCTCGACCTTGCTCCTTTCTAGGAAATCCTTTCTGTATCCAGCTTTTGCTCCCTTTCTTCTGATGCTGGATTAGTCTCGCGGGGATGCTTGAAATTACAGTCATGGTCACCTGGCACCTGCCATGGGGCTGAAGGGGTTGGTTGGATTGTGCCCATCATATGTATCTCCTCTGCCCACAGCCATCCTGAGTGAGCTCCTGCAGAGGGAGAATCGCGTGCTGCATTTCTGGACCTTGAAGAAGCGGCGGTTAGACCAGTGCCAGCAATATGTGGTGTTCGAGCGCAGCGCTAAGCAGGTTGTCCAAAGCTTTCCCTGGCTCTATCTCAGTTCTGGGGAGCATGCAGAGGCCCAATACCAAGGGTTAGTCCAGAAGAGGGCCACAGCAGCAAATTGGGGATGGGAGTGGGGAATAAAGAGGAAAGAAAGCAGGGTGTCACTTGTCAGCAATTCAGCATTTACCAAGCTCTCTGCTTTGAGTTTGGTAACAGGAGATATGAGGAAATGCTAGGTCACCCACTATGCCCCTAATTCATGGATGATATTGGGCCTGGCCTAGAAGAGTCCCCGGTGTACTGGGGGAGACCCTCTCTTTGCTGGTAAGTGTTCCAAATCAGGGGAGGGCTCATTCATAAAAAACAACTCAAGAGCTACATACCAATCAAATTGTGTCAGTGTTTCCTGGGTCCATTAAGTTGTCCCAACAATAACCTTCGTTGTAATATGGCATGTCTTCTACTGACAGCTGCCTTTTGGGGGACTGGATGGGTTGTTTCCTCCCATAGGCGCTTGACTGGATCCAAGAAACAGGTGAATTTTACCTCTCAACACATACCTCCACTGGAGAGACCACAGAGGAGACTCAGGAACTGCTGAAAGAATATGGGGAATTCAGGGTGCCTGCCAAGGTAGGAAACATCCCAGACCCTTCCCCAAATCCACCCAGAACTCTCCATTCTGGCCAATTTCACATTATGGAAGCAAAGACAGCTCCTGTAAGCAAAAATACCTGGCTGCAGTGGCAAGGGGGAAAGTATGTAAATGTCCTAAAGGATTGTCTCTAGAAACCTGAATACCCAAAGAATTGCAGCTGCTGGGTAGAGCAGCTGTATGCAGGAAGTCAACTGCTATATACTGTGCTTCCAGATACTCATCTTCATGCTCCAGGTTCTGGAATCTGCTATATTCTTTCAGACCAAATCAGGGAAAAGGGTGTATTCATGTAAAAATGTTGCCTGTGCATGTGAACACTGCACATATCCACATATTCTTGCAATTTGAGTGGCTTGGGAAGTTCACCTTATTAGAAGGGCCAGTGACTATATGGGTACACAAAACAGGTGAATTTCTCCTTTTCTGAGCTATTTCCATCTGGCCTCAAACCTGCTCATGAGCTAGGCTGGGTCTCTGGGGAGCAAAATGTGCAAGGATGTACATACCAATTCATACCAAGATTGTGGGGAATGCCATAATAGAAGGAAACCTGATTTTCATCTGTTTTCACAGCCAGGATTTGATCTGAGGATACTTGGGTTTGAATGAAAATCTGATCTGTCTCAAGTTCCTCTTTGTAGTGTCCTCATCTCTCACACGGGGCTCCTTGCCACATAGGAGCCATTTTTGGCATCACTTCCACACATAGCAGACGCTCTTCCCAGGTTGAGAGATGCTCTTGTTGGGGTCAAGGTGGGAAACATCCTATCCAGAGATCCCTCTGACACTATAAGGAATGTTCCTCTGGTTTGGTGTGACAAAATTAGGCCCTTAGCCTCATTCCTGAGCTGATATTTCAGAAGTGGTTATCCACTCTATGAATCTTTTCCTATGATCTCTCAACTTTGGGGAGCATCTCCCTGCATCCTTGTGAGCTTTGGGCCTTTTTGCCTAATGCGAAAAGCTGTGAGCACAGATAAGACACTCATTTCAGTACCAGCAAAAGCAAACAGCACAAAGAAGGTGGCAGATGCACAGACCCCTGTTCAAATCCAAATTAAAATGGCTTGTGAATTAACAAGTTTGGCTCTATCCACCCTTCTCCAAATAGGGTCGATAATGAGCCATTAACAGGATGAATAGTATGAGATCCATTGGTGTTCCTATCTGCATAGGGTGGATCACAGCAGATACCCAGAACTTCATAGGATCAAAATCTTTCCATAATCAAAGTGGAAATGTGAAGAATTATTCGGTCAATCTTATTCATCCTACCTTTGTAACCGTCTTCACATATTTCTCCTCTTTTTCATTCACATAGCTACTACCCTAAGCTGTAGTAGCTTCCTAAAGGGATTGCATGCCTTTGGCCTTTCCTTCCTTCCTTCCAATCCACCCTGCCCTTCATTGCTGTTCATCTTTAAAATGCTACTTTGGTCACATAACCACCCAGATCAAGAACTTTATGATTTTCCAATGCCTTTAGGATAATGCTCCACAACTCTACAGCTGTGCCACCCTACCTCCCCGGCTTTATCTTCAATTATTATTTTATGCAGAGTTTATGCTTCAGCGGAATGGATGTATTCTCTTACCCTCTGAGAGATACATCTTATACTTTTTTGTCTATGTGCCTTTTTCATACATTTCTCTGCCTGGAATACCCTTCCCTTCCCTCTAGTTTTTGCTTTTTAAGAGGAACCCCCCCCCCCCGCCCTTTCCACTCTAGAGCCTCCTCCTCTATGATCCTTCCCACATACCAGGATATGATCCAGTTCATCCCTGCACTACAGCCCTTGTCTGTATAGCCCTTCACCTGGGCCGGGCACGGTGGCTCACGCCTGTAATCCCAGCACTTTGGGAGGCCAAGGTGGGTGGATCATGAGGTCAGGAGATCAAGACCATCCTGGCTAACACGGAAACCCCATCTCTACTAAAAATACAAAAAATTAGCTGGGCGTGGTGACGGGCACCTGTAGTCCCAGCTACTCGGGAGGCTGAGGCAGGAGAATGGCGTGAACCCTGGAGGCAGATCTTGTAGTTAGTCGAGATCAGGCCACTGCACTCCAGCCTGGGCGACAGAGTTGGAGTGCAGTGTTTTGGACTCCGTCTCAAACAAACAAACAAGCCCTTTACCTGGCACAGACCATCTGGAGAGATGGTAATCTATGTAATCTATCCAGTAATCTATGCAATGTTATCTCCTATATAAGCCAACAGGATACTTAGAGATGAGAACCACACTATTCATCCTGAGTTCCGTAGGTTACCTGACTACATTTTACACATTCAAAGGGGGCTACAACCATTCAGGAACATAAGGAAAAAAGGAAGTTTGAGTAGATTCAGCCCTTCTTGTTTATATTTAATATGAATCTTCTACTTTGGCTGTCTTTGTTCTCTGTCCCTCCCGATATAACTATCATGTTCCAAATCTCAGGGTTATTCATATTAGAATATCTACAGGATAACAAACCCAGCTGAGGAGCTTCTGATTAGAGGCAGCAGCCTCCTGCCCCACCCTAGTCCCACTTTCCAGAGGTAAACCTCTTCTAATCAGCTGTCTTTGATTATACTCTTTATAACCAATAAAATGAATTTGAAATGGAAACCAAATTGACCTTTAGCCACAAGAGAATACATACGGTGGCCCTTATGGTTGAATAGGGCAGCGGAGTATATTAAATTTAATAATATTCTGGTCCAAAGGAGCAGACCAAGTAGAAGAAACATTGGATATAGAAAGATACTTTCTATGTAAAAGCTCACAAATGTAAGAATAAAAATGAAATAAAAAGAGTTTGAATGAGGAAAAAAGGAAAACATAATTCTCGTGGTGTGTTATGCCTATAGACAGTCCATTAAAAGAATAGAAATGGTATTTTTCCATTATGGGTTTCAAAATGTATAAGGAGTCAGGGCACACAGTGATTGGAAAGCTTAGTCATGACATTTGGAAGAACTCCATTTCTCCTAAAAGCAAAACTTTTTAAAGATGATTTTGTTTTTCATTTTTTACAAATTCCATGGTTTTCACTGTATTCACAAGGTTGTGCAAACATTGCCACTGTTTAGTTCCAGAACGTTTTCATTACCCTAGAAAGAAACCCTATGCCCATTAGCAGTCACTCTGCATTCCTTACTCTCCTTAACCCGTGGCAACTACTCATCTGCTTTCAGTCTCTATGGGTTTGCCTGTTTGGGCATTTCATATAAATGGAATCGTATAATATGAGATCTTCTGTGACTGGCTTACTTCCCCTACCCTAATGCTTTCAGATTCATCCATGCTATTAGTATGTATCAATCCTTTTTTCCTATTTATTGCTAAATAGCATGCCATTTCATTGATATACCACTTTTTGTTTACTATTCATCAGTTGATGGACATTTGGGTTGTTTCCAGCTTTTGGCTGTTATGAATAATGCTGCTAGAAACCTTTATATTCAAGTTTTGGTGTGAACGTATGTTTCAGTTCCCTTATGTGCATACCTGGGAGTGGAATGGCTGGGTTATATGGAGTTCTACTATGTTTAACTTTTTGAGGAACTGCTAAACTGTTTTTCAAAGTAGCTATACCATTTTATACTCTCACCAGCAATTTGTGAGGGTTCTGATTTCTCCACATCCTCATCAACACTTGTTATTGTGTCTTTTTATATAGTCATCCTAGAGGGTGTGGAGTGGTATTCATTGTGGGTTTTGATTTGCATTTGCCAATGGCTAATAATGTTAAGAAAATACTTTTTTAAGCTGATAATTTCATCTCTGAAAATGAAGGAATCCATGAGATAAACTGGACTTAATTCATCTTGACAAAAGAAAATTAAGCAGTAATGAAAGCAACTGGAGCCTTAGCTGAACTAAATTATGTTTTCCTGAGATTCAGATAGCAAAGAAAGAGAACACTGGGGTTGTCAGATGGTACTTTAGACTGAGAGAGGTAGAGTCTAAACAGTTCAGATAAAAGATAGGCATGATTCTATTTCTGAGACTCTTTTTTTTTTTTAGATGGAGTTTCACTTTAGTCACCCAGGCTGGAGTACAGTGATGTGATCTCAGCTCACTGCAACCTCCACCTCCTGGGTTCAAGTGATTCTCCTGCCTCAGCATCCCAAGTAGCTGAGATTACAGGTGCTTGCCACCAGGTCTGGCTAACTTTTGTATTTTCAGTAGAGACAGGGTTTCACCATGTTGGCCAGGCTGGTCTTGAACTCCTGACCTCAGGTGATTCACCTGCCTTTGCCTCCCAAAGTGCTGGGATTACAGACGTGAACCATTGTGCCTGGTCTTTCTGAGACTCTCAAGTGGAATATAGTTCACATGTGATGGAAAGTTTTGAAAATTTTGGTTCTTTTATGTATACTAACAACCCTCTGCTGAATGAATCCGAAGATGTATTTCAAGAAAACTATTCACCTGCACAAGGAGCTCAGTAGATTTGTGTCTACAAAAAAATTGATAAGGAATATCAATATTCCTTATTATTATCTAATTATAAGGAATATCAATAATGAAAGGCAAATATGGAAGATTATGAGATTATAAGATTACTATCAAGAAGGCAAAATCTTAAAGTCTTGTAAAATGTGCTGAAGTCAAAAGGGCTTTAAAAAAATTTATTCAGAGTGAGGCTCACTGATTAGAGGAAGACGATAACCAAAGAAAAAAAGAAAGGAAAGGAGAAAAAGAGAGAGTGGGGAGGGAGAGAGAGAGAAAAACAGAATTACTGAATCTCTCTTTTGAACCCCTGTCTTTTCCAGCAGGTAACTAGAATTCAAAGTGGAAAGGCAAAACATAAATTAGGTGACACATGAAGCCCAAGTGAGCTCTCAGGTCTAGATTTCCAGGCCCAGATGAATTATGGTACCCAAAGTTTCCCCTTTAGCCACAAGATCATGTCCATACTTCCGAACCTTTCATTCAAGAACTGCTGCAGTCTGACCCCCATTTTATTAGTTTATATAAGTTACTGTCTTTGGAGGAAAGATTTGAGTTTCAAATGGGCATAGGTTGAACGAGAAAGATACTGTATGGCCGTGTGTGGAAATAATGAAGATAGAAGCGATGTGTCTGAACCTCCCAGAAATCCAGAAAAAGCTCAGTGACTCAGCCCCATGGGAAGAACAAGAAATGTGGCGCAGTGTCACCTCTGGAGATGAAAACTGGAATGTTACCCGAGACCAAGGGTGTCTCAAGCAGCCACATCATCTGGTCATCGTCTGAGAGCAGAGGACCAGAATCTGTGTAATGTTCTACCATTTCTATACCACAGCTTCCTTTTTCTTCTTCCTCTCTGCTTTCTGTGATTTCACTTCTACTCTGCAGCCAATCATCCAGATCCCTGTCTGTGCAGTTTAAATCCTCAGGGAAACAACCTCAATTGACACGGTATATTTCCAGTCCCCTATTTAGACACAGCTTTTAGGCCAGGACACCTCAGAAGTCACTGGCTGACTCTTGATTGGCTGCCCTCATAAGAAAAGTTTTTACCTCTGATCTCAAAAGCTGTGACCAGGCATTTAGCAGGTCATGTGGTGCCACCACAATCACCAATGTATAAGAAACCATTTCAGAATACTCCCAGTGGGGACTGTGGCCATGGTTGGTATCTTAGTGCACTTATCCAATTCATGGGCCAAATTTATCATCTACTTCCTCCCAATAAAAATCTTCAACTCCTGTTGGTCTAGCTTTACTCACCTCCAAACACAAGATTTGCTCATTCATTCATTCAGTCAACATTGATGGTATGCCTACTATTTTCTAGACACTGGAGATATACAAATGAAAGAGATGTAATACTTACCTTTTAGGGTTCATGGTCTAATGAAGGAGACATATATGCTAATTACATGTGATATATGCTAAAATACAAGCATGTATGTGATACTGTGGGAACACTGGGAAGGGCATTGCCCACTTGTTTTTTGGGGAGGACAGGAGAGGAAAAAGGGCATTGCATCGAGAGTGGGGGTGAGTAAGAATCACTTGTCCCAGCAGGAAGGGCATGCGACATTCAACATGGCTGCAGTGTAGGGAATGGAGAGCAGTGGAAACAGGGCTGCTGCGAAGGTAGGTGGAGCCACATGGGGAAGGGCGTGTCTACACTTCCCTCCACCTACTTCCTAAGGATGCATCTAAAGTCATTTTACTGTCTCTTTGCTCCTCTAGTCCCCACACATACCTAGAATACTCTTGGTCACAAACCATTTGCTTTGCTGACTCTGAATCACAGTTTTGATGCTTTAGGATATAATTTTCTCTGATAGAGCTGCCCTAGTATGGCTACTGCCACCAGCTGGCTGTAAAACCCTTTCTCGTAGGTGTAGTCACTTTACCAAGAGCAGAGAATATGTATTTCCAAGACTTTTCCATTTAAAAAAAAAAAAGGTCTCTGTTTTAAGTAAATAGAAAACCAAAGAAAACTCTTTTCAGGAAAAATAAAAATAAAAAATACCCTACATGAAATAAGGTGAAAGTCCTCAGGATGCTTAGACACTGGAGATATATAAATGAATAAGATAATTAAAAAGAGGGATTCAGTAATTCTAGTTTAGATAGAATCGAGTAGATTCTATTTTGAATAGAATCTGCTAATTCTATCTTAACCAATTCCCCCCGTTATTGCTCTGCCTTTTCATGGCTGAGGAGATGTTTCTGCTATCCTCACACCCACCTCTTTTCCTTCACACCAAAGCTCTTGCCCTTTATCTTCCAATACCAGCACCAGCCTACTGTCCCGAGATAGGAGAGGCTCCATGTGCTGAGTGAGCTACTGGAGAGCTGGATCCCTGGTCCTTGGTCCCTGGCCATGCGTGCAGCAGGCAGAGCACTCTCAATGCACCTCTCTGACACCCTCTTTCTCTGGCATTTCTTGGGAGGGTTGGTCTCTCATGGGAGGGGCTGTAGATGGGCCTGGAAGGAACAGGAGGGGTGAGGATAGTAGAATAAAGAAAGAAGGGCTCTGTTGTTTTTTCTACTGTTGCTCCAGTTCTGCCTCAGTTTCCCTGTTACCTAGATTGTAGCATGGTTTAAACCTTGGACCTACTTTCCTCCAGTCCTAAAGATAATTTTCCTTCTTAGAATACTATTTAAATGTTCTTTCCCTTCCCTGAGCAATGTTAGAGTTTGAAAATCCAAACTTAAGATTAAAAAAATGGGCAGCCGTCCACTTGTTGGGTGTCTCTCTCATTCCCATGACTTACCCAGCTTAAGTGCTGCCTCTCCATGAGACCTCCGCTACCCATGCCTGTCCACCTTCATTTTCCCCTTTTAAAATTCCTATAATATTAACTCTACATTCTCCCATTTTGACATTCAATTACATAATGCCCTGAGTTATTTAACTACTCTGTGTGAAATGAAGATTTTTTTTTCCTTTCGTTTGACCCCCAAGCCCGGCCCTATAGCTCTTTACACAGTACTATGGACCAAGTAGGTATTGAACAAACTCTTGCTAAAAATGAAATTAACCCAGTAAACATCTGAGTTCCACTTTACCTAGTCCTGTAATAGATGATGGCTTCATTAACCTCTTTCTCCTGCTGTCTAATGGAAACTAAAGACAAGATTCTGGTGGTGACAGGGACAGAGTTAACTCTTAAATCTACTCATTGTATTTATTTAGATCCTGGCATGTGCCAACTTACATGAGGTTTAGAGCTGGTACAGTAGAGGGGGGAACTAGGAACTAAAGGGCAGAGACAAATAGACTCGTTTGCTTACTGCTAGTATGAAGTTGGACCAGCCCTAAGCCTCTCTAAGCCTCAGATTTTTTTCATCTGTGGTTCAAAGAGACCTGCATCACTTCCCTCCACCTGCTTCCTAAGGATGCATCTGAACTCAAATGGCTTTCAGATACAGTAACACACTGTGTAAATTAGTAAAGCATATTAATATAAGAGATTCTTACATCAATAATAATAATGGCTAATGTTTATTGCTTACTGAGTTCTTACTGTGTTCCACTGTACTAAGCATTCTACGTTTATCAACTCATTTAATACACCAACCCTCTGAAGTAGGATCAGCCCTCCATATCTACAGGTATCGCATCCATGGATTCAACCAGCTGTGAACTGAAAATGTTTTTTTCAAATGGATGGTTGTGTCTGCACTGAACATATATAGACTTTTTTGTTCTTGTCATCATTCCCTAAGCCATACAGAATAGCAACTATTTACTTAGTATTTACATTGTATTAGGTATTGTAAGTAATTTAGAGATGATTTGAAGTGTTCCTGAGGATGTGGCTAAGTTATAAGCAAAAACTACACCATGTTTTATGAGGAACTTGAGTATCTGGATTTTGGTATCCATGGGGGGCCCTGGAACCAGTTTCCCCCACCCCAGCACTGAGGGATGACTGTAATATTATGATTCCCTTTTTGCAAATGAAGAAACTGAGGCACAGAGGGCTTCAATAACTTGCTTAAGATCTCCCAGTTAGTAGTAACAAAGCTGGGATACATACCCAGGTAGTCAGCTATGAGGTATCTACGGCTGCTTTAAACAGGAAGAGAGGATTTGGGATGAAGGGACAGGAGAATAAATGTAATCCAGTAACTTAAGGCCATCTTTTGGGGCAGCAAACAAAGGAGAAGGTGAAGCTTCTGATTCAGCTGGCTGATAGCTTTGTGGAAAAAGGCCACATTCATGCCACGGAGATAAGGAAATGGGTGACCACGGTGGACAAGCACTACAGAGATTTCTCCCTGAGGATGGGGAAGTACCGGTACTCCCTGGAGAAAGCCCTAGGAGTCAACACAGAGGTAGGCAGGGGTATTGCCCTTTGGGACATCCTCCCTTCTCATTTCCCTGAGCACCACTGCCCTCATCACCATGGAAGAAAAGCATGTTTCCAGAGCAGTTCTTCCGAGCTGTTGACCCCTAGAGCACCTGCCTCGTGTGGCTTTTCTAGTGGGGGAGTGCTGGGTGGATATTGCTGATCCTTTAACCTCCAGTCCCCTGTGATGAGTACTCTATACATTACAAAATCAACTGGACAGTCATGGGGCCTATGGCTACAGAACAGAGTTTTTCTCTGTATAGACTTTGAGAACGAAAAGCTTTATCTTAACTTCATAAGTACCATCTTCCACCCAATTATGTTAATCGGCAAATGATTAGAGTGCCCAGTATATATAATAGTGCTCTTTCAAGAATAAGGGGTGCAATTTGTACAAGGATTATTTGACATTTCAACAGAACAAAGGTACAATTTGCCATGAACCAGGGAAGATGAACTTTTAATCTCTTCTTTATACTAGGGGTTAGTAACCTGTGAATTAAGAGCTTAATACAGCCTGGCAATTTAATCCTAGGATGTCTAATTCTTAAATCTTCAAATAGGCTCATGATCTGAAGCAGAGCAGCCTGGAGAGTGAAGTGGCCAAACTACCTAAAGTTGAGAGAGTTAATGTCTCCCCCAGGCTTTAATCTGTGAGTTTTTATCTAGGAAGTTCCATCATATATAAATACCAAATGGTGGTTAAAATTAGTAGGGATGAGCAATGAGAAAGTTCAGTTATTGTTCTGTTATTTAGCTTTCTGTTTCCAAGGGAAATTGCTTGTTTAAATAAATATATTTGGTTTGATTATTTTCTTTTGACAAATGAAAGATGTTTTATATCTTTATGTGTTTTTGTTTCACATCTATTTTAAATGGTTAAGAATCAGTCGTAGACCAATTTATGAATGTGTTTAGATTTAATTAGGACCAAAGGCCTTGGGGAAATAGACACATAATTATCAAATGTGTTTATTGTTTTTTCTTACTGTGGATATTTACCCTAAACATTTGACCTGAACATTTTATTTCTCTCTTATTTGAAAACACAATAATGATCCCATGAAGAACAGTGCTTCTGGGTATGAGTCTGTAAGATCCCTCATGTTTTTATCCTTCTCCATTATATACCTTTTTCCCTCTTTTACCACCTCCCTCAACTCGATTGAGTTGCTTTCCCAAAGCATCACAAGGTGACCTTTGTGATCCCTCCATGTGCAGGATAATAAGGACCTGGAGCTGGATATTATCCCAGCAAGCCTTTCGGATCGGGAGGTCAAGCTGCGGGACGCCAACCACGAAGTCAATGAAGAGAAGCGGAAGTCAGCCCGGAAGAAAGAGTACGTGTTGGCTTCCGCCGCGCTAGCTGGCCCGCCATGACTGTGGTGGGCTTTCACTGCCACTTGTTCCTTTGGATAGCTTAATATGTCCTCGTGGCCACCTACAGGGATTGGGATGGACAGACATAACATTTGCATTGAGAATATGAGTTCCCTCTGAAGGTTTTGAAGTCTCTCCCGTCTGTCCTTCACCTGAATTATCTTCATTTATTAGCAACTTCCTAGACAAAACCTTCCTCATAGATCATCACATTGTACTTCACAATGTCAAAACTCAACATGGAACAAATCAAATATTTTTTTCATCTCCTCCAAATTTTATTCTCCTTTCTGATTTTCTTTTTTTAACATTTTTAATTTTTTTTTATTTTTTGGGACAGAGTCTCCCAGTGTCACCCAGGCTGGAATGCAGTGGCATGATCTCAGCTCACTGCAATCTCCGCCTCCTGGGTTCAAGCAATTCTCTTGCCTCAGCCTCCCAAGTAGCTGGGATTACAGGTGTGCACCACCATACCTAGCTAATTTTTGTATTTTGAATAGAAACAGGGTTTCACCATGTTGGCCAGGCTGGTCTCAGACTCCTGACCTCAAGTGATCTGCCCACCTCAGCCACCCAAAGTGCTGGGATTATAGGCATGAGCCACCGTGCCCAGCCTCTCTCTTCTGATTTTCTAATTGCCATCAATAGTGTCACTAATCTTCTAGTTTTTTCTAGATTATTTGCAAAAACTTCCCACAGTTTTCCTGCTGCTGGTCCCTGCCCAATTCACCTGCACAGCGATGCCAGGTTTACCTTTCTGGAGTACATTTTATTATTGCTAATACCAATACTCTCCTGCCACCAGCACCTACACTTTTTATGTCCTAAACATTACATAAAGTGCCTTTACACACATTTTCTCTTTGTATCTTTCTATCAGTTCTCTCAGGCAGCTAAGATTATTCCCATTTTACATATAATAAGACCTAGAAAAGTCAAGTAACTTTCTCCAAACCACACAGATGGTGAGCAATGAAGCCAGAATTTAATCTAGCTTTGACTCTTCAACATTCTTTGATTTCTTTCCATTATGTCTGTCACCAGCTTCAAATTGTAAATGGTTTGCTACAACCCCCAGAATAATGATAAAAATCCTCAAGGTACTATCCTTTGGTCTCATCTAAGTCAATTTTACTTCAAAATACTTTCTAGTTCAGATCACACCCTTCAGTCAGATCATTTTCACTGACTCCTCTCAGGTCTAAGAATAAATTGTATATAATTGAGAATGCTCTGCTAGCCGGGCACAGTGGCTCACATCTGTAATCCTACCACTTTGGGAGGCTGAGGCAGTCGGATCACCTGAGGTCAGGAGTTTGAGACCGGCCTGGCCAACATGGTGAAACCCTGTCTCTACTAAAAATACAAAAATTAGCCGGACGTGGTAGCACACGCCTGTAATCCCAGCTACTTGGGAGGCTGAGGCAGGAGAATTGCTTGAGCCCGGGAGGCAGAGATTGCGCCACTGCACTCCAGCCTGGCGGACAGAGCAAAACTATGTCTCAAAAAAAAAAAAAAAAAAAAAAGAGAGAGAGAGAGAGAATGCTCTCCTTTCTCTTTGTTATTTTCCCTTTCGTTTCCCTTCCTTTTTTTCCTGTTTGGTTTTATTTTGCTCTCTGTAAGTCTTATTGATTCTTTAAAATCCAGCTCATATCCTATGCCTCTATAAATCCTTTATCTACAACCCCCACTGTCATTGGCCCATCCTTTTATGAACTCCTTTACTTCTTTTCTGTACCAATTCCCATTTTACTTATTCAACCAATTCCTAAGCTAGATTGTATGCTCCGTGACAATAAGAAGTATTTTATACTCTCTTGTATGAATCAAGGGACTAGAGAATAATGAAGATAATGTAATTATTGATCAAGAAAAGCTTATAGTCAGGCAGGGCACAGTGGCTCATGCCTGTAACTTTGGGAGGCTGAGGTGGGCAGATCACCTGAAGCCAGGAGTTCGACACCAGCCTGACCAACATGGCAGAAACCTGTCTTTGCTAAAAAAAAAAAAAAAAAAAAGTAATACAAAACTTAACCAGGCATGGTGGTGTGCACCTGTAATCCCAGCTACTTAGGAGGCTGAGACATGAGAATCCCTTGAACCCAGGAGGCAGAGGTTGCCACAAGCCAAAATTGCTCCATTGCACTCCAGCCTGGGTGACAGAGCAAGACTCCATCTCAAAATAAAAAAGGAAGGAAAAGAAAATCTTATGGAACATAATTGGATATAGAAATTAAAACCTTGAGGGAAGGGCAGGACATTATTTAAAATCGCAAAACAAATAAGGACTGTAACGTCGATTTCTTTACTTGAAGTTCAGGGATACACCATTGGGCCAGAAGAAAATAAGGCATGCTTTAGGAGGCATTCCAGTATCAGATGGTCCCTGCCCTGACTTGATCTAGGTATTCAGATTTCAAAAGGAAGAAAAAGATGCTTGGAAATTGGTCCAGTGAGTGACCCGTAGATGTTAGAACGTAAAGCTGCCACCTAAGTTTACTCCTAGGTCAGCAATAGCCCATGAGGAGATGAGGCAGAGGAAAATAGGCAAGAAGAGAGTAGAGGATGCTGAGATTCCAACATTTTGGAAGAATCTGAAGTAGCTGAGGTTTTCATAAATTGAATTCTGTTTTCTCAGAATAAGAATGAATAGGGACCAGAATTCATTTAGCAAGCTGGAACCAACTTATCACTAGATTCCTGCTTTGCTCCCTAAGTATCTCAGCACCACTTTCAGAAACGTCCTGACTCCAGGTAGGCAAAACACATTTTTCTTCTTTGGTTGTTTGGTAGGGAGTTGTCTACCAACATTTCACTCTAATCAAGAATTACAGGGCATTGGACAGGGTAAGCAATGAACCGTGCCCATCTCATAAACCATTTCTTGACACTAATTCCTTTATGCTGGGGTTACAAAGTAACACATATCCAGAGATTTCTGGAGGAGTTTATGAAGAATATTTTGACACTCTGTTTGGGAATTACTAGAAAAAAAATAGTATGTCCTAAAATTAAGAAGCCCTATGTAGTTTATTTTATCAAGATGACGTAGGACCACAGGTTCCTTGGAGCTGAAGAAACTAAAGCTGCTCTATGAAGTCAGAGCTTGTTCATATGGGGAGTGGATTTGTTTGTTAGGACTGCTGTAACCAAGTACCACAAGTTGGGTTGTTTGAAGAGCAGAATTGTGTTGTCTCACGGCTCTGAGGGCTAGAAGCCTAAAATCAAGATATCAGCAGGGCTGATTCCTTCTGAGGGCAGTGAGGGGAGGGTCTGTTCCAGGCCTCTCTCCTTGATAGCTTGTAGATGGCTGTTTTCGTGCTCATGTGACATAATCCCAGAATATATGCCTGTGTGAAAAATTCCTCATTTTATAAGGACATCAGTCGTTAGATCCAGGGGCCACTCTACTCCACTACTACAGTGATACTGTTTCCAAATAAGACCAAAATCTGAGGTATTGGAGGTTAAGGCTTCAGCATATGAATTTCAGGGGGGTCATAATTCAGCCCATATCTGGGAGGGGGATGAGGGGACTACACCTGGCCAGATCTTCCTCCTTGGTTCCTTCTGTGACAACAAATAGGCAGAAGAGATTAAAGGATGGGTGGGAAATAAAACAAAATGGGGTGGTGATAGCAGAGCTAAATTGTGAAGAAAGATAGGTAAAACTGCAGGAAGCAGATGGGAACAAAAGAACAATTCTAGAAAACCTAAGGCAGTAAAATCAAAGGCAAGTTTTCAAAGCCTGTCAGTTTATTTTCCTTCTGATCTCCCTTCTGTCCTAATTTCATAGCAATCTACAGCTCATTTAATCATGGAATGTTTCCTGAGCACCTACCATGCACTCGGCATGTTGCTTACGTGATCTTGTTTAATACTTGCAGCAATTCTGTGTGATCAGCTATTTTATAAGTAAGGAGACGAGACCTGGAGAGGCAAGTCCTACCTCTGGTTGTAATTCAGTTCCTATCTGTCTGACTCCAAAGCTTATGCACTTTTTACTCTACCAATAGAGTTAAAATCAAAGAATAGAAAAATATAGAATATACCACAACGAGGCCATGTATCATAAGTTTAACAATTGCCTAAGCACATTGTATTATTTAGAGGCCCAGGGAGGAGGAGAACCCTCTCTTTAAAGATACATAACACACACTTCTCTTTGTGGGGGACTGAGAAGCAGTCATTTATTACTGATTTGTACTGTGCTTATGGTTGCATGTTCAGTTTTCTATACATCCGTTGATGCTGTAAACAAGTCCCATTGGAAATGTATTGAACAAATAGCTAAAAGGATAATCTAGATCAGAGGTCAGCAAACATAGACCAAATCTGACCTGCCAACTATTTGATATAGTCTATGAACTAAAAATTACCTTTTATAGTTTTAAATAGTTGGAAGAATTATCAAAAGAAGAATAATGTTTTATAACATGTGAAAATTAGATACAATTCAACTTTTAGTGTCCATAAATGGTTTTATTGGAACACAGCCACACTTACTTTTTTTTTTTTTAACACATTGTCTATGGCTCCTTTCACATGACAACAGCAAAGTTGAGTGGTTGTGACAGAGACCGAATTGTCCACAGAGATTTATTATCTGACTCTTTATAGAAAAATTGCTAACCCCTGATCTCGGTGTATTGGATATCTTTTCCGGACTTTGAAACCTGGTTTGTTATGGTACCAAGAACTGCTTTGGTATACATCTACAAACTCTACTGAACAGAAATCATTCTGGGAGCTGTAAGCGAAATGTGGAAAACTGAGATTCAAGCTATCTAGTTGGTGAGACAGAATATATGAACAGTCCTGCCTGCCTGTACTCACATGAATATCACCACAGAATCACAAGTATTAGTAGTAGGACTGGGGTGGAAAAGAGAAAGAATATGGACCTAGCTGAGCACAAACCTGCTAAAGGGATGCAGGGCCAATGGTCAGGAAGGATCACAAGTATCATAGGAAGATACCTGTAGGAAAGGGAAGGAATTTTGAAGAAAGGAAAAGACCTGTTGATGAAGTAGAAAAATAGGACATTTAAGAATGTCATACATGCCGGGGTGGGGAAGTGAAGTTTGAAGGAGGAGAGACATTATATCTATAACCAACTAAAAGCCCATTTGTTTCCTTCTAGATTTATTATGGCTGAACTACTCCAGACAGAGAAGGCTTATGTAAGGGATTTACATGAGTGCTTAGAGGTGAGTCTTCCAGTAGTCCGTTCACAGCTATATCGGAAAAATGACATCCTTGCCAGCATCAAGTCCTCAATTGGAATTTGGTGCTGTTGGTCTTCTCCCAGAGAGTAATGAATTAAAAAGCCAGCCAGAGGAAATCTTTCTCCTAAAGTCAAAAATAATTGCAGAGAGTTTAAAGTACTTTTGAAAAGAAAGTTTAAACTTTTCTCAGACGGGAGCTAGACCCAGGAAAAAGAAGTGTATAAGGCACTTCAGTTCAAAATAAAACCATGACACAGTCAGTGAACTTAAATTGGGTCTGAAAATCTGCATCCTGACCCCCCATACTCAAATTTACACACATTTCATAAATAACAAGAGACTGTGGAGTTTGTGTTCTTGCTAAAGTTCAGGATAATGAAATATTCAGGTTTTATTTATTTCTCTTATGTTTACTTAGCACATCACTTTTTTGCTAAAGTTCAGGATAATGAAATATTCAGGTTTTATTTATTTCTCTTATGTTTACGTAACACATCACTTTTTAAACTCTACATGCATTTACAGTTTGAGTCTTGCCCCACAAGTTTGAGTGCCTGTTTATTTTGTCTGTATTTTATATGGCATGCCAGGCTTGCCAGTGATGAAACTGTTACTGTCTTACAGACCTACCTGTGGGAAATGACCAGTGGTGTGGAGGAGATCCCCCCTGGGATCCTCAATAAAGAGCATATCATCTTTGGCAACATCCAAGAGATCTACGATTTCCATAACAAGTAGGTTTGTGGAGGGTCTTAGAGGTGCACACTTAGGCCGTAAAAACCGGGCAACAGGGTTCCCAAGAAGTGGATCAAAGGCAATTGGTGAACCTTATCTGGTCAGTTTTCTAAGGCAGTTGCTGTCAGACTTCTTTCTTACTCACTCCCCTTTCTCTGTAATTGTCGAAAAGTCCTAGTGGAGACTAAAGTCACGTATTCAGCTGTGTTCCTCCCCATCTCTCCTCAACATTCTCATTTATTGAGCCAGAATGAATACCAGGCTTTGAAGAAATAAAAGTAGCTTCTCCTCATTAAATCTTGTGGGAAATCCTGACATTAGAATTCATCTGCAGCTAACCATTCCACCTTGTGGTCTTTGGGTTTTGAATTCCATTGAAGTTTTCTGTCAATCTAAATATTTCCTCCATCCTCATTTTATCTCACATTTCTAGTTTAGAGGGAAGGACATCAACTGATACTCTGTTTTGTTGGAATAAGTAGAATCGTAGGGCCCTGAAATTTCACAAGTCATTGTTTCCAACTTGGTTGAAGAATCTTTCCCACAGCATACAAAACAATATGCTCCATGGTTAACAGAGGATCAGCAAAAAAATTGGCATGATTAGTTACACAACCAACCAGTAGAAATAACTGTGTTTCCAAAATACAAATAGAGAGCATCTCAAGGCACAAAGAGGAACATTGGCATAAAGTCTTAGAGCTCTCAGGACCCTGCTGCAGAGCAGTGCTACGTCAGGCTAGGCGAGGCATTTACGGAGTTGTGTAGGCTTGCTGGAGATAGAGGGGCCATGTGTACAGGTGTAGCAGCCACCCCGAGGCAAGACTCCAGAACAGCACTGTCCCATGGAGCCTTCTGCAATGATGGAAATGTTCTATATCTGCAGTGTCCAATATGCAGATATGGTGGCTAATGAACACATGAAATGTGGCTAGTGCTACTAAGGAACTGAATTTTCAATTTTATTTAATTTTAATAGATTTAGATTTAAATAGACCACAAGTAGCAAGTGGCTGCCATATTCGATGTCTCAGCTCCAGAATAGCCCTGTGCTAAGAATAACCAAGAGGCGAGCAAGATTGGGTGTAAAATGATCCTGGGCTGTAATAGGTCCAGATAAGGGGGGGAGATCACACCTCTCTCATCACCTCCTGGTTATTAATTCCTGGTATGTCATCAGATGGGATCAGTTTAAAGGAACATAATGTATGTAGCTCCCATGACATGCAAACCTTGTCAGATTATTAAAGCAATAAGCTCTAGGGAGAAAAATAACCGTTTGACTTTCTGGAATATGTGATAAAAGTTCCCAGTCTTTTGTTTTTTAATCATAAATTTTAACACTATCCATTAGGTTTGTCTGGAAATTTCCAGATATAGGAATATCATGTCCTCATGCTTATCATTGATAAGATCCCAATAAAACTATTTGACCATTGATCCCAAATTCCATCATCTGAGCCCAGCTCAGTATCATCCCATCTCCCTCAGGATATCTGAGAAGACATTGGACTGGCAAACGGTAAGTCATGTTACCTTACTTTTCTGACTTATGGTCTCTGGGATTTAGTTAACAAGTCTCACTTTCCCCATGTTCTTAGCAAATTGACTAACTATGGAAGCCTAGAGATCACAGCACGCACTTCCTGGGAGCCCTACATTTGCCAATCATTTGATAAGGGGAATGAATATACATTTCAAAATTGACCACGTGTAACAAAATAGCTAACATAATCATGCCTCTCATTCTATCATGATATCACTGCTAAGCCATGGTAAACAGTTTTGTCGTTTTCTAAATAGCTGAAAATCTACCTACCAGTTACAATATATAGTTCTAAGAAATCCTTTCAAAAAATCAAATTAAACCATAGAGAATCTTGCATGCTGTAAATTGAGGAAGAAATCCAACTATCAAGAAAACAGCTACCCAGCACATATTATCGAGTTAGAACATTACGAAGAAAGAAAAAGAAAATAACAACTAGCCACTCAACAACCAGAAGAGATGTCACAAAAATTAAGTTCTTGTCTTTTCCTAGAAGCATCTTTCTATCCTCCCTAACAACCACTTTACCTCTTGATCATATTGTTTGTAAGCCCACAGCAATTTAGAAACAGCAAATAAGAATCAAGAACGTGAGTTGAGTAGTGGGATACCAGCAGCTGTCTAAAGAAGACAAACTGCAAAAACAATAGGCAATAGACCCCCCCCCCCAAAAAAAAAACTCATGATGGTCAAGGGCTACTCAGCATTGGTGCAAACCATTCTATATCCCACTATAGTGCCCAATATAGTCACTGTGTTACAGCATAGCATACTTAGCATTAGTGGTAACCCTGAGTCATGAATATGTTCTGCACTAAAGGCAAATAACTGTAGTGCATTTAGAAAGCTATTGACCAAAAATAAATTAATGGTTTAAATTATCCATAATTTAAGGAAACATCTAAGAAAATCAAGCTTCATATTAATTTCCTACAGGATCTGTGGGCTGTCTTTACTGTACTCATAATATATGCTTTCTACTTGTGTCATACAAATTTTGATTAATGAGGAAAACATAACACCTCTAAAATCTCTAATAAATAAGAGATAAAATGGCAGTTAGCCAACTTAGAAAATGCAGGAATTGTGAACTCTAAAGGACAGCTTAGAGGGGAGAACATCTTTCACTGCGTAATCAGGTACCTGGCACATAAGTAAACATTGAGTAAATACTTGTTTGGTAGGTGAATGCATGGATGAACAAATTAAAAATAAAATTAATATTTGCAGACTTGTGGCTAATACCATTCAAGTCATAATTTAATCTTTTGTTTGTAAAAGTCTCAAGACAGAGCAAACCATTAGGTATGAATTTCTACCCCATCACTACAAGCACCATCTGGAAGAGCAAAATAACTTAATTTCTACATGAAGGAGTTTCTTGGAAGCTTCTTACTGGGTGGACCATACAGTTGTCCTAATACTTATTCATCCTTCAGAAATACTTCTCTGAAGTTGTCACTTCTCAATATGAAAAAAACTCAAAGGGTGCTTTTTAACCCCAATTGTTTGTATTATCCCAAAGTTGCAATTAAGCACTGTCTAACAGAAACATGCACCTCTCATTTCTAGTGCATAGCTCAGGTTATCTGCCTGTAATTCGGAAAGAGCCTATGGAAGGGAGAGCAGGAGGAAAGGATATTGGGAGATTGAGAGATTGAGAGAGAAAGGGATTGAGATTGACACGACCTTGCTAACTTAATTAGCTAAGTCACTAGAAAATTAGCACCTAGAGCAAGGGTTATGTGGTGAATACATATCTTAGCTAGATAGTATTGATCTGTCTAAATGGTGTCACTTTGAAAAATTGCAACCGAATTAGTTCTCTGTCTTGCTGTGTGCCTGTGTGTGTGTTTGTGTGTGTGTGTGTGTGTGTGTGATCTGTCTCAAGGACCTTTGTCTTTATAGGTATTGAATGGGGAAATTCCCCAGCACCAAAACTTCTTTAAAGAACAATTTAATATGTAGAATTTAATACCTGCAAACAGTGGCTTTAACACAAACTAGAGATTGAAGTAGAATGATGCTTCGTTTTGCCCTCCACTCTCCCCATTTTGCACTACATCTCTTTCCTACAGAAATAACTATACAGATCATGAAATTTACTTATCTACACAAGACTTAGACCTATTTTGATTGCATTTTGTTAGCATTTCTGGAGCACTCAGACAGGAGAATATATTCCATTAGTAGATCCCCAGACAGTAATGATTTTGTTAATGCAGTCTTCCCATTTTGCCTAGCATACAACTTGTAATTCAAGAAAATAATTTGTTTTCAGCTTGCTGATTATTAGATTTCCAACTTTGGTGTGGACAGCTTTTTGTTTAAAATGCTCATCACCTTCTGTTAAATCTGAACTTCCTTTTCAATTTTTTGGAGATACAGTCATATGTGAGTCTGAGCAATAACATTTTAATAAAATCTCTACTCCCAGGGCTCAGAGGGTCCTCTCAACCATCAAGTGCAACCCTCTCCATATACAGACAAAGAGGCCCAGAGGAGCCGTGTGTGCCCCTCCCCTTTCCTTAAAGGTCAGGTGTTAGATTCCAGGGCTTGGTCTCCCATTTCAGCACTCCCTCCCCTTCTCTCACTCCCTAGACCACCATTGGTGGCTGCCACATCTGGCTGGTTTAATTCATAGTTAACCAGCTTTCATGTGGATCTTAGAATTTGATGAATATTTCTACCCATTTCTCCCAGAGCTATGTCATTCTTGTGCCACACCCATACAACAATTACCTGAAATAAATCAGTTTTCAGCAAGGTCTAGATTTTCAAATTAGGGACCAAGTACCAAGGCTGAATGCCCCTTCTGCACACTCCCTCCTGCTAGGCTTGGCTGGAAGCTATTAGATTTGGCCTTGGCCACCAGCCACTACCCTTCCAGCCTGGTGTTCCCTTCCCTGCAGGAGCAGGACTAGAGATGTGTGAGGTTGAGCTGGGAGCACTGGCCAGGCCAGGGTCAGCCAGGAGCAGTGAGGGGTGAGCAGCAGGGGTAAAATCGAGGCTGGGGAATTTAGGGAGGGGTACCTCAATGAACAGGTGAACCACAGCCACATTTCGTTCATCTTCCCAGAGTTCCTCCTTTGGGCCAAAGGTGTGCTAGATTGAAGATGAAGCTGGTACTGTGATCAAACCCAGTATCTGCCCTCTGAGTTCTGAGAATGACATACCTGTCTGTGATAAGGGTGGAGGTGGGCACAAGTGGAGCACAAAGAAAATAGCCTCAGTTGGAGAGTAGGAAAGGCCTCATGGAGAAGGGGGCATTTGAGATATAATTTAAGAAAGGGGTGAGATTTTTACAGGCAGGGATGGCTTCCTTGATGATGGAATAAAGTTTGAACAACAGCCCTGCAAGGGCGAAAAGTGGTGAAGTCTAGCAGGGAGGTTGAAAGGCAATAGGGGGTTTGGGAGTGGGGCACCATCCTGAGTCATGGAAAGCAGAGAGAGGTCCCATTGTCACACTCTTAGGTAGGCTGGGTCTTATCACAGCCATGTCTGTAAGACTGAGGGAAGAGAAAGGAGAGGTGGTGGGCGGGGATAGTGCAAGTCAGAAATGTGGGGAGAGAAAAAAGGAAAGGAGGAGAGAGAGTTAGGTGGATAGAGCATAAGTGAGAAAACCGTGAAGTGGGCAGGTAATAAGGAGAAAGGAAGAGATAGAGAAGGAAGGAAGCAGGAGAGCAGGAGGGAGGCAATGACAGGGGAGGGTGGATAGGTAGGTGGGGTAGGTAGGCAGGCAGGTAGGTAGGTAGGTAGGTAGACCCATCTAGGGAAAGAGGCTCTAGGGGAAGGATAGGGGATGAGGAGAAGGAGAGCAAGGGAAAGAGATGGATAGAGACCTAGACCTTCCCAGAGCTACCATCCTGTTGCAGAAGAATGAGCAAGGTAGTGTTTTTCAAACCATTTTTTATCATGAACCAAAGAAAAATACTGTACATTATGCCCTGATATATGCATGCATATATGCTATACATAAAGGGGAAGTTAAATTTTGAAAAACAATACCTGCATTATGTGTGATGCACTGTGGTATTTTGTGTTAGGTTCTATTTCTTCCTCCTCTTTTTAAAAATTATCGTTGCCACCCGTACATTGATTTTACAACCCCTTCAAACACAAGGGGTTTAATCTATGGCTGCACGGTGAGGCGCTAGCTCCACCAGGTGGTGAGAGAAGGGATGTGCCGTTCAGGCCACCGGGGAAAGGCCACCCTGCCAGGCTGCTGCTACTTTTCCTCCCTCTTTGCCCCTCCTCCCCCTTCCCAACACACACACTCTTGCTTAAAATGTGCATGTTCTATGCTTTCTAAGCTTCTTCCCCCACTCCAAATGCCTTTGATATTAGTGGTTTCTCATTTATAGAAAATCATAGAATTATCAAATATAAAAGCCCGAAAGAAATCTTTAAAGATAATCTAGTTGTCCCTTGCTCTATAGAAACTGAAACTTACAAAGGTTTATGATCTGCCCAAACCAAAATTAGTGACAGAGGCAAAGAATCCAGCTGTCGTTTTCTTAATAGTCAAATGTCAAGGAAAGAGGAAGGGGAAGACCTGTTGTGCTTTTTCTTTGGTCCCCAAACGCACACTTGCAGAGGTAACTTGCAGAACCCATCAGAGGAGCCCTGTACAAATGTAGCTGTGGTCTTGTTACTGTGTTTGTTTGTGTTTTCAGTAAGCTGTCAACATTGGGGCTGCTTACAGACATTGGGGAATACCCAAAGCAAGACAAAGTCTAAACACTTCGTTTGGATGTGTCAAAGTAATGTTGGTTTTAGTTTTACACACTAACTTCTTAGCATCCATGCCTGGTTGCTAAACACCACCTTAATGGACATGAGTAACATTAAGCATAAGATTAATCTTTTGTATTTTTTGTTAACATTAAACTTGGTATATATCTATGCAAATAACTTTACTCATCTGATCACACAGATTAGACAAAGTAAGAAGATACTGGCAAAAACGTATTCAACAGGTAGCCATGCAGCAAGGTAAATTTTGCTGCTTGTGGTTGGAGGCTGAGAGTGTGATGTGCTGAATGGGAGTCCAGCCCTGCAGACCATTCCTCTTCATCCCTAACCTGGGCTAAAGCGTCAAGTGTGAAATGAAGGGACAGAGCCAGGTGCTTCTCATGGCTCAGCCTCAGTGATCAAACTGTGCTGAAACTGTTACATGAAAAATCCAGCACCTTTCCCTGAGCGTACATGACCCTCCATTAGTTTAATACCTGCTCCAATATGCTAACCAGCTATCTTAGCCCCTACGGTCTAGAGCCTCTTATGTTCTAGGCTCTGAATCTGCCTGGTCATTAATGGATTCTTTAGAAATAATCTCTAGCTCTACTTGCATGAAAGCAGTTACCCAGCCTTGCTTTGAAAAGAAGGCAATATCCTGGACTTCCTACAAATACATGAACCTCACATCTGTCTCCCCACCTCATTTCCGACTGAATGTTTAAATGTATGCTCCACTTTGTTCCTCTTTTTCCCATTGCCAGAACAGGCCCCTTCCCCTTATTATCACCTCTGGCATTCCAACAAGCAAATGCACATTGACATACAAGGTCATCAAATAGATATTTCCATTTAGATGCAGACTGCACCCTTCATGTAAAGTCTGTTTGCTGACAAGATTGTGAGCCCCTCAATGAAGGATACACTTCCCCAGAAGCAGTGAGACTGTAGAACAAATTCACCTTCCGAGAGAATAACAAAACCAGTCTAGCACCTTTGAAATAGTGCTATTTCTATCATATTTAATGACAAAACTCAGAAAGCTTTCTGTTAATAAATGCCAGCAGTTTCATTTCCCGGGATTGTATACAAAGCCAAAGGGAAGCATTTTCCTCACAAAGTAACTGCATAATATATTATATTGTAATAATTTAATAGAGTAATGGCATTGCCTTGATCTTGACATTTCTTTAAAAGTTTTATTCCTTTCTGAAAGAACCCCAGACATTCACACAAACGACTTGCTTTGCTCATTCTTTCACAATTTATTACATGTAATTATTGGAGTGGTGAGGGCCAAATTGTTGCTATAGAACAGCTAAGGTGAAATGTTCCATCATTTGTGAAGAGAGTTGTGAGCTGTTTTGCTTTAATTTAAATTCATCATGTCTATTTGAAGTAAGTAGAATGATATTGATCAGACTTAGATAATCTGTCGTCTTCATAAGCTTCAAATTAAGAAGCAAAACAGAGTTTAATATTGCCACTTACTTTCAACAATTACATTGAGATGGTAATGAATATCTTATTCAAACTTATCAATTGATGCACCTGGCACAAGCTGAAAAGGTTGTTTTTTTTTTTTTTAAAAAAATCGTAGCTTTCTCCCCCTAAATTAAATCCTATAGAACCAATGTAGGATTTGCCATCTGGAAGCATGCTGGAATCTAGGACAGTTGCCTTTAAATGCTGATCTATGGACTGGATGTGTGGGCATTACCCAGGAAGCGTTTCTAAACAATGCATTTACTCAGATAGTCACCCCAGAAGGTGATGCACAACTAGGTGTGGGGACCACTAACTAGAGTTTTACAAGAGTGTTCCTTGAGACAAAGTCTGATACTCCCCCCAAAAGTGTTGCACCCACAAGGAAGTTTGAGAAGCACTGCATACTGTATTTACTTGAGAGGTTTATAGTGTAACTCAACATATTATAGGATTTTGGAAGTTCTTCAGCAAATAAACCAGCTTAGCCCAACATTTCCCGAACAAGGTGACCTTGGAATCTAATTGTTGCTTAATAACCAATCAAGATTTTCCCAGGATATGGTTTAGGAGAAAATAACCTGCTGCAGAGTTTTCAGCGAGGGCTTGGTAGGGAGTTCCCCCTAGATGTAAGTCTCCAGGAGTGGGGAAGAGTGTCAGGTATATGTGTTTATCAAAGAGTATGAGTTTATTAAGATTGAGAAGCACTGATCATGAAGAACTACTGTTTATTTAGTGTCTACTGTGTACCAGGCACTGAGTTGGGTTCTTTTACCTGTGGATTAAATCCTTACAAGCACCCCCACAAAGTTGTTATTTTATTATTATTTTTTGAGACGAAGTTTCACTCTTGTTGCCCAGGCTGGAGTGCAATGGCGTGATCTCAGTTCACTGCAACCCTCCGCCTCCCGGGTTCAAGCGATTCTCCTGCTTTAGCCTCCTGAGTAGCTGGGATTTTAGGCGCCCACCACCACATCCGGCTAATTTTTTGTGTTTTTAATAGAGACGGGGTTTCATCATGTTGGCTAGGCTGGTCTCAAACTCCTGACCTCAGGTGATCTGCCTGCCTCAGCAAAGTTGTGATTTCAAGATGAGGGGGATGAAGCTTTGGAAGACCCTTTCACAACTGTGACCAAGTGTGAACGCTGATTCTTTAACTTGTGCTTAGTTGTGGGACAGGAAAAAAGTGAGACCTGGGGATAGGTAGGTGGGTGAGCTAGTGGTAACTGCTGTTAAAACCTTCATTTTACAGAAAGGCATTCCTCATGAAAATTATATGCTGTGCATTTAATTCTGGTTATAGTATTTTTGTTTCCTGAGGATTTTCAAATTGTGCATCTTCCCATAGGTGTTTGGTAGCTGCTATCACAAAAGTCAGGGTATTGCTCTATTTAAATTGATAAGATTTTAAATAAAGTTGCTAGCACTGTCTTTCTCTCTGTCAATGTTCAATTCTTTAGACATAATTATCATTGTTTACTTCAAATTAAAGTGACCAGACCAACTGACCTTGGGTCATAAGTCAAGTAATGGTTCTCCTTGAGTCATCATGGGTATACTTGCCACTTCTGAAACAATAAAACAGTTTTATATTGTGTGTGGAATGTCCTGATCCAGGCTGTTTTACCATTTCTTTGACTATTCTTAAGGGAGAACGGCCCAGGCTGGGCACAGTTGCTCATGCCTGTAATCCCAGCACTTTGGGAGGCCAAGGCAAGAGGATTGCTTGAGCACAGGAGTTTGAGACCAGCCTGGGCAACATGGCAAGACCTCATCTCTATTATTTTAAAAAAATGTTTTTAATTTTAAATTGAAATGTGTTTGTGTGTGTGTGTGTGTGTGTGCATATCTAGATATGTGTGTGTGTGTGTGTGTGTACCTGTGTGTGTGCATATATATGATGATGAGGCAGATTGATTCTTTTCTCAACAAAAAAGTATATTTCCCTTTGGATCTTAACCTAAGTTTGATCCTCAATTATAACATTATATAGTGCTTTTTAAAATTTGCGCTTTAATGGTCATATTAAGTACATATTAGTTTAAATGTGTCACTTGTAGTTCTTTAAAAGGTAGCAACAAATATGATACTTTTTGACTTTGAGCACTACATATTTGCATTTCTGAAGCCCAAATATCATTATAATTACTCTATGATTCAGGTCAGAATACTCTAAAATCACATATGTAAGGACAAACTGGTTACTGCTAGGAGTCCCCCAGATTTTTTTAAATGGCTCTTTTCTTATTACTAAAGCAATGCTCATTTACTGTAGAAAAAATTAAATTACAGATGGACAAAGAAGTCATCTATTATCCCATCAACTATTGTTAGCGTTTTGGCTTTCCATATAGGACTTGCCAAACATTTTTAATTGCACATATTTATTTTTAAACTCCAAACAATGTCATTCTATGTTGCTGAAGGAAGAACGCACAACACATATATGAAATCCATAACCACTTGTAATTAATTATACTGCCAAAATGTGTGGACAATAGAAGCTAGGTAAAGTTAGTCAAATAACATTTTGCCCCTCCATGGTACAGGTAAGTAGTAGAGTAATGCAGAACCACTTTGTATCATTTATCTTTTAATTCAATTTTTGAAGGTAATGCATTCTCACAGTTTTAAAATCAAAATTAGATAGAAAAGTAAACATTGAGAAGTGTTGTCCGCCACTGTCTCCTATTCTGTTCCTTTACCTTCTTCCCTGTGGTGAAGTCTTTTCTTAGTTTCTTGGGTTGGAAATAAGAACACGTAATTCCTACTGAGACAAAAAGTTGCATTTTCTACATATTCTTCTGTACCTTTCCACTTAGTTTCTCCCAGAGTTCTCCTGTATGAAAACATAGAGAGCTGTGTCTTTTTTTCATAGCTGCATAGTGTATAGTTCTGTGGATGTACCATAGTTTAAATACCTTGTTCTTTACAGGCGATCTTTTGCTTGTGTAAACAGTGTCACAGTTAATACTCATGTATATAAATCATCTTATATGCATAGACATAACTACAGGAAAATTTCCAGAATTCAAATTGCAGAGTCAAAAGATAAGCACATTCGTGATTTAATCAGTACTGTCAAATTGTTCCTTGTAAAGATCATAGCAATTCCGCTTCTGTCAGTATGTGTCCCCAAAGCCTCATAATCACTTTTTATTTGAAAAATATTTTGTTTTTTAAAGCAAATACCATTCTAATAATGTTGGCTTGTTAGAATTTATATCCTCTGAACCCAAACCAATGATTTAATACATTATTTTGAAGTCAGTGTAACTATTTATTTATTATTTATTAACATGGAAAGGAGCCATGGCACAGATATCCACACTGGCAGATAATTCAGTTGTAATTCGATTCAGCTTTGGAATGTAGTGTGACTTTTTACTCACTAAATTTTCTTTCCTAATCGTGTCTGTATTATAAAACATTGTTTAATACATAGTTTTTAGTACAAATTGGCTACTGGTGGAAGATGAGGCCAAAAATTAGAAAGAGGCCAGTATAGGCTGAATTTTTTTCTACTTTATCTCTGGGATGGTGATATTTTATTTTGTTTCTTTGAAATATCTCTATTATTTAAAATATTTATGATGTGCTTAGATTACTTGTGTAAAAAAGTAGATTCTTACTTGCTAATAAAAAGTCCAACACAAATAAAATATTTTATTATTTATTTTCACCCCTAGAAATGTTCACCCCAAGAGAAAGAATATTATTTTAAGTAGCAGTAATTAATCAATTAACATACATTTTAATGAAATTAGTTCCAACATTAAAAACTGCACCTCGCCATCTGTCGCTTAGACAGTAGAGAAGCCATGTGTAAATAATTGAGAAGTTATGGTTGTGCTGGCCTCAGTGCAGTCCTCGGGGGGGTCAGCTGCACAGAGGTGTCTGATTCAGTCTTTTTCTCCTCTTGCAGCATCTTCCTCAAAGAGCTGGAGAAGTACGAGCAACTGCCTGAGGATGTGGGACACTGCTTTGTTACCTGGGTAACCTACCTGAAATCCTTCTCCCACTGCCCATACACATGGCACCACTCTTCAGTGCCTGACCTAAGGACTGGGGTCACTGCCAGTCTCACACAGGACCAGGGGCTACTGAGAGGGACCACGAGTAGGTCTGAGAGAAGCCTTGGGAAAAGTTCTTAGACATCAGGATTAAGCTCCGTCTTAAGCTGTCTAAGAACTTTCTAAAACTGTGAGGTTGGAAGAGTGGAACAAGACTACCACCCCTGGCAGAGGAACTGCATCAGCTCAGTTCATTAGCTATTGTTACAGGATATGGATTAGGGAATTAGAACTTTAGGAAGCCACCTAACCATTTTTTTTAAATTTATCTTTAATTTTGTGGATACATGGTAGGTGTATATATTTATGGGGTAGACAAAATACTTTGATACAGACATGCGATGTGAAATAAGCACATCGTGGAGAATGGGTGGGGTGTCCATCTCCTCAAGCATGTATCCTTTGGGTTCCACCTAACCATTCGTTACATTTTCTTCTTTAATAGAGAAAAACAGATTTTTTGGGTATCCATCCCAATTCTGACCCACAAGATGAGTGCCTGGTCATCCTCCTTCATGCTATTGTCATGGGCCAAGTAAAGGGACTGAATGTACCGGGTTCTAATTATATAAACTGAAACATTAGTCTTCATTGGCTCTCCACTCCGCATTATTCTGAACTCAGGCTCATGTACAATATGTGAATGCAAACATCTCCAGGGAAGTCCACTTAGGACACTGAGTGCAAACATGCAAGTCTTCCCCCGGGGTCAAGCGTTCTACTATTTCGTAATTACCTGATAATAACTTCCACCCATAAGGGGCTAATTGCCTTTCAAAGTGTCTTCATGATTCAGAGAGATTATGTTCTCAACAGCCCTATGTGGTAGGCAGGACTATGTTTATGTTTTAGATTTTAAAGATGGGAAAATTTCAGATGAGATCGGAGGTTGACTAGTTCACTGACACGTAATAAATATCACAGCCAGTCCCACAACTCAAGACCTGACTCTCAGACAAGCTTTTTTTCATGAAATCTTAACGTTTGCTTTCAAGCACTCTTGTTTCTTCAGAAAGTCTTAGCTACCATTTTATTTTTTCCTAATACATTTTCTACCTCTAAATAGATGAGCCAATGCAAAGCTCATATTAATGCTGATAAATAATTTATGACTCCTTGCACAACCAACATAGAGAATGACAAGATTGACCATTAAGTAAAGGGGTTTTTTTGCATCTTCTTTCATGAAATTTGTGGATTTCCTTTACAATCAGTCATAAGAATGATTTATCATCATCTCCTAGGGATGATGAATAACTTCCTAGGTAGTGTATAGCCCTGAAAATTGGTTTCAGAATTTTTTTGTGATTGGATAAAATATTCACCTTTTACCAAGAATTACCCCAAGGTGACTTTCTTAAGTCTCATAATCTTAATATATGAGTTTAATGCAGAAATGAAGGGTAGAAGAAGTTGTTTGTAATGTATTAAAAGGCAGTGGTCAAGATCAAAAAGCCTAAAGTCAGATACCCTACTTGCTACCTGCTAACTGCGGGAATTCAAAGTCACTTGATCAATCTGTGCCACAGTTTTCTCATCTGCAAACTGGGGATCATAACAGAACTCACTGTATAGAGGTCTCATAAGGACCAAATGAGTTAATACATGTAAAGCTCTTAGAACAATGCTAGCATAAATGAAACCTGCTGTAATAAACACTTATTTGGGCTGCTGTCTCAGAAGAGGATGCCAACACAAAGTTCCAAAGGCACTGAGATGGGTAGCATTCCACCAAATAAGAAAAGTATTTGCTGGCCAAAATACACATACCTTTCCCAGTAACACTAACCCAGAGAGTTTTGAGAGTCTTGAATTTTCTCCCAGCCATAAGGTTCTTGGCTTGAAGTAACAATCTGGTTAGGAACCATTGTTTAGCCTCTGCCCAGGGGGTTACTCTGCTTTCTTTTTCCCTGTCATTGCTCTGGGAGGTTGGGGATGGCATAGTTCCTTGCCATGCCCCTCCACCTTTGTCCGATGGAGACATTTAGAGTACAAGCAGATCTACCTCTGAGATCATACTTTATCTTCATTATTTGTTTTTGTATTCAGAGCAAATGCTGTCCTTTTTCAAGATGGGGAGCACAATTGTAGATAATCAAAAAAAGGGTAAAATCTGTAAGTTTTGTCTAACTTCAGAATATGTCAGGATATATGAATTGCTTTCTCTGATTCTTTCTAGCACAAACTAGTATTAAAATGAGCTCAGTTCCAGAAGCTTTCTGTACGTACTGACAGAAAAAGACATCCCAATGTCTGTTAGGAGACCATGGAGGCTGGATGAGCATGGAACATTTGCCATAGAAAATCTAGACACTGGCATCTGAGGGTTTTGACTGTACAGCCCTTGCTGGGGCATTCAGCATGGTGGACAGAAGGGAGCAACTAATGAATGCTTATCTGTTATTATCTTTGTTCTTTTTAGGCAGACAAATTTCAGATGTATGTCACCTACTGTAAAAACAAGCCTGATTCCAACCAGCTTATCCTGGAGCATGCGGGCACCTTCTTTGATGTAAGCTGTGGTTTTCTATTCTTGAGCAGCTGATGAGCAGGTGGAAATGCTTCTCTGCTTTGGCATGATGGATGTTTAGCTATCCTTTTTTCCTAAATTTTCTTTACTGGCCACTCCAAACCTTAAGCATGGAAAAAACAAAACAAAACAGTATATGTATTTTGTTTTATCCCTTCCTATCTTGACCAGCGTGATTTTGGACGAGGCAAATTTGTCTCCATGCCTCCACACCAAACCTAGGTAGCCATAAAGCACATGTTTAGAGAAGGCCCACTATGATGCAGTGGTTGATTAATATATTTCACTTCTGCTTCACATACAGCTCTCACAAACGTAGTGTTTCCAAAAGTGTGATCCTTGGACCTCAGTCCACGTCTATTAAATCAGAATCTCTCAGCGGGAGCCCAGCAACCTGAGTTATAAGGAGGCCTCTGGGTAGCTGAAGTCCGCTCAAGTTTGAGAATCAGTTCTCTAATGCAATTGATTCAACCTTGGCTACACATTGGAATCACCTGGGGAGCTTTGAAAAAAACTGATTCCTGAATCCCATGCCTGAGGTTCTGCTGTGATTGGCCTGACTGTGGCCTGAGCATTGGAATATTTTAAAGTTTCTGGTGACAGTGATGTGCAGCCAGGGCTGAACACCTCTGCTATAACAGAAGCCAGGAGAAGAGTGAGGCTGATGTGCCTTGTCAGATGCTTTGGTTTGGAATGATGACACAATCCTGTTGAGGAATGGTGGGATCTATTTAGTGCTGGTTCCCAAAGAGAGTGACCTATTGGCTTTACAGTAAGCAAAATCAAAGGGGGCCCTGCAGGATTCAAAGGATGAATAAGAGGGAAAGATGAAATTGGGGAAAAAAGAAAGTTTAGTGAGAGGCGGACTATAGCAGTGAAGGCCATTTTGGCAGTCATATCAGAAGTGACAGAAACTAGAAACAGCACTTTTTAAAGGTTATCTGTCTATCTTTCTGCCTACCTGTTTTCATTTTTTTCATAAATCTTTGTATGTCTACTGTATGCAAGATAGTGGGCTAGGCCCCGTGGAGTATATAAAGACATTTAAACATGGCTCTTGTACTCAAGTGTACAAAAGACACCTTCCCTGAGCATCTTTCTAGCCTGGCACTGCCTCAACAGAAATGATTCTGCAAATATCATATTGCTGAGTAAGGAAATGACTCTTGAATGGAAAGAAGCCAGATGAGGAAAAACGCACATGATTTTTTCAATGAAGCATTAATATGGAAATGGCTGTATGTGTCCCACACTAGAATATCTTGGGTTAGATTTGGCATCACAGAAGAACCCAAGAAAAGTGCTTCTCTCACCTGATATTATTGGGTATCATATTAGATGCCCTATGCCACCATTACATCTGATTGAGAATCTTTTTCTCTTAGGATGCTTCTGTTGATTATTCATGAGCAATATCCAGAAGGGTCTTTTTGAAATTTTAAATACATTGTGTCCTGTCTTCCACTTAGCACTTTTCTGACATACATGTCCTGTGCTCTGAGCATGCCTCAAACTCTTCTGCTTCCTTATCTTTGCTTACACTGCTCTTTCTGCCTAGGATAGATTGTGTCCCCTCCACACAGTACAAACACACAAACACACACACCCTTCTGTCCCTCTCTCTTCAAAATTCTTCCTATCCATTAAAGTTCACATGCTACTTCCTGCATGAATCATTTCCTTTGTACTTTGTCTCTTTGTCATAGCATTTATAATGATTTGCCTTTTGGCAGGTTAACAATGCACCTTTCTGTTACTCACATCTCCCTCCACCTGTGAGCTCCTTGAGACCTTATGCCTGATTCATTTTTGTCACATCCCAGTGCCTGGCACCAGACTGTATTTTCCCTTAGTCCTACCTACCTTTCATCCCCATTTCTAGCCAATTTCTATGCTTTGATAAGTCAGATATATCCGCAAATTTCCCATTGTGTACCCCATTTCCAACATAGTGCCTAGTGAACCTCTACATCAGTTGGAAAGACTGATGGAAGCCAGAAAACCGGTCCAGTATGAGTTCTTCAAGTCTGCCCTGGAAGTGGGAATGGAGGACAGTAGACTCTCTGGATTGCTTTCAAAACTTTCCAAAAGGCATAATCTTTGCAGCTTATTTTCATTCCATCGGAAGAGTTTCCCTAACTTCTACAATTAGGAACCATCTGCTTTAGGCCCTCATTCTATAAATGAGATTTATAAATGAGATAAACCCTTAATAAAGGCAGTCACCTAATATCCATGACTGTAAAAAGAACGCAGAGAATTAAAGTCCTAGAAAGGCTTACACATTCACATGATCCAGAATTTTTGACCCTAAATGTGAGAACAGCATGGGTGTGATGTCTAAGCTTGGTTTGACTGATGTAGGCCCCTCCCTCTCTGCTCCACATGCAGCCTTCCTGAAGCTGGGCTTTTTGTCAGAGAGGAAAGAGTGCCAAAGGTGAATTGTTGCTTGTGCTTTCTTGCCAAAGCTCCCAGATAAACTCACAAGGTTCAGTTGCCTGAAGAGAGTCAAGCTGCAGCTGTTTTGCCCATCATCCTCAAGCCTTGTAACTACACACCTCTGGGGAAGAGGCAAATAGTGACAAAATTACTACTTTCTGGGATAGAAATCATTTCTTATAGGCAATGGCATAATTTTTAAAATTATTATTATCTCTCCTCCACCCTTCTTCATAGCCCCATAACAAGTCCTATCAAGTCCATCTTTAAAATATTTCTTTTATTCTTCCTAATACTTTATTCTCACTAATTCTAGCTTAGGGCATGCCCCTACATTGCATACCTGGACCTATTTTTAAAATAACAGCTTTACTGAGAGATGATTTCAGATATCATACATTTCACCCATTTAAAGTATGAATTCAGTGTTTTTGTGTGTGTGCTCACAGATATGTGCAACCATCCCTACAGTCAATTTTAGGACACTTTCATCACCTCACAAAGCAACCCTGTATCCTTTAGCCATCACCTCCCAGCGCTCCACCACAAACCCCCACCCCCAAGCAACCAGTGATGTACTTTATGTCACTGCAGATAGATCTGCCTTGCCTGGACATTGCATAAAAATTGAGTCATAATACATGGTCTTTTGTGACTGGCTTCTTTCACTTAGCATAATGTTTTCGGAGTTCATCTATGTTGTTTCGTGCATCAGAACTTCATGCCTTTTTATGTCCAAATAATATGCCATTGTATGAATATTCTACATTTTGTTTTTCCACTTATCAATTCATGGATATTTAGGTTTTTCATGCATAGACCTGGAATTTGAATTGCTGGATCATGTGGCAACTTCAGATCTACACACCTGGGCTTTTGCAATAGCTTCATAACTTGTCTCTGTCTATTTCTCCAAGATTTACCCCCATGTTGCTATTAGATATTTATTACTCTTTCTGAAACGTTACTTTCATCATGTGTTTTTTTCTCTTTTTTGTTGTTGTTTGTTGTTTGTTTATTTGTTTGTTTTGAGACAGGGTCTCTCTCTGTCACCCAGGCCGAGTGCAGTGGCATGATCATAGCTCACTGCAGCCTTGACCTCCTGGGCTCAAGTAATCCTCTGACCTCAGCCTCCCAAGCAGCTGGGACCACAGGCACGTGGCACCATATCCAACTAATTTTTGTATTTCTTGTAGAGATGGGATCTGGCTATGTTGCCCAGGCTGGTCTTGAACTCCTGGACGCAAGCAATCCTCCTGCCTCGGCCTCCCAAAGTGCTGGGATTACAGGCATGAGCCACCATGCCCCACCCGTTTCTTCTCTTTAAGATCTGTGATGCTTTCCCATTGAAAAACTTACCCTCATATCCTAACTCTTTTCTAACTCAAACCCATCAATGACCCAGCCTTGCATATCTAACTTTATTTTTCACTTCTTATGGAAGGTGGGTGTGCATCCTCTGTACCATTCAGTCATGGTCCTCATCATCATGTAAACATACAATGATTATTTCAGCCGATACATTTTGTGTTTGATGTAAGTGAGTGTCATTTCTCCAACCTTTTACTTAACCCACCCCACCTGCCCACCTCACCTCTTAGCCCCAGGTGAGGTTGAGGCCTTGTCTCTACTAACTACCTGGCCACTCCGAAACCCAGTAATCTTTCCCATTTTTATTGGCTGTACCATTTCCTGTACTGTCCTTTGTTGATCTCTAGTTCATATGCGTTGAGTATTCTCAGCTAGACTGTAAGCTTTTTGAGGACAGGGACAAAAATGTACCTTTTTCTGCTGCTTATAACCCCTAGACTTTGGGGAGTAGAAGATCATTTTGGAGGTAGGATAGAGAATAAAAGGAGACATTAGAAGCACAAACAGCAATTGGAGGCCATGGCCTTAGCCTGGGCGTGAGTGATGAGGGTGATGTCCCTGGAAATGGAAAGGAAAGATTTGTCACCAGG
Source organism: Mandrillus leucophaeus (assembly GCF_000951045.1). Lineage (NCBI taxonomy): Eukaryota > Metazoa > Chordata > Mammalia > Primates > Cercopithecidae > Mandrillus > Mandrillus leucophaeus. The sequence continues at coordinate 2,577,693 of NW_012100654.1, read as the reverse complement.
GATAACAGAGGAGAAATGACTAAAATTGACTCCATGGTTTCTAGCTTAGGAGACCTGAAGAATGAAGGAGGTGCCATGGATCACTATGAAACATTTATAAGAAATAAAGTGATGACCCTAAGTTGGGATGTGTTAAATTTAAAGAGAAGGATGGTATTAATAAAGGAGATATATCCATGTGCTATTTTAAGGTGACTGAGGGCAGGGAAGGACTCATCAGGAGCCATCAGAATGGAAGTCAGAGCCTCATTCTCTGCCTTCCCTGTACTCTCTTCTCCCCTTTTTGGAGCTGATTTCCTTTCACTCCTACTTCATCTCTCCTTACCCTCTGCTCTGTTATTTACCTTATTGCTCTCTTTCCTACTGCTCTTTTTCTCCATTTTTGTTCAATTTCTATTTGTTTCACATATCTGCTTCTTTCCCTAACCCTTCTCTCTTTTTAGTCTCTTTCCTATTTTCTCTCTATATCCATCTTGGTCTCTTTTGTTTCTCTTTTTACTCCCTCTCCCTATCAAAGAACATGTTCTCAAACTTGTCTACCTTTTTCTCTTTCTTCCTCTCTTCTGACCCCTGCCTCTCTCCTTTCAGAACACACACATACACACGCCCCTCTGTGTCTAATTGCACCTTGTTCTCATCCCTGCAGGAGATACAGCAACGGCATGGTCTGGCCAATTCCATCTCTTCCTACCTAATTAAGCCTGTCCAAAGGATCACCAAATATCAACTTCTCCTGAAGGTACCTCCCCTCCCCTCCACATCCCCCTCCACTGCCTACTGCCTATGGCAAGGGAGTCCCAGCTTTGGCCCGTAAGGATGGGAATGCTTCCACCTGAAGACCTTTCTTCTACCTAGAGCAGAACTTCCGCCCACACTGGCATTGCTGTCCTATCCCATGGAATTCCAGATGCCTATTTTAAGGCAGAAAGGGAAGAAAAGGGAGCAGGAATAAGTTGTGACTATTTTCTCATCTGCCTACCACTGCAGAACTTTTAGCAATTGCCTTCTCAGGCACTGACTGGCTCCTAGAGGCTTTCTTGTCCCTCCTTATAAAAGCAGATTCTTCCTGGTAGCCCCTGCTGTTGATGAAATCAAGGGTCAGAGTCTGGCCAGGCACAGTGGCTCGTGCCTATAATCCCAGCACTTTGGGAGGCTGAGGTGTGCAGATCATTTGGGGCTGGGAGTTTGAGACCAGCCTGGCCAATGTGGTGAAACTCCATCTCTACTAAAAATACAAAAGCTTAGCCGGGGTGGTGGTGTGCACCTGTAATCCCAGTTACTCGGGAGGCTGAGGCAAGAGAATCACTTGAACCCAGGAGGCAGAGGTTGCAATGATCTGAGATCACGCCACTGAACTCCAGCCTGAGTGACAGAGGGAGACACAGTCTCAAAATAATAATAATAATAAATAAATAAAAGGTCAGAGTCCTAAGGGCAGTGCCAGTTTACATGGATAGTTGAGGCCAGAGTGGCACCTACCATTGTCTTAATCTCTGTGTTTGCCAAGACGATGAGGATTTTGAGGGAAAATAGTCAAAAGGTACATATTAAAACACAAGGGTATTCTTACATCTGTAGGTTCTCGCATGTTGGGGTTCTTCTGGAGTCAACCAGGAGATTTGGATCTTCCTTCAAAACCTTTTCGTTAAAAGTTAAATAACCAAATATGCAAAACACTAAGTAATTTGAGTTGATCCTTCTCATATAAGAATGCATTGATACATTGAAAATCATGTCATTTCCACAGAAAGCCTGGGGAATTGACACAAGTAGTTAAATAGCCCCCATCTATATTAATTCCTAAAGTTTAGGGGTAGAGTTTTCCCTCATTTGAAATATACTGCTGGATGCTCCTTTAATGCAAAGATAAAGGGATAGTAGGGGACATGTTATAAGTACATTGTGTAATTTCAGAGAAAATCTGATGTAATTCAGCTCCTGTTTAGAGATGCCTGCAAAAATTTGCATAATCTTGTTTCACTGAACTTGAAAACCAGTCTAATTTCAAATCCACCATTCTAGTCACACTGGAGTGAGTTCACCATTCCTAGTCCATGGAATCTCCCTGGCTTAGCACTTGAGGTTCCGTGATGAGAGGCGTGAGGGCAGCAGTGCAGTGAAGGTGCAGGAGCCTGTGCCCTGGTAGGGTTTTCTGTCCTCTGAGTCAGAGTGGGGCCGTGCCACATCATTTCCCTTCAGCCTCCTCCCTGCAATTCTTCTCCTTCTTCATCTCCAAGAAGAGGCTACGGGCGTTTGCTTCCAGGATTCCAGCCATCCAACCCTGCAGAAATGGCTTAAAGTGTTACAACTGGACATCACACCCTCGGCCTTTACTGAGGACTAGCGTGAGAAAAGAGTGTGCAGGCACCCCAGCTGTCCTGGCAGAACTGCTTTCCCTTCTTTGTTTTTTGAAATTTCTTATATAAAGGCTCACAAGAAATTCTTGTGAGACCTCAGGACAGGGGCATAGGGAATCCTTTCTCCTGAAAAATGGATATACTTTCTGTCTTTAAATGACAGGTGCTCAGGCCCTTCTTTACCTGTGGCTATTAGAAAGTTGGCATTAAATTTTGTGGTTGCTTACAGTAGAATCTCCTTAGCCCAGATTTTGTGTATAATTATCTTCTTCTTTCCTATCCCACTTAATGCTTGGCCTTTTAAAATTATTTTTCATGGCCGGGCTTGGTGGCTCATGCCTGTAATCCCAGCACTTTTGGAGGCCAAGGCAGGTGGATTGCTTGAGGTCAAGAGTTCAAGACCAGCCTGGCCAACATGGCAAAACCCCGTCTCTACAAAAAATTAGCTGGGCATGGTGGCATGTGCCTGTAATCCCAGCTACTCAGGAGGCTGAGGCTTGAAAATTGCTTGAGCCTCGGAGGCAGAGGCTGCAGTGAGCCAATATCATGCCACTGCACTACAGCCTGGGCAACAGGGTGAGACTCCGTCTCAAAAAAAAAAAAAAATGAATAAAATAAAAAATGAAATTATTTTTCTTCTGCTAATAGACTTTTTAAAATTGATTTTTATGGTTTTTAATGTACGTATCCCACCCAAAGGTTTTTCAGGAATTGGTGGGGTTGTGAATTTAAAAAGAAAAAAAAAAAAGGAAAGAAAGACAAACCAGTGCTGACTCAACTATCCACACTCCCAGTGTCTTAAATCAACTAAGATGCAGTTCTAAAAGAAATATAGCTTTTTACCTCTCCCTTTAATCCTGTAAGGTATAAGCCCTCTAGGATGAATTATGTGGCACAGACAAGGGAGGGAAGTTGAAGATAGAATAGGCTTGTGTTTTGCTGTAGGCAGTTGAAGGAGTGGGCTCTGGAACTTTGTTCTGGAATTGAGTGTTTTAGGAAGAGGTGCCTATAGAGGTAGCTAAGAAGTGGAAAAATAAAGTGGCAGGAATTTGATTGTGAGGAAGTAAATTTTTTTTTTTTTTTTTGGAAAACAGGCTGGGCACAGTGACTCATGCCTATAATCCCAGCACTTTGGGTGTCCAAGGCGGGTAGATCACTTGAGGTCAGGAGTTCAAGACCAGCCTGACCAATATGGTGAAACCTCATCTCTACTAAAAATATAAAAATTATCCAGGCATGGTGGCATGCACCTGTAGTCCCAGCTACTCAGGAGGCTGAAGCAGGATAATTGCTTGAACCTGGGAGGCAGAGGTTGCAGTGAGCTGAGATCGAGCCACTGCACTCCAGCGTGGGTAATAGAGCGAGACTCTGTCTCAAAAAGAAAAGAAGATAGTTTTGGTCTTTTTAAAATGTGCTGTTGGCAGAGTGCCTGCTGAGTAAGAGAAAAATAGTTTGCTGAGCTTTTACTGTAAATAAATAATATGGGATTTATTTTCATAAAGTCAGTTTTATTTCAAATAAATGCATATTTAATTACCGGTATCCTCTGAGTTCATCACTTTAGATATGGCCTGAAAGTAGAAACTTTATGTCAGAGTGCTCCGTATTCTTTATGTAAGTCTGCTGTGGCTTTACAAAAGGATCCTAAATTAAATGTGGAGCCTTCTCCTTATCACAAAGTATAGCAAGGATGAGAGAAAATTTATTGGCCCAGCTGGTAGATTGGTAGACTTGCTCAATTGTTTTGGGCAGGGGAGATTAAACTAATTCGTGTTTTCTGTCACAAACTGAAGCATATTTCTTGTTTTTTCTCTTATGTTTTACCTCAGGATTTTCTTTGATGATGTATGAAAATAAGATTGGGAAGGTTAAAATAAGGAAAGGGGTGGGAGAATCTGAGAACTTTAGGTTGGCAGAAGTCAATATCACTTTCTGAACAAGAATGACATTATACTGACTGGAGCCAAGGACAGAGCTGAGCACTGATCACTTCTCCCTCCCAAACGTGTGCTCTAGGGGGCGCACTTCTTCTTTGGACTCTCAAGCTCCCTTAGTCCTATGGGAGTGTATCCAAGCTAACACTAAGGATTGGATTTTTAGATCAGACTCTCACTAATTAGATATCTTACCAAGTATAAAGCTTGACTACTAATTTCAAGGATACAAGTAATTCCAAGACAGAGGTGACATGGGAAAGGGCCAGGACCACCAGTGCAACTCCAAGCCTTTTCTTGCAGCATCAGGACGTGCTGAGGCCAGATTGATCTACAAGGTCTGTAAATTATGTATGTCGCATTGTATCACTTGCCCTGAAGAGAGTCATTTGGTCATGAAAGACATTCCCCTTTTACTTAGATAGCTGCGTAGCTTATATGACACCTTCCAGAGAGCCATGCCTCTAAAGCCACAGATTCTAGGATTATTTACCATAAGAAGCCCTAGACAGACCAGATTTATCCTATTAAAAGCATTTCCTAGATAAGTCCTCTTTTGCTAGCAAGTACCATTAGGTTATTTGTCAAGAGGTCTGTCATTAACGTGTTTACAAGATTTGATCTGGTGAACTTCTTTCTTTCTGGGAAAAGCACCTCCACTCAACACGCATCCCCCGCCCCCTGGAGGAGAGAGTATGGATTGCAGATCTGTTGCTTAACCATTCCCTTCCCAGTATCAAAGTGAGCAAGATACAGTGACTCTGATAAGAAAAATGAAAAGCCAACATTCTTCTGGTTTGGGCAAAAATCATTCCAAGTAGTCTTATGATTCTTAAGATAGTTGGAAATGATCTTTTCTCCACCAACCAAATACTGTATATATTTTATGGGGATGGTGATGACTGAGTCTCCAGTGAGGAAATACAAAAGAAAGGACATACTCCCCAGCTCCCCAGGATGTAAAAGAAAGAAGGTATTGCCTCTGGAAGCCTCAATGGGGGACAGAATATAGGAGAGACAGGGTTGATGTGGTGGATAAAGTGCCAGACTTGGATTCGGGGGATCTGGATTCAGGCCTCTGCGTAGCCTCCACTGAGTTCTATAACCTGAGGAAAATCACTTTATCTCTCTTAATCGCACTTACCTCATCTGACAGTGAAATAGCCTAGAAGCCCATCTATTGGCCCCAGATTAGGAACTCCTGATCCATATGATCTAAAAATATTTTATTACTCTGGGGTGTCACAAGCCTATTAAGTCTGCAACCTCGGGTTGTTCCCAGTAGGATGGAAGTCAGCATTCAGGCTGTAGAGGCTTGTAAATAAAAGTGGTGTCAGCAGTAAGCATGCAGGGATATATGGGTGCTGCGTAGCACACTCTTTATCTTCCCTTTATCCTTCTCATTCTTCTCTTTGTTCTCTTTATTGGATTGGATTATACAATACTGCACCTCTGTTCTTGTGCTTTACCGGGGTAGTCCCTTCCCTAAGAGGGCAGTCCAGTGACAGAGAATGCCTCAGTTGCTGACTTACAGATCAAGCCATTTGGGAGTTGGGTTGGATTGAGTTAGTTTGGGCTAGATTGGGCTGAGAATGCTCAGTGTGAGAGAAAAATTGTGGTTGAATTCTTGGAGATAACCCCTTACCCTACTTCACTTTCTTTATAGCTCAGAGGGAACCATTACAGAGAGCGAAGCTGGTCTGTAATTTCCTTGGTGGGTTAGGTGGTGGGAGGAAGCTGGGGGAGATGGCCCTAATTGTGTCTGGACTTTTTTTTCCCCCAGGAACTTTTGACTTGCTGTGAAGAAGGGAAAGGGGAGCTCAAGGATGGCCTGGAAGTGATGCTCAGTGTCCCAAAGAAAGCCAATGATGCCATGCATGTCAGCATGCTGGAAGGTAGCTGTCCTCCCCGCACTGGGGAAGCCTCCTCTCTTCCTTAAGACGGGGGAACTTGCATCATGAGAGGGAAGTGGCATGAAGTTAGACAAAAAAAGCTAAGGCTGGAAGAGAGAAGAAACGACAGATAGTTACATAGGCCCTTGTCGTGTGAGAGGGGCTCCACAAGGACCAACCTGGCTAGCACCCTGCTTCCAGGAAGGACCAGGCCTAAGCCACTGGAGGTTATGTGGACATGTTGCTGCCCATGAGAGAGTCCAGGACAAGCCATTACCCTCACTGTTGGTGTGCTAGAGCTCCCAACCCGCAGCAGGCTTGTTTGTGTAGCATCTGCATTGCATCGCCTTGGTCATCACAATGAACAGAAATCCTGATCACATAAACACACACAGACACACACACACAAAACATACCATCTTCAGCCTTATGCTCATTTTTTTATTATGGTAAAATGTACATAATATGTATAGCATAAATTTACCATTTTAACAATTTTTGAATATACCGTTCAGTGGCATTAAATACATTCACATTCTTGTGCAACCAGCATTTTGTCCTCATAGAAGGTTAGTAAGTCCAGCCAAACAACTCTGATAAGACTTCAGTCAGCTGAAACTATCTTCTTGGGACCAGAAACCTGTAGAGTAAGATTCCAGTAAAGTCATCTTAACACTGCAGAGTGAGTGGGCAGAGCAGCCGTACTGGGGCGGAATTTGTTAGATGAGCTACGATTTGACATTTTTTGGGGAGGCCAACGTGGGTGGATCACAAGGTCAGGAGTTCGAGACCGGCCTGGCCAACATGGCAAAACCCGGTCTCTACTAAAAATACAAAAATTAGCCAGTTGTGGTGGTGCATGCCTGTAATCCCAGCTACTCAGGAGGCTGAGGTATGAGAATCGCCTGAGCCCAGAAGACAGAGGTTGCCGTGAGCCGAGATCGCATCGCTGCACTCCAGCCTGAGCGATAGAGTGAGACTCCATCTCAAAAAAAAAAAAAAAAATTAACATTTTTAATGGATTCTAAAGGAAATGTGTATAGTCTGTTGCAAATATGTAAACACATGGCTGTTTCATCTCTTCTGGACTCCATCCTACTCCACCAATACCACCACCACCACCACCACCACCTTAGGAGACTTGATATGGTCTCCATATTTCCTGGATAATCCTTAGCACCAGAAGCCTCAATTCTTAGAGCAAAGGAGCCCTGGCTATTTTCCTTAGGCTGAGCAGGAACAATCTAAATGTACTCCTGTTGACACAGTTTCTCCACTCCTTTCCTCTCTGTTCATACCTTCACCTCCACCCCACCGTGAAGTACCTGCAAGTACCCAGCTCCTCCAGTCTGTCCCTGACCTATGCTCTGGATCCAGCTACTCCATGCATGGTCTGTTTACCAGCAGCAGCAACAGCACCTGGGAGCTTGTCAGAAGTGCACATTCATGGACTCACCCCACACCTACTGAATCAGAATATCTGGGGAGGTTGGAGGGTGGGCAGTAATCTGTGTTTTCACAAGCTCTCCGGGTGATTCTTATGCACATTAAAGTTTGAGAGCCTCTCTTAAAAACTTAAAGTGGTATAAATATAAACTGTATAAAGTGGTGTAAATATAAACTGTTGAAGTCTTGTGCAAAGCAATCAAAGGGGGGAATTCTAGAAATGGAATATAGGAATTAAGGTAGACCAGGCACAGTAGCTCATGCCTGTAATACTAGCACTTTGGGAGGCCAATGTGGGAGGATCACTTGAGCTCGAGACTAGCCTGGGCAACAACAGCTGGTCTGTAGAGACCTGGTCTCTACAGAAAATACAAAAATTACCTGGGCATGGTGTTATGTACCTATAGACCCAGCTACTTGGGAAGCTAAGGTGGGAGGATCACGTGAACCTGGAAGTTCAAGGCCACAGTGAGCCATGATCATGCCACTGTGCTAAAAAAAAAAAAGAAAAAGAAAAAGAAGAAGAAGAAGAATGAAGAGAATTAAGGTAATATGACAAATAAAGATGAACTGAAGACACTCAGTCAGAAAGTGTTTGTCCTCAGCCCTACTCATAGCTGCAAGTCAGGAACAGTAGAAAGTTGTGGAGGACAAAGGAGCTATGGGATTTGCCCTTGCAGGAGGCCAACCGTGGGTATGTGAAGATGTGAGGTTGCACAGGACCTTTGCAGGAGATTCCACTAATATTGGTTATGTATATAAAAGACGTGGTGCAGGAAGGGGTCAGGAGAGATCTAATTGCAATGCTCAGAGATGTCTATGGAAGTGTTCAGCAGTCTCTGGAGTTAGCAAAGAGAGAAAAACCCTGTAGGAACTGAGGACTAACAATAAGAGAGGCCTTTCTCCAAGAAGGGAGTGGAACATGGTCCCCCTGACTGTGGCAGTAGAGAAACTCCACAGGGTGAAAATGGATGTTTTTCAGGGTTCGACGAGAACCTGGATGTGCAGGGGGAGTTGATTCTCCAGGATGCCTTTCAAGTGTGGGACCCGAAGTCGCTGATCCGGAAGGGGCGGGAGCGGCACTTGTTCCTCTTTGAGATCTCCTTGGTTTTTAGCAAGGAAATCAAAGACTCTTCAGGACACACGAAATATGTTTACAAGAACAAGCTACTGGTAGGTGGGGCAGGTGGGATAAGACAAGACTCCCTGCTTTCATAGAACCCATGGGCAGGAAGGGATCTGGACACACTCATCTCATCTCCTCCCTGGCCTCCACACCAAAACCATCCTGGACAAATGAAAATGTCTCCTATTTGGAAAGCACCCCACTCACCTCCCACGTCTGCATTTTAGAGTTCACAGTTCTTCTTTCTGTTTGCTTTTAGCACCTCCCTCTTCACCTTCCCTCCCTGGTACCTGCTAATCAGGCACGTGCCTGTAGGTCCTTCCATGCTGGGTAGATGAACAGAATATCCAATCTGTTAAAGTTTGATTGACAGAAGCCCCTCCCTCGGTCCTCTCCTCTTTGTTGCCTTTCCCTTCCCACCCCAGCCCTAAGTTTCCCCACTGCCCTCCCCTTCCCCGCCTCTCACAGGCATTTCCTGTCTACAGACCTCAGAGCTGGGTGTGACCGAGCACGTGGAGGGCGATCCCTGCAAATTCGCCTTGTGGTCTGGGCGCACCCCATCCTCAGACAATAAAACAGTGCTGAAAGTAAGTACTGCTCTCTGCTAGGCACAAGATTAGGGTTGGGGGTAATAGAAGTAGGGGTGGGCAAGTGATGCCTAAAAGCTAAGGCGCAGAGACTCTACTGAGCCATGGGCCTCTCTTGGAAATGGTAGCATCACATGAGTATTGAGAAGCAAATTCTATCCTGAAGGTAGACCCAGAATCTCAAAGATGCATGGTCTCTTCAAGTGCATGCACATGTGTGACCAACAGGGAAGAGGGCAGGGAGTGGCCTGCGGGGCCAGCTCAGCAGGGCCCACTTAAACTGTGCTCTGTCATACGGACAGAGCCACTCCTTCAAGTGGCAAGAACAATTGACCCTTTGACAAAAGGCACCTTGATTTGCTCTACATTCATTTGACATTTTTTTCCTAAATAGCTTCTGTGTAAAAGGTATAGTGCCTAGTGTGGTGGGGATAACCATGTACAAGATATGAACCTTATTCCCTGGGAACCTATGTTCTTGAGCCCCTAGTAAATCACATTAGTATGGGGACCATGCTGATGGGGAGAAGTGTCAAGAGGGGGCCTTTCATTAGAGGATGGCCTTGAGGAGTCATTGCAGCTCTCTGGGGCACAGCAGTGATGTTAGCCTGGCTGAGCAGCGATCATGCAGCTGATGGAGCTCCCAGCAGTCATTTGCTTGTCAGGAAAGTGCCCATCACCAAGGAAAAGATGGTCCAACCCCGACAAAAGCTTCACACTTGTTCACTCTGAACTGCCAGCATAGCTGCTACCTGTTGTGAGGCAGAATTACCAGAAAAAAAATTTTACCAAGACAAATGGAATCATCATAAAATGATAGCAGTGCCTTAGTTAACAGAGTTAGCTTGCCACAAGCCCAGGACTGACTGCTAGTCAGTTCAAGTCTGTGGAGCCATGCTAGGTGAGCATCCTGACATATATCCATACTGATTGGGAAGTAGATGCTGCCCCTCCCAGTGCCCACTAGACCTCCCCTGGATCTAGCAACCCAGGTGTTAATCCCTGTCCCAGGGGGAACTTGCAGATTCTGTTCCAGCTCCAGGGCAGATATCAGGATTGGTCAGTGCCTTATGGGTTATGAAATACTTTGACAATTACTCTCATACAAGTAATTCTGCATTGAGTCTTGAGGTCAGAGCACTGTTCTGGGAGTTGGAGAAGCCTGTTTCTGGTATTAAAGAGTCATAAGTATGAAATGATAAATAAACTCCCCAGACATTTGGAATCCTTGAAAATAACAGATGAAGACTGCAGGAGGGTTGAGAGCTGTTTTTGGCGAGGTGATGGGAGTTGGGGTTCTCAGTCTCTCTCCCTGTGGCACTCTAGGCTTCCAACATCGAAACCAAGCAGGAGTGGATCAAGAACATTCGAGAAGTGATTCAAGAAAGGATCATTCACCTGAAAGGAGCTTTAAAGGAGCCACTTCAGCTCCCCAAAACACCAGCCAAACAGAGGAACAATAGTAAGAGGTAACAAGCGCCTCTCCCTCCAGCACTGCCTGCCTCACAGGCTTCTGGGCGCGGGAATGGGATGAATCTTTGCTTCTGAAGGGGGATGTGCCCTGCAAGTAGCACTTTCCAGGAAGGCCTGTGAGTTCCACCTAGGATGAGTCATCTCATCTTTAAGCATCTCACGAGTGTCAAATTCAGCAGGGCTTTACTGAGCACCTCTTATTTGATAAACACTCTGCTAGGTGCTACAAGATTAAAGGAAGTGTAAGATGAGTCGATTCCCTTAAGAGCCATCTAATAGCCATGTCTCACGCATGAAATAGACCAGAAGAACCACCAATAGGGATCATAAATGCGATAAGAATTCAAAGAAAGGGGACTTTAGATGAGCCCTAGAGTGGAGGAACGCTGGACTGGTTGGATAGTGAAAGGGCTTTGTGTACTGTAACGTGTGGAGTGGTGGTTTCATTGCAGCTCTTATTGCAACACCCACAGAGACCTCGCCTTCATTCACCTATGATAAGCAATGTCATTGGGCAGAAGAGGACTTATTTCTTATATCTTTCTGGACCCTTCTGAATCCCAGTTTCCTCTAAACCCATGGATGACTTCTTAAGTATGTCTTTCCCAAGTCTCCATGTGACACCTACACTTCTAATGACTCTTTTGGGGGATACTTCCAAAGAAAGCATACAAAAACTTCACATACATTTTGAAGGAAAAAAACAGGGTTCTAACAGAGATGGTCATCGGTGGTAACAGGTTCTTCCCTCCTCCCCTGTACCTGAATGGAATAAAGCTGGAGGATTTAGTTGACCCTTAGGTACCAACCAGGACAAGCAGTGTAGGGAGCCATTTCAGGGCCTATGAAGCAGCAGCAGCATTGGTCCTGAGCAAGGTGGTAGCCAAAAGAAGGATGTGACTAAGGTAGAGAAACCTCCGTGGGGCAGAAGCCCCAAGACATGCATGACCAGGATAAAGTCACCTCCTCAGTGCTGCATGGAGGAATTATAACTACTCTAGGGGAGGAATCATTTTGATGTCAGTTATCTATGTCCAGAGTCCAGGTAAGGAGGGGTGGACTAAAGTCTAGCAGTGGAGACAGGCCATGCCTCAGGGAATCCATACTTTAATAAAGAAATTAGAAAGGAAACAAGTATAAAGAAATGGTGGTCTAGGATCATAGTGAGAGAGGATACTCAGGTGTGGCTGACTAGGGTTATTTACCCTGACATTGCCCCTTTTTCCTATAGTAGGAGAGTTTGGGCATTTCTAGAATATGGGAAATGCGTATCTTGGAAATGCCCCTAACTTTTCTCCGCTCCCACCTTTTCTCTTGTCCTGTGATGGGTGGGTGAGAAACCTTGGCATACTCTGCAGAGAATAACCAGGTAGTCTGTAATTCCATTATCTTGGATTCCTGGATATGGGGACAGTTTATAGAGGAGTTCATTGGTTGGGGAATACTACCCACACTCCTAGGTGGGCTCCCCACATCCCCCAGAAGTTACTTCATCTGGAGTGGACCAGAAGGGCCCACCATGGGCCAGAATAGCAGGAAGCAGAAAGTACAGCCAGCTCTCAACTGTCTACACATGATGGGGAGCACTGGCCCAGTTAATCCAAAACAACAGATGATCTAAAAGTCCTTTATTTTTGGTTTTGAAATGCGTCACATAAATTCTTTTTACAGCAGATTTTCCTTCCTACGAATGTGTGGCTTATGTTATTAAAATAAATTGACATTTCCCAAGCCCACAAATGATGGTGAGAGAGCAGTTGACTTAGAAGTGTTCTGGGTGGGAGAAAATACTTTTTATGATGAATAGACATTGTGTGTATACATGTGCACATGCCTGGGTACTTGCATACACACACATCCACATACATCCACATGTACACCAGAGTGTAATCATTTAAACCCTTTGAGGTGAATTCATTATTTGTGGCACTTTGTTCATGTGGTAGGATTCTCAGGCTTTCAGTTTCCCTGTCCCCCTGATGCCATTACTTCTCCACAGGCAGCATCAGGGTGTCTTTTATAAAAGCGCCCATTGGAAGAGTTGTCATTTCCTGTGCTAATTCACCTAACCCCAACCCTAACCCCACATCTCCCCCAGCTTTTCCTGGCACAGACCTTGCAGCCTTCATCAGTTTCCAGACATCCAGTCCCTCTTGGCCATGGCTGTGGGCTCGACACAGGATGGGGGCATAGTTCTACAGCTGGAGAGCTGAAAGAATGTGGGAGTGGGACAGCTGTATGGTCCAGGGCCCAGGAAGGGGTCTAAATGCCGGGGGTGCACTCAGGAGATGGTCTTAGCTGACACACAGCAGCACAGCTGGCTCCAAAGCTGCTGTGGAACCTGTGACTGTTCTCCAATCTTTGAGAAAATGCCTTGGCCGTCTATATTGATAAGAAATCATCATAAACACGCATGAGATCCTCAAAACCCAGCCAGATGAAGGCAATAAATTCCTTCTCCACACCCAGGAGTTGAAGGTCCAATAGCAGGAATTTCCCAAAGATAATAGCCCCTGGAGACAATATTCCACTCAACCTGTTTTCCTGAACAGAAGAAACTTAAGTTTAAAAGAAATCTTGGCTGGGTGCAGTGGCTCACACCTGTAATCTCAGCACTTTGGGAGGCCGCGGTGGGCGGATCACCTGAGGTCAGGAGTTTGAGACCATCCTGGCCAACATGGTGAAACCCTATCTCCACAAAAAAATACAAAAATTATCTGGGCGTGATGGCAGGAGCCTGGAATCCCAGCTACTTGGGAATCTGAGGCAGGAGAATTGCTTGACCCTGGGAGGCAAAGGTTGCAGTGAGCCAAGATCACGCCACTGCACTCCAGCCTGGGCGACAGAATGAGATTCCATCTCAAAAAATAAAAATGAAAAAATAAAAGAAATCTTATCACTTCTGTTTTCTTTATAGGCCAACTGTAAATGAACCCTCATCCTAATTACAGCATGTACAAAAACTTGAATGCCCTGAATTTGGGATTATTGAAATGACCTAATCACTTGAATAGAAGCCTAGGCTCTAAGTAGGATATATATCTTCCTACTGCCTGTTATAGACCCATTCCCAAATATATATATATATATCTATATATATATATATATATGTATATATGTGTGTATATATATTCACATATACATACACCCCCTCTGCAGCATGGGCTGGAGGAGTTTTGGGAAAGGGGGTCATTTTGCGTTCAGTTATCAACATAGTGATTATGTATTTACTAAGTGCAAGAAGTGACATCACTGAAAATCGCATAGGGCCACTCTCTTTAGCAGGATAATTTTAGACAAATCCCTGCTAGAAAGTGCGAGGCGCTGCTCTGCCCACCCAACCGGAAATCCTTGTGTGCTCTAAACCCACAGTGGTTCCCCCCACCCCCACCCCTGTTTTTTTTCTCTTCTTCCTGCAGGGATGGAGTGGAGGATATTGACAGCCAGGGGGATGGGAGCAGCCAACCAGACACCATCTCCATTGCTTCTAGGACCTCTCAGAACACAGTGGACAGTGACAAGGTAGGACAGAGTCCTAACCTTCCTTCCCCTGAGACTTCTTGATGGCTCAACCACCCCTGAAGAGGTACCCCTAGAGAATTTCTCTCACTATGGATCCTACCTTCAGGAGCCAGTTGTCTCTTTGTGCCAAGAGGGAAAGAACAGGGCTGGAGGAGGCATGTCCCAGCACGAGATCTGGTCTGAGGGGATGGAAGACTGCGGTGGTTCAGGCTGACCTCTCATGTTGGGAGAGTTTAACAAAAGTGGACAGGCTGAGTAGTGAGGGAGTCTAGGTTTCTTCTCTTTCTGAGATGCCCCACCTGGGCTTCTTGGGCTGCCCTGCCTTCTGGGAGGACGGATCTCAGGAAGGCTGAATTGGAATAGTGTCCTGAGACCTTAGTGGCTGTGATTGGCTCAAATTTACAGTGATTTGAGAAGAGCTCATCTCAAAGTTAGACCGAGCTTAATGGTTTGGGAAATGGCCACAGAGATGCTGCTTGGTAGCAGCCTCTTATCCAAAGGGACTCTAGTGGAAATGATGCTTTCCTCTGGCTAGATTATTGGGGCTCAGTTGCTGAGAGACAGGAGGACCAGGAAGTGCTATGTGAAGGATGTAGTTGTTGTGTGAGAAAGCCTGGCCACTTGCTTTCTAACATTTTGGAGCAAGTAAGCAAAAGTTAGTAGCTCTGATGGGAAAGCAAAAGAAAAGAAACTGTAGCAAAGGCTCTGTGTATTTGCCCCAGGTAGGTGAGGAATGCAACCGCCGGAATCTGTAGCAGGGGGAAGAAAGGGTCCATGTCTGAGCCTTCTCTCATTTGCTTACTCCAGAATTCAAAGAGTATGAGATAATCTTTTGCTGCCTA
Organism: Mandrillus leucophaeus; assembly: GCF_000951045.1. Lineage (NCBI taxonomy): Eukaryota > Metazoa > Chordata > Mammalia > Primates > Cercopithecidae > Mandrillus > Mandrillus leucophaeus. The sequence goes on along the minus strand of NW_012100654.1, from coordinate 2,562,514 downwards.
TTAGTGATCTTATTAATGAAGTTCTGGGTTTCCAAAGACTATTTGTCCCTAGTTTATTCAGACCTAGTATTTTGGCCTGCTCCTTCAGGCTCAGACAGCAGGCTGTGTCGTTGCTTCATCTTAGTTTTCTAAGTTACAGGTATTTCTTTTAAAGATGATCTGCATTCATTAGGATTTTTCCTATTTTTTCTTGCTGGGAGAAAAAAACCATTGAGACCTTAGTGTGGGGACTGTGCCCCGAACCTGCTGAAATTATGGTGCCAAATCACCGTAATCATGCTTTAGACTAGTGCTCAAGGTCATTCAAGGTAATTCTGACAACTGCCCTCAAGTTTTTAAGCCATTTTCTACTGACTATCAGAGTGGATGGAAAATTAGTTTTTTTTTTCCACTTGTAAAAACATACAATGAAAAACCATGTCTGTAATTTCCTGTCTCCTCTGACCTGTTGTCTAGAAATACAACCTAGTGTTCCTAGCGTATAAAAAGTGTTCGTCTTTAAACAGTCAGTGGGTGGTAAGTCAAGTGCAGTGTTTCCCATGTTCAGACATAGATTATTAGTGTCATGGTCCAGGGAATTCATGCCTTCCAGCTGCTAATCCATCTTCCCAGCAGCTCTGACTTTGACACAGACCCCTATGCTAGAGCCATTTGTTTTAGGAAGACCTCAGCTCCAGCTATGCCTTGTCTTTCTGGCAAGGTGTGTGGGGCTGGACTAGAAGACCTCTGACAGCAGCCATTTTACTATTAATGAGGGGTCCTTGTACTTAGACTTTACTCTACAAGTAAGCAAGCAGGCTCAGAGAAACTAAGTGACTCACCCAAGACAATGCTAGTAGTTGTGGGAAGGCAGGAACTAGAACACAGATCTCCTGATTTTTCCAGTTTTCCCCCACTCTGAAAGTCAAAGCGTTGAATTCCTGATGCTAGGATGAACTCAGCTGGTCAGTTTTTCTGCATATTTCACAGAAACAGCACTCACATATTCATGTAGAAGCACCCATCATGTGCCAAGCTCTGTGCTGGATTCTGTAGAGAGATGTGGACTCTTTGTTGAGTGTGAATCTCTACCTGTGTAATTTTTTGTTTCATGTCTGTCTCAATAGCCAGGTCATTGAGCCCTGATGAAGGCAAGAGCTGTGTCTGTCTGTTTCATTGCCGTACACCTGACACGCAGCACAGAGAGGCTCAGGAGATACTTGTGAAATAAATAAATAAATAGAGGGAACAAAATGACTGGTCTCAGGAAACTCCAGGAGGAAGAGGCAGCTAAAACCAGTGGTCTGAAAGCAGACAGATATATGAACATTGCATTTTTAAATATGCTAAAGAAAGATCAAATCCCAATTACCTTCTCTGACCTTAGGAGACATGAGCAGAAGGTAGGAGATTCTATGTTATGTCCGTATACAAAATCTAGAAAATTCCTTAGACATAGTCACACTTTCAAAATAAGGGGAAGATCATTCTAGGCCTATGCACTGTAATTTAAATGTTCTTACTCTTCTAACACAAAACGGTGATAACAGGGCAGCCATGTGTCCTCTGTGACTGCACTTTCCTTCATCCGTTAAATCACTCATTGGTATGTTTGAACTTGTAGATGTTATCAGCAGTGTCAGATTTTCCCCTAACTATTCTAGACTGCCAGGGAACCCTGGTTTCTAAGTGCTCAGGTGAACAGTCTCTGAAAAAGAGGAAGTTAACAAAGTGGACTGATCAGGTAAACTGACTCATATTCAACAGAAGGGCAAACAAGGGCACTGTGGGAGGGGAGTGGGTGGAGATATCTCACCCAATTCAGACTCATCTAACAATAGACTTCTAGAAAAACCGCCCCAGTCTTCCTCTTACAATCCAGAGGAATGACAGTAATAGTTTCCCTGTCTGACTGAGTAGATGAGGAAAGCATAACCATTAAAGAGTCATGACACACCAGCTTGAGGTGTGGCGGCTCCAGGGTCTCCTCCAACCACTCCATGTGTGTTACGTACGCTGTGGTGTGGTGGAAGGAGTTCGATATACCTAGGTTCAAATCCCAGCTCTGACACTCTGTGTCACATTGCATAGGTTACTGTACCTTCCTTTTTCTGTAAAGGAGAGATAATAATACGTATCTCACTAAGTCATTGGAAAGATTACGTAAAATATTTGCTTGATAACCATTAGACATTCAGTAAAGGTTAATTCCCACTCTTACTAGAGGGCAAAGGTTTAGATACTATGAATAAGACTGCACAATTATTTGGCAGACTATGAGGATCTTTGAAAATGCTTGAGCTAGTTCTGCCCTGTGGTTTTATTGTTTATTAACTGTCAGCAGGTTCTTTTCTGTATTAGACCTAAAGTGATGTAGCTTCAACTCACCTGTCTATAAAAATAACTTTACTCTCTTTTCCATCTGCTAGCCCTTCGAATCTAAGGTTTGGATATTTGCTGTTAGCATTGGCTCATGGATTATTTTATTATTTAATTAATTATAGTCTATTATCATCATGTATTAATTTTAGTGCTCAAATTGTACCACATTTTGCTAGTGGCAGCTCTTAAGGCTTTAAGTGTTGAAAGATGCTTGTCACATCTTTTCTCCAAATCATCTCTGTTTAGAAGTCCTCAGTTTCTGTGTCTGTTCCTTATATTTATATATTTTTCAGATGCTTCCACATCCAGGTTGCCTTCATCTGGATTTACTCCAGTGTGTAATTTCTGTATAAAACGAGTCCTATAAATATATCTAAATATAAATACATCTAAAAGGTACATAATACTGCAGAAGTATTCTAACTAATGTAAACATGGCTCCTTGTTCTAGGACTAGCTGCTGTTTGCAGATCCTGCCTAAGACGGCATGCCATGTTTCGCATGTGTGTCCAGTGCTGGCTCATAAAATCTCCATGACCTTTTTTATGGACTGTCCTTAGTCGGGCGGGTGACTTAGTAACCTGAGTGTAGGCTACTTTACGTCTATTAGATTTTCTCTTATTTAGTTCCATCTCAGTATTCTAGAATGTATTGAATACAAATTATATTGTCCAGTGTGTTAGCCGTATCTCTCTGCAGTATTGGATAAATGCATCTTCTGTAGCTTCATCCAGATTCTTGCTAAAAATACAAGATTGGGAGCAGAAGACCAATGCCCAACACCACTTCTTATTTCTCACCTAGGGTCTGTAACTTGGAAACCTCCTTGTCTGACTCTTCTTTGACATCTCCAGGGAAGGAAACGCAACCACTTTTCTCTATAGCAGAGAAGCTGAACTGTTTTCTTAAGCTGTAAATCCTCTCTTGATGAGAAAACAGTCTAATATTCTGAATCCTACATTAAACACTGACAATACAATATGGGTGCCTCAGTAAATGGCATTAGTAACTTTTCTAGGGTTGCTTTTGTTCAGTACTTAAATGGGTCTGCATAGCTTCTACCTTGCACCTGTCTAATACAAAGGCAGTAGTTCCTTAAGGGGCAAACAGGTGTGCTTACTTTGTTCCATGGTGATCTGAGCCCCTCCATATTCTGTCCAGGAGTCAGTTCATGATTTTCTGAAAAGGTCATTCCACTGTGAATCATCTTTTGACTATATGTGCATTACTAAATGGTGGGGCTTTGCAGTCACACTTAGAAGAAATCTAGAATTATAGAATTCTAGCCAAGCAGGGCTGAGTAATGAGGTGACAGCCAAATATCTTCTTGTTTAACCTGATAGATATCTGCTGAATCCTTTCCAGCTAATGGTACAAAAGCAGCCATCTGCACTGTAATAGTTCCAGTGCATGTATTTGCCATTTAGCCCAGGCATGCTGGAAACATAAAATAAATACTTATTGAAGGGAACATTACAAACCTATCCTAGTAGGGATACTCTCCATCCAAAAATCACTATAAATTTCCAGACATGTCAAAGTTGGCTGGAGAGAGGGAGATTGAAGTGAAATTGACTTGCTGGTACTCTTCTCTGAAAAAATTATAAGGGAAGGAACACTGCTGAAACATTTCAGGGTGGTGTGTGGTTTGAAGAGGAACTTCAGTAACAAGCTAATGTGAGCTGAGGTGCAATGTGGGCTGATAATGGTGATATACTGAAGAAGAACAGGGAAATACCTGGAGAACCCCTGAGATTTTTGGATATAACTCAATGGTTTTTAAACCCTGAATTATCACATCAATGTAGTGGGTCAGGACCAAGATTTTGTTTTACCAATTGGGAAGGAAGGCTTGGGTCAGAGATGGTAAGGGTCCAACTAAGGGGAAATTCAAAGGATTCCTGCAGTGTCACTGCTGCTTTAATAACAAGCCGTAGCATGATGCCAGTAAACAAGAGGCAGAGCAGCCTGGCTGCAGGAGCCTTCTAAGAACAGAACTCCTGTAGAGCCTTACCTGTTTCATCAGAACTGACAGTTTCATCACCTGCACACTGGGAGGCCACTAGATGCAAGGGCAGTAGCTAGAGAGAGGAACCACTCCCTGCACCAGGAGATACCCAGTCCCTGTGTTGGTATATTCCCACCCACTTCGTTCATGAACTGTGCAGAGGTCCTACCTACTCTACAGCAGATGCTGTTCTCCATGCTGGGAGTACAGCAGTAAATGCGAAGAGGCCCTGCCATCTTCCAGCTTACATTCTGGCATGTAGAAACCCAGAAAGAGAAAGGATGTCCATTTCTAGTCTTCTGCTAATTGCATCAGTGATAAAGGACTGCTTGGTTTTTCTTCTGAGAAAAAGTGGGCTAATGCTGCAACTGAAAGCACTTGAATTAGATGTAAGAAATTATTTTCCCTGTAGGGATTAGTGCTTATGGAGGACAGATGACTGAGGGAAAAATTGAATGTTTTTACTTAAATGGGTTCACAAATAGGAAGACAGACAAACAAAAACAGAATAGGGATGGAGTTAGGACAACTCAAAGCTCAAAGGAGAGCACCCTAGGTCCCATCCCCTAGAAGCAGTCTTTGACTGAGATTCCTATGCATGTGATTTGAGAAAGTGCTCCTAACGGGGGAAAGAGGGAAGGGAAGCAGGGTCCGGTGGGGAAAGAGTGAAGGCTGGTCCCTCCCAGAGCTCTGCAGTAGGAATTGCATGGAGTTTGCCCTGCCTTGAGGCAAGGGGGCCAGCCGTTTGTGTCAGTTGTGAGCTGTGAGCAGCCAACAGGCACAAGAGCTGGGACATTGGTGCCCTGGCAGGAAAGGGGATCTGGGTGGGCTGCCCGTAGTGTCTGCTGCAAGGAGGAAATGTGATGTAAAAGAAAGGGGATGGGTTTTGAGATCAGGTACAATCCTCAACTGGGTGCCAGCTGCATGACCCGAGTGGTCCTTTAATCACTTAATACCTCCATCTCATCTGTACGATGAAGGCAGTGATTTCTACTTCCTGGGATTTTGAAGGACTAGCTGAGATCCTATATGAAAGAGCACAGAAGACCTGGGGTAGGTCACTGCCCAGGGGACTGCGGGGCACTCCTGTGCAAGAAAACAGGCAGCAACATGCCCCCTAGAGTTTCAAGGGGCCACAGACCACTGTGTTTTGCCACTGAAGAGAAAACCAGACATCTGGAAATGTGGAGACTTGGCAGCATTAGGATCGATAAAAATCTTAGCAGTTCACATGGTAATATTTTTCACTTGACACATTCTTAAAAACCATCAAGATAGTCCACCCAAGACTGGGTCTCCAGCATGTTGCTGACAGCATGTTAGGTTTAGCTGTGGTCCCTGGACAGTGGCACCACACACTGGAGATCCAGCCCATTAAGTGTGCTATCTTGAAGGCAGGAAAAATGGGATAGGTCCCTGGGAAAATTTCCTCAGCACTTCCATTACTCTGCCCTTTGTCTCAGTGGGGCTGGAGGGGCCCCTGAAATATTTCTTATTAGGGAGAGATTATACTGCCTCCCATTTAGTAACAAAACACTTCAAACCCTTAAATAAATACCTGAAAAGTGTATATAATTGCACTTCCTGTTACCAAGGCCTAGAGTAGATATATCTGAAGTCTAAACTTGGGCTTTATAATATAGCTGCGTAATCTCGAGTCTCAGTCACAATCCCACACCTGACAGCATATAGGATTAGAATTGCTGTATAAATCCCAGATAGAAACACTCTGATTTTCTTCAAGGACTTGACAGTCACTCCAAAGTAGGAAAAATACCATCTCCACTCTAAGCCCAAATTGTTATTTTTTTTTTTTAGCTTTCTTAATAATTCAAGTCCAGAGCTAAGTTTGAAAATAACTTTCTTCCTAGTATAATTCCTTTGTTACTTTTATCTGTGGTAGGCAGGTGGCTGGAGGAGGAGGAGGAGCAGAGGGTAACAAAATGCAGAGGTTTCTGTGGTACTTGGGATGCCTGCAGCTCCCCGCCTCTGGCTGCCCTCTCACCTCCCAGAAGCACAACTCCATCCTCTCCTCAGAGACATTCGACACAGTACAAATGTGTGGGCTTTTCAGAACAAATTGATAAAGTGTGAGGAATTGAAGTCACAGGTTTTTCTCTAAGTGAAAGTTCCTCAAATAAATGACTGGCTTCCAGCTGTTGCGTACCACCAAAGGGTATGAAATATACTTTGCTGAAAAATACAACCTAGCTTCACAGGGCAAAATATTTCATATCAGCATTATTTTACTTAATATTTTGATTTATACTCCATAGCTTGAAAACCTCCCTCGAGAAACCCATCATTAAAATTGCCAATCATCTGCAAAAGCAAGTAAGTTTCATAAAATATGGCTGCCAGTGAGTAGTTTGCTGAACACACGCAGCTTGCAGGAAACCTCAGAAATGCCCTGTGGTACTCAGAGCACTTGGACCCGCATAAAGATTTGTTTCGCGTTTGTACAAGTACTTGTTACAGAAATAGGGACGCTGGAAAAAGTGATTTGCCAGTAGATGAGATCTATATGTGATAGCTGCAAGGGTAACCAGAGACTAGATCTGATTCAGTGTGAGTTTGGAATTTGAAACCTTAGAATCTTAGGAAGGAAAGGAATCTTTGAGATCATCTAGCCCTCTTCCTTCATTCTGTTTTAAAAATAAATAAATAAAGTGACTTGCCCAGAGTCATGAAGCCACTTAACGGCAGACCTAAGATTCAAAACCAAGTCAATCTCCTGCCTGGTAAGTTGGATTAAAAACAGTACTTTTGTAGTAACCTTGATAGTTCAGCTTGTTGATCCTTGCAACAGAAAGGAAACACTACTATTACTCCCACCCCCACCCCCTACGCCGAATGTCCTTGCATCACCTCCCACTTTGCCCCAGCAAATCCACAGCAACACAAAGTAAATTACAAAGTGGTTCTGTAGCCCAGTCCAGGGCCTTCAGGGTTGGCATGTGGCAAGTATTAATGCCTATCACAGACTCATTGATGCCAAATACTTGTGACTCACATCATAGCCTTGGTGGGAGTGTGATTCTGCCCTAGACAGAATCTTCCAGCCTCTCAAGCAAATTCTGGTTGGGCTCTGAGAGCTTGGCAGTGAGCAGTGGGATGTGGCAAGGCTGATCCCTGCTTCAGAGCTGCCTGGGAGGACTGAGCTGCCAGAACCAGTTCAGCCCCACCACAGCCCAACTCAAATTGAAATCTATTTCATTATTAAAATTTTGGTGGAAGGAGAAATAAAATCTGAGAGCAAGACAAGATGTTAAAGTGGATTAGCTGGAGACAGTCCAAGGCAAACAAGACTCAAGTGAGTACGCTTGCAGTTCTGCCAGGAGAAGGGGTACAAGAAGGGAGATGGCATGGATGGAGGGAGGGGAGGGGAGAGCAAAGCTTGGAGGCTGCAGGTAGAGAAGTGGTGGCTTTCAGGGCAAGGATTTTACTGGAGTGTTCTGCATAGACCTTTTGATATATCACTTACCCTTTTTTCCTTCTGTATCAATTAAAGAGAAAAAGTTATTTTCATATAGAACAAAAATGACTGAGTCCACATTATCAAAACTAATTGTAGGGGAAACAAGGAATGGGAAATTTTGTTCTTCAAAAGTTGAGCTCCAGGATGACTAGAAGTGACATTGGGAGTGTGATACCTGGAGGCAAGCTCTTCTGGTAGACATGAAAATAAACTTAAAAACTTAAGCAGAAGGAGTTGGGCATAGTGGTTTGCACCTGTAATCCTACTACATTGAGAGGCTAAGGCGGGTGGATCAACTGAGTCTAGGAGTTCAAGACTAGCCTGGGCAACATGGTGAAACCCTGTCTCTACAAAATATATATACAAAAATTAGCCACACGTGGTGGCACATGACTTGGTCTCAGCTACTAGGGAGGCTGAGGTGGGAGGATCGCTTGAGCCCAAGAGATCGAGATTTCAGTGAGTTGTGATTGCACCACTGTACTCCAGCCTGGAGTGAGACCCTGTCTCAAAAAACACAACAAACAAACAAACAAAACAAAACAAAACAAAACAAAAGTCTTTAAGCAAAAATTTGCTAGACAGGAACCTCTGAAGCCGAGGCAATCTAGAGTAGGTGGGGCAGGCTGGAGGTGGCTGTGAAGTTATGGCTCTGCTTTGGCTGGAGCTCTCTTTACCTTATGTGCAGTGATACCTTATGTGCGGTGCCCAGTTAAGGGCAGCTTGCCTCAGGCTTGAGAGCTCTTCTTTTAGGGAGAAAAATGCTCAAAGAAGATGCAGAACTGTATAGATCGGACCAGGACAGATGTCCAGTCCTATTTTCAACCAGACACTTGACCCACTACTAATCAGCCTTCTCCTTCTCCCTCCGTGTCCCATGCAGATATGGCGCTGGTTGTGTTGAGCACTCATGTTGTCATATCAGGCTGGCAGTTTGTTTTCAGTCTCTCTCGTTTGTAGGAACTTAAATTTGAGTCTCACATGTTCAGAATGTTCAGGTAGTCTTATTTTTTTTTTTCTTTAAGAACTCTAGTTAGTTCTTTTTCAAATTGCTAATTGCAGAGAGAGGTACACATTAACTAGAATTTCAGGAGAGATGCTTTCTGCATGACCCCTGCTGATCCTGGCTAAGGAATGCTTTGTGAATGCTCCTAGATACATTGCTGTCTGCCCTGTAGCAACTACAAGGACTTAAACACCTCTCTGAATGTTATGATATGCTGGAGGAAAACCCAGGCTCTATTTTTTACTACGTCTGTACCCTGTCTCCTGCTAGCTAGTGTCCTTTCTGCAAGAATAGGATTTTTAAAGTTTCACTTACTGTTTGCTTATTTGCACATGGAAAACAGATTGGCTTAGTGAGCCATAGAAGATATTAAAAATTCATTATCTTTTCTTTTGCTTGGGATTTTCATGTAGGCTGTCTTTTTTATCTCATTTACTAATTAATTCATCAGTCATTTTTTGAGCTTCTACCATGTGCCAGGCACTATTGTAGACACTGAGGATATGGCAATGGAGAAAACACAAGCAGCACCCTGGTTTCCTGCTTAGACCTTTCTTTACTGTGCTGTTAGCCTGAATATGCCCCATTTTGAGACATTTCAGATTATTGTTTGAAAAAAAGAAAAATTCTTCTTAAAAAAGCATTTGAAGGTATATGGAGTGGATGTAGTTTGTTAAAGAGAGGTACTTCAAATCATGGAACCTGAAATTTGTAACTTATTTCACCTCCCCACCCCATTTCATCCTGCCACCCCCAAAATGAGAACAGTCACATTTCTTAGGCCTTTTTCCACACAGTCTCTTAAAGGGGAATGCTTATTGCATTAACTTAAAAAGTCTTTAAAAATCTTAAAAGAGAAAGACTTCTATAATATGTTATCTGACATTTAAATTTAAGACAATACTGCCAACAGGGGCATATGAAGTCCAAACCATGAAATTTGCTGTTATTTGGAGGGCAAACTACTAGGAACCACTGATACATGCCCAAAGAGAAAGCTGTGTTAACACAGAAGAATGAAACTAGGCAGAGTAAAAAATTATTTCAAGTATATTGGTACACTGAATTTATTCTTTTATTCAACAAAATTTCATTGTGTCCATTGATGACCAGAAACCATGGAGATTCAGAATATATCAAAACAGCTTCTGTTTTTGCCCAGTCTTCTGAGTTCACAGCCCAGTTGATAATATGTGATAGTGTGTGATGATAGGGTGGCTATGTACATGTTATGTGTATTTATGAAGTGAGACCGTTGTACTGAGCACTTCCTTTAAGCCAGTTGTTGTGCTAGGCATCAGAGAAGTTACAAAGACAAATGTGCCAGATGAGATATACGTTTACCACCCAATATGTTACATTTTATACCAGAAGCATACTTAGTTTGAAAGATAAATTTAACCTGGGAACCAAAGCATCAGAAGTGAAATTTGAGCTTGGCCTTGAAGTTCATCTTCCTTTCTGTTTTTCCTTCTTTGTTTCAATTTTGGTCCCCAAATATTTATTCTATATTCTTTTTTATTGAAATGTACAGTATTTATATTACCTAAATGAACGTTATGGGTCATTCTGATTAAATGTTACTTACCATCTTATTTCTATAGATAAAATGTATTCCTAAGTATAAACATCTGATTTATATCAAACTTTCTAAATTTTTCAAAATGCAAAATATACATGCAAAAAATGCACAAACAGAACTGAACAATTTAATGGATAATTATAAAGTGAACATAGACGTCAAAACCATGCAGGTCATGAAATAGAACATTGGCAGCTTTTCGGAATCCCCCTTTGTGCCCTTCCTTGGTCACAACCCTGGAGGTCACCCCTCTCCTTGTATGCGTAATAGTGTCTTTCCTTTTTTTTTATGATGTTACCTTCTATGCAGGTATCCCTAAACAATTTCATCTCAATGTGGCTGTTTTTATATGACTAGAATCATTCTATGTATATTCTTTTGTGTCTCGCTTCTGTTGCTCAACACTTATTTTTATGGGATTCATCCATGCTGATGTGTATAGTTCATTCGTTTCCATCATTATATAGTATTCCATTTTATGAGTATACCACAATTTATCCATTCTGTACATGCAACGTTTGGGGCAATTGTGAACAGTGCTGCTATGGATATTCTGGCATACATACCCCTGTGCATGTGTACTTGAATTTCTCTAGGGCGTAAAACTAAAAGTAAAATTATTAGGTTATAGGATATGTGTGTATATTTTCAACTTTACTTGAAGATGTCAACTATTTTTCAAAGTGCCGATACCAAATTTACACTCCTGCCAATGTGTATGAACTTTTCCATTGTTCTATATCCTCACCACTACTATGTATTGTTAGACTTCAGAATTTTTACAGATCTGGTGGATGTGTGTTGATATGTACTTACGGCTTTAATTCGTGTTTCCCTGCTAACTGATCAAGTTGAACATCTTTTCATATTTGTATTGGGGCCTTGGATTTTCTCTTTCGTAATGTTCCTGGTTCAAGCTTTTGCCTGTGTGTACAGTGGGTTGTTTGGCTTTTCTTATGCATTTTTAGAAGTTCATATATTCTGGATATTAGTCCTTTGTTGGTCATATATGTAATATGTTTCACCCTGTGGCAAATCTTTTCATTCTCTTTATTGTGTCTTGATAAATACATATAATTTTATATTCTGAAGGCTATACATTGATAAGTTAGAGGCTCATGTGATGTGACATGTGAGACTTTTCTTACATTTTGTATTTTATTTTATTTTTATTTTTTTGAGACAGAGTCTTGCTGTCACCCAAGTTGGAAGTGCAGTGGCGCAATCTTAGCTCACTGCAACTTCCACCTCCCAGGTTCAAGCAATTCTCCTGCCTCAGCCCCCAGAGCTGCTGGGATTACAGGTGCACACCACCACACCCGACTAATTTTTGTATTTTTAGTAGAGACGGGGTTTCACAATGTTGGCCAGGCTGGTCTCAAACTCTGACCTCAAGTGATCCGCCCACTTCGGCCTCCCAAAGTGCTGGGATTACAGGCATGAGCCACTGCTCCCAACCATATTTAGTATTTTAGGGTACAGTTCACCATTTGTTTCTCCACAGAATAGTGTACCAATGTGGAAACTGAATGTTAATCCTTAAGTATGCCCCTGTTTTAATGAAGGAATAAGAAGCTGACTTTTAAAAATGAATGTTTGTTACATTTCACTCTATACATTATACGCAAGTAATAGAGATGCAGCAATGAAATATGTTAGAAAAAAGATATTAAATTTGTTGGTTTTGGATCTTAGATGTCTGACAAACAGCCAAAATCTAGGAAGAAACTAGCAAAACTAAACATCTGTTGCTCACAGGAAGGCCTTGCAAATCTTAATTTTATATGTAATCCTTATGATCTTTGCCATCTAGTTACTCAACCCAAAGGATATTAGAAGACAAGAAAGTTTCTTCTCTATAGGCACATGTATTGCCACAAAGGCTAAACTGTTGACAGCAAGGGAGGATACAGAAAAGCTATGAAAGCAAAAGTTGATGGAGGAACTAACTCCAATAGTGTGGTTCTATTTAGTGAAGCTATCAGGAGTGCTATATGGCTGGGTGTGTTCTGAAGTGCTCACTTATATTTTGCACTACACCAGAACAAACAAGCACAGTGTGATATGTTTGGCATTGTGGGCAAGAGAGAGATCTAGAAACTGGGACCAAATGTAATTAAGAAAAACAAAGCTTCCAGTTTGGGACGATCAGACAATGTTCCACATTAGACTTCACTGAATGGGTAGAATTTATCCAGGCAAGATTAGTGTTGGGAGCAAGGAGGAAGATCATTCCAAATGGCTCAAACAGCAAGAATGAGGGGTAAGGGAGAAAGAAAGGAGAATGCAGGGTAAGTTTGGGGCATGGAGAGTCAGTATGCCTGGTTCAAGTTCAGGGTTTGTGAATTAAGCGTTGGGAAATAAAACTGGAATGATTGGCTGGGTCCATCATGGCAGATGCTGAACACCATTCAGAGGAATTTAGACTTTATTGAGTAGCACACAAAAAACACTGGGCGGGGGGGGGGGGGGTTTCAGCATGATGGTTATCGAATTACGTTTATCTTCACCTTGATGCATCATTGTCCTTTTATTCTTTCATTCTCCAGCCTCCAAAACAGTCTATTGTTAGTCCATCCACAAGCTCTGGATCTCCTCCTTTGTAGAGGCCTTCAGTGTATCAATCCAACACCTTTTTTCCCCTTCTTATATTGTCAAACACCTCCTTTTCCCCTGCCATCTAAGGCTTATTTGTTACCTCATGCTCCCAATGAGAACTGCGCTTGAACTTCTACTCCTGAATCTTCTTTCTTTAGAACTACCCCCGTCTTCAACAATAGTTTTTGTTGCTTCGCTTCTGATGTCTATGATCAAAATTCCAAGAGTATGTCTCTGAAGTGACTGTACTTCTAGTGCCAAGTTCATATTCAGTTACCCATTCATTCGCCACATTTTTTTCTGAGTACTTAGTACTGGGTGCTAAGTGCTGCTCTAGGGTGGAGGTGCAGCAGGGAAACAAAACAGGCCAGTTTTCATGTCTGGAAATGCCCACTGCTCTCCATATTAATCCATGCCCTTCCCCCCATCCCCACAGAGCCACCTACGCTAATATTGCCCTTCTCCTCTCCCCTTCCCCTAGTCAAACATTATTCTTTAACATTCAGGGCATATGTTGCCCTGAGTTTATTTTGTATTTGCCATGTTGCTTAGCCTAAAGCCGTACTCCTTTTTTTTTTTTTTTTTTTTTGTGAGACAGAGTCTTACTCTGTCGCCCAGGCTGGAGTGCAGTGGCGCGATCTCGGCTCACTGCAAGCTCCGCCTCCTGGGTTCACACTATTCTCCTGCCTCAGCCTCCTGAGTAGCTGGGACTACAGGTGCCCACCACCACGCCTGGCTGATTTTTTTTTTTTTTTAGTAGAGACGGCATTTCACTGTGTTAGCCAGGATGGTCTCGATCTCCTGACCTCATGATCCATCTGCCTTGGCCTCCCAAAGTGCTGGGATCACAGGCATGAGCCACCAAGCCCGGCCAAAGCTGTACTCTTAGCAATGATTTGAACACTCTCTGTTCCTAGCACTTGCCTTTCACCCTGGGATCCAGCACTATATTTCCAACTGTCTGTGACATAACTGCATTTGGATGACCTGTTGCATTCTACTCAACAGAACTGAAACTAAACTCATCATATACCACGTCCTTGATCTACTGCTTTCTCAAATTCTGTCCACAGCTTTGTCTGTAGACATCGTGGCCCTCCTTCACTCTCTATCCGCTTGCTCAAGTGACTTCCATTGGAGGGCTGTCACGACAGCACATTCCTCAGCCTACTGCATATTCTGTATAATAGTCAAGGTCTGTCCCTGGGAGCTTCTAGAGGAAGAGCATGGCTCCCAAACCACATAGCTCTTTCTAGGACCTAGAGCTTCCAGTGAGCAGGCCCCTTCTCTCTGCTCCTGCTCCTCCCCTGGGGCCCAGCAGTCTGCAAACCTCTCCTCCAAATGTGTGTTTTCTAGTACGTGTGTGATCAGCTTCAGTAACAGATAATGATCTCACAATTTCCTTCATCTACCAAACTATACTGCATCGCTGTGTCTCCAAAATTATTTATCTGTCCTGAGAAGTACATTTCTGACCTCAGGAAAGTATTGCTGGAACACATCTTCATCATTAGATTGATTACTGGAATCCCATCCCCCAGCAGTTTGTGAGATAGTATCTCCTTCTGGTTTGCTATTGTTTCTCATGGGTTAGTTTTTAATCTCAACCACTGAATCACAAGATCCATGAAGACAAGCTTATGATTGCTACTGTGTATTACCTGCAGCACACTGAGGTAGAAGTAGCTTTTCACAGAAACTGCACAAAAAAAATCATTTGAATGATATGTTTTATGTATATATCTCTGGTTTGTGTATATTTGTGAATTTGTGTGTGTGTTCCTCAGTGTGCTTCCCATATACTCTGTAAGAAGTATTCATCTATGTGGTTTGAGGGGCAAGGACTTGGATATTTTCCCTGGCCATCAGGCCGGTGACATAAACTAGTTAAGTTGGGTCCTCCACAAGCTCATGACTGTCACTGGCGCAATACAGGGCTTACCTGAGCTGTAGCCTGGAATTATTTTTGCCTCCACTTCCTATTCTCTCTCTATTTGAAAGACTAGTTTTGCTTTTAAACATGAAGGAAGTGGCCGGGTGCGGTGGCTCATGCCTATAATCCCAACACTTTGGGAGGCTAAGGCAGATGGATCATGAGGTCAGGAGTTAGAGACCAGCCTGACTAACGTGGTGAAACCCTGCCTCTACTGAAAATACAAAAATTAGCCAGGCGTGGTGGCACACCCCTGTAATCCCAACTACTCGGGAGGCTGAGACAGGAGAATTGCTTGAACCACAGAGGCAGAAGTTGCAGTGAGCTGAGATCACATCACTGCACTCCAGCCTGGGGAACAGAGCAAGTCTCTGTCTTGGAAAATAAAAAATAAAAAATTAAAAAAGTTTTTTAAAAAATGAAGGGGGAATATGTATGTGTACATATGTGCTTGTATGTGTGCTTATCTATGCATATGTACATACATATGTGCATGTATATATGCATATATGTATATATGAAGAAAATATATGTAATATATATTTTCTCCAAAATGTAAATAATGGATATTTCTGGGTGGTGGTTTTTTTAGTTTTTGTATTATGTCTTATAATAAGACATAATAAATTTAACAAAAACCTAATAGATATTATTTTTTAAAGACCAGAGAGGAACAAGATTATCAGATAGTTGCTGGGGTCCACCCTCTGCATGAACCAAGGGTGAGGGACAAGCAGGTTCCTAGCAGAGAACAGGGTAATCCACTTCTCAGGACCTTGGGATTCAAGAAGGCCATCAGAGAGTGAATTCAGGCTGACTTGCAGGACTGGCGGAGGTTGTGAGCTGAAGAACTGGCAACTTTGTTTGGTTGCAAAGGTCAGGAGCCTTGGACTGTGAAAAGAAAGAGAAGGAAAATCCAGGGGATAGGGGGTTGGGAGCAGGAAGGGGATAAGAAGTTCTTGAAGGTTTTCCCCAAAACTCAGCAGTTTAGAGACCTGTGGAAAAGGTGAGGAAAAGCTTGAAACATGGCTTCAAATTCATGAGGCGTTTTCATGAAGAGATATGCAGTGGGAGAGAGAAGCAGACGTGTTTCCAGTTTGGTGTTCACTTTCTGTGATTCCAGAGGGAGGGGTTTCCAGAGTGACTCAGCATGGGGACACGGAGATCCAGGTCAGGAGGGCACAGAGAGCGCCAACTAGGGAAAGCGTTTGCCACTGTGTGAGCAGCAAGCTTTCAAACGGGATGCGGGGCAAGACAGCTCCCCCAACCCGGTTACCCTCTCTTCCCTCCTCTCCCACAGTCTGAGTACAGAGGGAAGGTTTTCTGGTAAAGAAACTGTCTCTAATCTTTCTAAATTGGAAACAAACAAAAAATGACATGAAACAAGTGTTTTCCAGGATGTCTCTCCCACACTACCTAGGTTCAGAGTTCTCTCAGTGGGTTCCCTGAGCAGAGGGAAAAATGGAAAGAGGAAAAACAGAGATTGAATGTCGCTGGCTGCGGCTGATGTCTTTGCACTGGGGTGGTGGTGTGGCAGTGGGCGTGGCCAGCCTGTCACTCAGGAGGCAGCATAACAGGTGGGCATACCTCCGCACCACCTCTGAGGCCTTCCTGCTCATCGCTGACTGCTCAGCCAGCCTGTCTTTATCAGTAACCTCCTTATAGAATTTGGGAAAAAGAGCCCTGGGGTCAACATGAGCCGCAAACACAGACATCTAGATCCAAAAGGAGGCCCTTCAGGCAGAGTAGGATGCATGATAAAACAAATAAGAAGGTCGCAAAAATCAGTCCCTGAAAAGAGCTAAACTGAAAGTGTGTTTCATGGTATTAATTGATGTCTTCTCTCTATGCAGTATTTAATATTTTTGTTACTGTGTATCTCAGTTTTTAATTCTGATGGCTACATCAAGTGATATTTCCAGTCTGGGTTCTGGTTTGAAACCTGAGGTGGAGAAAGCCTTTTTGAAACCAGTTAATATAGTATTCCCAGAGTTTCTCTGTAGGAAATGGAGGAACACAGAACACATAAAGTCCCTGCCAAGGACAGAATCCCTCACCCCATTTAATGGAAGAGATACAAGCCTTTCCCTAAAAGTCCCTGCCAAGGACAGAATCCCCCACCCCATCTAATGGAAGAGATACAGGCCTTTCCCTAAGAAGTCACTGCTATAATTGGGCAGGCAGAGAAAAACACAAAGGCTGCCTGCAAGCAAGCCATCCAGAGGTTAAGCAAATGACAGTAACCACTGCCTTTCTTACTGAACTCCTAATGTGAGCCTGACATTTTACATGTATTCTCTCCTGTCATTCCCACAACAGTTCTTCAAGGTAAGTATCATTATCCTCATTTTGCAGATGAGGAAAACGTCACTCCAAGAGGTTGAATAATTTACCCAGGGTCACACAACCAGAAAGTGGCAGAGATGAGATTTGAACCCAGGTGTTTCTGATATCCATTATGCACACTGCCTTCCACTGGCCAAGTCCACTAAATAAAACAATTGGATGATTCAGGCAGAAACACACAAAGCAACATTTTGGCCCAAATAATATAAATTCTATCAGTTCCCTCTCCTCATCAGCTGAATAAAACACACTTGAATTTAAAAACCAAGAAAATTCTGTGTTCCATGTATTGTCTGTTAATCACTCACTGTCTTCTGTGCCAAGCAGAGCATGGCATGAGTCAGGAATTTAGAGGAGGCTGTTTATTATGTCTTAGCCATACAAATAGCAATTCAAGCACATCCCTGCCTCCATGGTTTTCTAATCCATCAGACAAAAAACACTGGAAACATACAGTCGACTGAAGATGAATTTGAAAATCTGTTGCAAAATAGCTGCCTCAAATTCTTGGTGGAACAAGAAGAGGTATAATATAATAAACATGTTCTCCTTTTGTGGCTATTTTTCTATCACTGGATGTCCAATGAATGCAAAACATCTCATTATAGCTCAGCTCTTATTCCAAGAGTCTAACATTAGAATGGGGCCTACAGTATATTAAATAAACAGCATTTACACGAAGGAGTCTGTACATGAATAAGGGGAGATAAGGGAAGTTTTAGCATACCCTCACCTCACATAAAGAATGCTGAGAAGGTTTGGTTAATAAAAGCCACTGTCCTGTAAAGTGGGTCTCACTGATTCTTGCCCCTCAAGGAAAATGCCAAAGACAAGTGCTTCTGGACAATGTGTGCTGGAAAATGTGAAAATGTACTTGATATCCTGCAAAACTCAGCTTTTCCGATGTTGGAGTGGTTGGCATAAAGAAAAGACCTCTATGCTAAGCATTCCAAGACAAGTGACCCTTAGAATTACTAGGCAAATATTTCAAAAAGTTGATCTCAGACTCTACACTGGCCTACGGAATCAGAAAGCCAAAGTATAGAGTTATTGGATGTGAGAGGTATATGAATTCTAAGCTGAGAGCTGTTTTCTCAAACAAGATAAATTATTAGCATTTCAAAAAAAATTTTAATGGTCTCTTTTTCACACTTCCACTTAAACTTTTTCCACTAGTCCTTGCCCTAGGCCAGATTTTTGAAAAATCATCTCAATAATGTCATGAATGACTATCATTTTTAAAGTTAAGAGCTATGCATTGATGTTTAGGTTAACCACTCTTTTAAGGTACCAAGTGGGCTATATAAAATAATGGCTTCCTGGATAACTGTGTATGTGTTTTCTCAGGGCTTAAGGGAGCAAGTGTTCAGTATCACCTATATGGGTTTATCACCTATTTCCTATTTCTCACACATCAAACCATCATGAGAAAGATTTGTGGATATACAGAGATCATCATAGCTTAATATATATTTATATAGATAGATAGATATAATGAAGTTACCCAAACCACTTCAGGTTAGGTCCTCAGGGACAAGATAGATTCTTATGTGAGGAATGCTTTCCAAGATTTTTAGAATTCACAAACATACAAATATACAAATATTATTTATAAGATGAATTCTCCATTAGAAGAGGCAACACGTACAGTGGTTAAGAACAGCTTTGAAGTCACACAAACCTTGGTTCAGATCTCACACACAAACCTTGGTTCAGATCTCACCCCCTCCACTTGCCAGCTGTATGATCCTGGGCAGGACTTCTCCAGGCCTCAGTCTGCAAAATGAGAGCAATGGTATTTACCCACTCAATGAGGTTGTGGTGCAGATCATGTGAAATGATGCATGTGAAACACTCAGCACCTTGTCAGACATGTGGTAAGCGCTCAATAAATGTTAGCTATTAATAATAAGAACAATAAAATATTTTTAAACTGCTATCCTCTTCAGAATTTTAACAACCATATAAAAAGCAGAATGCCAAACTTAGCATTTATAAGACTATTAAATCCTGCCACTGAAATAAATTCTGTAGGCCTCATAGCCCATCTATTTAAAAAACCTGGTAATGACAGTGAATTATGGTGTGGGGGTGGGGGGGGGTCTAGCTAATCAGGACAGCTGATGCCACCTTCCATGCTAATGACATTGCACACAGAAAAAAATGTGATTTAAAATTCTTTTTTTTTCTTTCTTTTTTTAAATTATACTTTAAGTTCTAGGGTACATGAGATGGAGTCTCACTGTGTCGCCCAGGCTGGAATGCAGTGGTGCAATCTCAGCTCACTGCAACCTCAGCCTCCCAGGTTCAAGTGATTCTCCTGCTTCAGCCTCCCGAGTAGCTGGGATTACAGGTGCCCACCACCACGCCCGGCTAATTTTTTGTATTTTTAGTAGAGATGGGGTTTCACTGTGTTGGCCAGGTTGGTCTTGAACACCTGATCTCGTGATCCACCCACCTTGGCCTCCCAAAGTGCTGGGATTATAGGCGTGAGCCACCACGGCTGACTGTGATTTAAAATTCTTGAGCCACTTTTGCCCTGGTAAAGTTGGGATCAGTGGGTGCACCAGTCCCTTTGCCATGAGTTATTCACAAATGCATGTATATAGCTCCTGGCTGTCTTCAGAATCTCATCTCCTCTCTGAATCCTAAGTATACCCTATATTCTTGGAAGCTCAGGGTAACTACCACTTCAGCTTGATGCTGAAGTATTTTATCTCACTAAATGAACAGTTTTTGCCCAGCTGGATTCTTACTAAGAGAGTTTCAGACTGTTTTTCTCATTTCCATGCGGCAAGTGTGATAGAACCTTTTACATCATGGAGCTGAGCCACAGTCAATGTGAGACTGTGAGATTATACTCTGGAATTGATCCTGAACTTTTCTCTTGGCCAAGAGCCATTGCTCTTTAGAATAGATCACTCTTCTAAGAGCGCTACAAGTTGACCTTCTTTGAGAGGTCATTTTTCTTAAGGAAACAGTGATTTCCTTGCTTCAGATGGCCCAGTAGAGATGGTGTAAGCCATGCTGCATATGGAAGCTGGGTCTCCAGCTTGGCTCCCTACTCGTTCACTCTCTCACTCAGGAATTCACTCCCTCAGGCAGCCTTGCAGTCTGCCCAAACCAACTGCATGCCTTGGAAAAATTACAGATTGCCACCTGTCATGGTCCCTGGAAACACTTAAATCATGAATTTTAAGTCCATTGCTATCAAAGATGTACTATATAAATGGGTAAACTTTTCTCAGTTTCTTTCTCCCAGTTAAATGTTATATAGCAAGACTTGCTGGTAGGGCACAGGGGCCCTAAGACAGCTTAAACAACAAAATGAATAAAGGATCTGAAATAAACTTTAATGATCACTGTCACTAGAACCTCACATTTAATGCATCCCCATTTCTATTATTTCTGACTCAACTCCTGCTTATGGGTCTGGAACGCTGGGAAGCCACTGCAGGACTGGTTTACAGGTGTCTAATGGGATGAAAGCATATGGATTTGAGTTCCAACAAAGTTAGTAAAAGTGATTCATCAGTGATCCTCCTCTGGATTGTGGACTTGGTGGGCTCCTTCTGAACCTTCAGACCAAGGAAAGTCTTACACACACTCTGTTTCCTCCATATCCTCTTCTACAAAATGATTGTGTGTTTGTCAGGTTGCACTCTGCATCGGGTTACTAGAAATACAATAGGTTGCACTGATGATTTAACTCTGTTTTCTATAAGGGCTACGGGATCTCATGCAGATTTTTGCAAAGTTATATGCAAATCACAGAGCCCGGCCCTTTTCTTAACAGGATGGCAACCTTGTTCCTCGGTGGCACCTGGGACCTGGAGATCCTTTCTCCACTTACGTTTAGCGCGCATCCTGGGACTTGTCCCTGCAGCTCACCGGGTTAGCCGTGGCACCGTTGGGACCTCCCACCAGGACTCCAATCACCCACCTCTCTTGAGACTTCTCTGGCAGGGCTGGTGTGGGGTGCAGCCTTTGCTCAGAGGGCAACATGTTCCAAGCAAAATCTCCCCGCCTGGGCCATGGGTTCACCCTCGGGGCTCCCTTCTTCTCTACTGGGTGCAATTCGAGGTTGCTGAGCTTCTCTCCAAAGTCTAAAATGGTGGGGCAGTAGGGACCTGTGAGAGGCCCCATGGCCCAATGTACTTCCCCCAGATCCCACTCAGAACAGCAGGTACGCCCAGGCCCCTGCTGCCCTAGTGGTCTGCAACATGAGTGAAGAGGTTAATTAGAGGGACACACTTGTCTCTGAAGTTTACACCAGGATGAACATTTCTATTATCAGTGGCCCCCAATCTGGAAAAACCCATCATTCTAATCTAGCTTGCATCCCCACATCATGAGAAAGAGGGAAGAAGAAGGGATGATGTATGGTAGAGAAGATGAGGGTTAACTTTAGCCTTTCCCAAACACTGGCAACAACCACTTCCTCAACAATTTTTCTATCTGCTTCAGCCTACCCAGATTTTTTCATGTTTTTCTAGCTCCTCTATAACCTCCCTCCCTCCTGAGGTCTCTGGTTCAAAGACCACCCTACCAGCCCCTATTTGCTTCAGGTTATCCTGTTGAGGGTGGGTGGGAAGTGTGAGAAGATATAAATGAAAACTGGCCACATGTTGGTAATTGTTGAAACTAGATAATGGTACATGGACATTCATTATACCATTCTCTCCACTTCTGTATATGTTTGCAATTTTTCATAATAAAAAAAGTTTTAAAAGTCCTCCAGTTTCCAACACACTCAAGAGAGAGCCCTAACCCCAAACACAGAGTTTCGTGGAAACCCCACACCAAGGCAAGAGGCAGAGATGATGATTCCATTTCATATATACACTCGTTTTCTAACTTTTTTTTAAAGGCCCACTGCTTTATTTTCAATAGATTAAACCTGATTTCTGAGAGGTCCTGAAGTTGGGCTTACTTCCCTGGCTGGGTTATGGGGGAGGGCAGGGTAAAGGAATCCTTAAAAAAGTTTACACTTTTATGTATCTCACAATCTTATTGTGAGGATGTGACTTGTTCAGTGTTCTGAACTTTTCGAAGGAATCGTGCTCTCAATGCAAAGTGTCATTCTCTGGAATTGCACCTGGCTCAGGAAAGGACTGTCTTTGTACTTGAATTTAAATCCAATGGAGAACTTTAACACGGGCATTTGCATGACTGAGAATTGCTGCTGTCTTTTTTCCGTATGTCACTTTCTTGAATGTGTTCTAATAAAATGATTCTAAAGCAGGCTGTTGATATACAGTGATTTATAAATACTTTCTGTTGAGTGCTGAGGCCCTTAATTCTCTGCCAAGAATCCTCCCCATCCCACTTTCCAGAAAGATCTGTCAAGCTGGAGACAGATGCAATGAGCGTGTGTCCGGCATGATGGCGGCACCACTGCAATTGCAGCACTAATGAGAATCATATCAACCACAGCAATTTTGTCTTCTGGTTGCCTAGCAACAGAATTTGTTTTTCAGAATAAAGATAATCATAGGTAGAAGATGAGTGTGGTGGTGGGAAGGCAGAGGAGGGGGCAGGACAGGAACAGGAGTATAATTGACTCCACAAGGGAGGGAGTGAGGGAGCAAGGTAGAAGGGAGAGAAAAGCAGCCAAAAAGAGAGACAGGCAAAGTTCAAACTCGTGCTTTTCAGTGGTAGTCCTCAGCACGTTCAAGTGATAATCAATGGTTCAATTCTATTTACAAAATTAAACCTTTTGATATCAAGCTATAGCAATTTACAAATCTCATTAGGCAAACTGGAATCAAAAAGGGGAAAATATATATCTCTGAAGGTAGATATTTTGAGAAACACTTTTTATCCCAATCTTTATGCCCCTCCAGCCAAGACTAGCTAGGGCAGGGGTCCCTAGCTCCTGGGCTGCAGACTAATGCCTGATGATGTGAGATAGAATAGTTTCATCCCCAAACCATCCCCCACCCACCCCCTCACCTCTCCCATTTATAGAAAAATTGCCTTCCATGAAACCAGTCCCTGGTGCCAGAAAGGTTGGGTACCACTGAGCTAAGGCACTCCCATGAGCTAGTAGCAAACTTGGGCCAACTCTTTAGAAAAGAGGCATTGTTAGGAACCTCATGGCTTAAAGGCTTCATAAAGGGAAGGGGAGGCAGAACCAGTCAAGGAGGCTTCCATTCACTGGGCGCTTTTCTGACACCGGGTACCAGGAAGACACTTGATGTCCTCCTCTAATTTTCACAGCCATCCTGAGAGGCAGGTAGTACTTTGTTTTCCAAATGAAGAGAAGTAGATAACTCACAGCTAGAACATAGCAGATCTGTGATTCAAATTCAGATCTCTCATCCCCAAATCCATGCTTTTCCAGGCCACTGGGCTGATGGCCCAGGTGCCCAGCCTGGGGTCTTCCTTGCACACCTCCCACAGGTGTTCACATCAAGGAACTGTGCAGTTCTGTATGCCCTCAGGGTGCAGACCAGTGTCCTGCTCTTCCTTGTGTGATTGGAGAACCCTGACGGCCAGGGTCTTTGTAGCACACATCCATGTATCTGTGCCTTGGTTGTGTAGAGCACAGGCTGATGAGGCAGAAATCACCGTTTGGTTTCCATAGGGATTTGTTTACTTAGCAAATATTTTTCGAGTGCCTCCAAGTGCTGGGCATTATGAAGTGGGTGAGTAAACAGTCCCTGTTCTCACAGAGCTTACCAGTAGAGGAGACAGATATTAAGTAACACATATGAGTGGATATTTAAATACAACTGAAAGGGACCTTGGAGATGATCGAGATCAACTGATGAAATTGAGACCCAGAAATGCTAGTTGCCCAAGCAATGTGCCCAAGACCGTATAGCAAGTTAGGGGCAGAATAAAGACTAGAACTCAGAACTCCTGATTTTCATTCTTAGACTATTTTCCCCCAAAATATGTCACACTCTGTTCTGTTGCATATCCGTTCCATAATAGACTGCCCCCAAGCCCCAGCCAGCCATATAATCATGTTGATCCATCAGGACACTATCCCCATTTTTAGGAAAAACCAGATAGTATTTTGAAATGATAAGGAGTGTAGTGAAGTAAATCCCTGAGAGTGGTGCTTACCAAAGCTTGTTTTCAGTGTTATCTCAGAGCCCAGAGAAGAAACAGAGAGAGGCAAGGCTCCCATGCGGTAGCGACACTAACTAATAAGGGTGCTTACAGGTGTTTCAGTGTTTTGATCCCAATACTTTCTCATCTCCCAGATTCAGCAGTTGCTCACTCACTCATTCATTCAACAAATATATACTGAGTGCCTACTAGGTGCCAGGCACAGTTCTTGGAGCTAGGGACACAGCAGTGAACAAAACAGGCCTCCCTCATGGAGCTTACATTCTAGCTGGGAGAAACGGACAATAAACAAAATGAATAACACAGCGTACTAGAAGGTGCAAAATGCTACAAAGGAAAATAAGAAAGGAAGGTAGAGAGTGCCAAAAGTAGAGATGCATTTTTAAATAGGGTAGTCAGGAAAAAGACCTTCCTTAGAAAACGATATACTCAGTACCTCATTTTCTTTATTTAGTGACATTTAAATGTATGTATATGCATACATATGTACATATGCAAGGCATATATACATATAATTTATATAATACAAATACATATGTAAGACCTTCCTGAGAAAATGATGTACTGAGTCATCATCATATATATACATATGTACATATATACATACCTATATATACTATACATATACAAATATACAAATGAATTGGTGACAAATATATCACTTTAAGTATGACAGTGCATTTGACGTGGTTTAGCATGTCGCTGTGGGTCTAGCTCTGAATAGCCAGCATATTGTGTAATTTGAAAAGTCCCACAAGCTGCTTCCTACTCCTTACAGAAAAAGAAAAAGAAAAAAAAAAAAAGCTTTTCATGGCATGTACCAATGCCCAATTCCTAGCATTCCCTTTTTGTGGGGCACTAAAGCAGTAGTTCTCAAACTTGAGTGTACATCAGAATTGCCTGGGAGGCTTGTTAAAGCACAGACTGCAGGACTGCACCCCCAGAGTTTGTGGTTCAGTAAGATTTGGACAGATACAAAATTTTGCATTTCTAACAAATTCCCAGGTAATGCTGATGCTATGGTCCAGGGACCACATTTTGGGGACCACATTTTGAGAACCACTAAATTAAGCTATTATAGCTAGGAGGTTCCTGTTAAAATGAAGCTATTACCTGAGAAATGAGGCATCCATTCCTTAGGATGAATGGACATTATCAAAGTAGTTATCCTTAAACAGCAGAATTGTTTAAAAATTGGACTATTTTTTTAAACAGGGGTAAGTTTCAGAAGCCACAGCCAAAGACCCCAAGCATGGAGGAATTAAACAAGGAATGTGTCCTCAAAGGAGGTGCCAACAGTATTTCATTATTTGTCTATCAATACTTTACATTTTCATAACGTAATACTTTTATAAGCCCTTTTGACCACTACTTTCTTTTGACCAGTTAACCTACTAGGTAGGCAGAGCAAATGAATTATTACATTGTATAAATAAGAAAATTGAGACAAAAAGAGGTTATATGGCCTCCCTTGGGCTATCAAGTCTGAGAATCCCAGCTCTCCTACTCCCATTCCGTTCTTCTTTCTCCATTAACATTTTTCATAACACTAGCAATAGCTTTCTCCTGGGACATCTATTCTGGGATCATTAAAACCCAGGACATACAGCTGCTCTTGGCCTTTTGCCCTGTTCGGAATCCCACTTGCTGCAAGTAGATTATTCATGTAAGTGATTAACTGTGGCACGTCCTAGGCCCTGCATCAGTTTCTTCTGCCATAAACACATTTTTATTCTTCTCCTACCAGTTATTTTATGGTGAAAATGCTAACTCATTTTATTATTAGCCTGAGCTAGAACTTATCATTATGAAAGCAAACCTGCTGGGGGAAAACACACATAATCCTTTCCAAAGGCAAATAGAAAAGACATTTTGATTATATGTACCATTGCTTTCATTCCATTAGGAGAGATAATTGAAAGTTTTCTGTTTCACTAAAGTACCCAGCAAAATGAGAGTAGATTTTTTTATATCTGATGACTGGTGAATCACATCTTGAGTATTTAAATATACCTATCCCTCCACAAAAAAAAAATGAAAATGAAGTATAAAATCCTTTTTCCAAGTTCTTGTCCTTCTAGTCATTTTCTCCATGTCTGCACTGTCTCCTCTTGGTGAGATGGTGAGGTCTCCTATTGACTCTCATGGTAGGGACCCTGTGGGTCACAAGGAGCTATCTTCCTTCCACTTCTATACTGTCTTTGACTATCCAGCAGCCCAAGGCTTTAGAAGTTTAATTTCTAAATCTGCCCTCATCTGTCACCTAGTACATTGATATTGTGACATCATCTTCCTCCTGTGCTGCTATTGAGACCATTCATTTATTCAGTAAACATTTATTAAACATTTACTATGTATCAGATATGCTGGGAGCCACTAAGTAGGCTACAAAAATGAGTTTGAAATAATCCTGCCCTCAAAGAACATGGCATATTATAGAACCACTCTCTAAATCACATGGAATCATAAACATCCAGATGTCTTCTCTGTGTGGGTTACAGTCCCACGCAAGCTGCTCCCCATTTTCATTCTCTGTACTCTATGCTCAGAGAAAGCTAGTTCATGAGTTTTTTTAGCTTCAACATAAAATAGACACCATTAGGAAAGAAAATATACCTGGGGAAGAGAAAAGTGGGATGAGGAAGGAGAACTAGTCTGTGATTCTGAGTACACACAGAGATAGGTATGTATCGGCAGCCCAAAAGCATCGGAAACAGGGAGCAGTGTAGGATCTAATATCTGCTGTAGACATTCCATGTGTGGACCATGGAAACTGATATATGTGGGTCATAAAGCTTGGATGACTAGAAGTTTCATATTGATGAAAGATCCAGTGTGAATATGGTTTTGCTGAGCTTTAGACTCCAAAGTGTGCTGTGAAAATGACTGTCCTTTAAAAAAATTAATGTTCACTGCGTCACAAGGACTGAACATAGGAGAAAGAGTTGTGGGAGAGAGTGGAATGCAGAGGATTCAATGAGCTGAATCAGTATTAGAGAACCCATAAGAAAGATTCAGATCCTAATCCAACAATGTGCGTGTATGTGCATATAGGTACACAAATACATATGCACAGGAAATGTGTCAAAGGCCAGTTTTTGTGAGGATGAGTCTCTTAAATATATTTCAAACTTATAATCCAGAAAAGAAGACAAGTTTAGAAAACCAAAAGTGCAGTCAGAACTAAAGATAAGATTGTTAGGTGACCACACATCTTCCTCCCATTTATATGGAGCCACCTGAAGGTGTAGCACCTTTTACACTCTCAGCAGCTTAGAGGGGCTCAGGCTCTGACCACTCTCTTTTAGATTGGGCTTCATGAATAGAATCACAAGCCAGGGGTTCAGGGCAGATATGGAGCTGGTTCTCAGATCTGTCCTTTGAAACCTGTTTTTACTGGTTCTGCAAACCTGTCCTGGCCCTGAAGAGAGTTTTCTCAGCACAGGTGCTTATAACCAGGCTTACTAATGACCATCAGAGGTGCCAGTGGCATGATAATACAGCCAGGCCTACCATGGGTGGATGTGGACATGGATAATAGTAGCCGTAGTTAGAATTCAGAGAGTTCAAAAATAGCAGTGATGGGAGAGGGGGTTTCTATGTGTCTGCTTTTGAGTTTCTGGGATGGTGGAATAAGGAATGTTATTCTATCTGTAAGGATGTCCAGTGACTCTGTTACCTATTAGTGGTGACCTTCTAATCAGCTTTATACCTAACAATGTGGAGGTTTTAGATTTGGCTGTGCTGAGTTCTGCTGAGTGGTTGTTATGGCATGCATCTGAGTAAAGGGAAGTACCAGGATGGGCATGAGATAAAAAAATAATTGATGTAGAAAGAGGGTTTAGATTTTATTGGTGTGGCACTCTCACTCTGAGAGTGACCTGTAAGTATAGCACTCTGAGTGTTGCTCTGGTGTCTCACAGTTTCACGAGGACTTGCCTGGGATCTTGGCCCTGAGAAAAGCAAGTGATTGATAAAATTGATTGACACAATTGAGCTTCTCCAAGGCCAGCTGGAAGTTAGCAATGAAAATAGGAGACTTTGTACTTCTCAGACTCTCCTGTGTTCTCATTTGCTATTGAGGATGCTGACCTATTGCTTTATGTTTTGGTATTTCTGGGACTATTCAACTAACAAACTTGTAGGAGAGCCACAGATATAACCCTCAAAGTCAGGCCAACACAAATGATCTAAGTACTCTCTTTCTATCCTGCAAAACCACATAGGCAGGCTTCGAGATGGAATAAGTCATTAAAGAGGAGGGGGGGTGGTCCTTGCAATGCTTGATTGATTGGCTGGTGTAGAATAAAAGTGATGACATTTCAGCTTAATGGCACAGCAAAATGTTGCTTGTAGGGCTACACACAGGCACAGCCTTCCCGGAGAGGCCATCAAGCCATCAACCCGGCATTTCTGGCTTCACGGCAGGAGTGAATGATTCAGAAATTAAAGTGAGAAAATAATGAGCCCAGTGAGTGTGATGGTCATTCAAAGATGATTGCTTAGATCATCACCACATGCCAGTTTCCCAACATGCCTCAGACCTCTAATTTGGCTATAGTAGTAAAAAATCTGGATAACTTATTTTTCTCCATTAAAAGTCTTATAAAAATACATATGGAGCCAGGTGGGTGGCACATGCCTATAATCCTAGCACTTTGGGAGGCTGAGGTGGGCAGATCACTTGAGTCCAGGAGTTTGAGACCAGCATGGCCAACATAGCGAGACCCTATCGCTACCAAAAAGATACAAAAATTACCCAGCACGGTGGCATACACCTGTAATCCCGGCTACTTGGGAGGCTGAGGTGGGAGGATCACTTGAGCCCAGGAGGCAGAGGCTGTGGTGAGCCAAGATCACACCACTGCACTCCAGCCTGGGCAATGGAGCAAGACCCTGTCTCAAAATAATAATAATAATAATAATAATAATAATAATAATAATGCATATGGGAGCAGGGGTGGGAGAAGTAAGGATGTGGAGGGTTAGATAGAGTAGCACCACTAGTCACATCTTTGGTAAATGTTTGACATGAGAAGGGCTATAAGGGTTATGTCCAAAATAGTATAATGATTGGGGTTCTGGAGAGTCCCTCCACTATTAGAGACTATAGAAATGGCTAATACCTCCTCCAGAGGCCAATGAAGGGGTTATGTCGCCAAAACAAGAGAATGTGTATTGCTAATAATTAGTGACTCTCAATAAGTACTGGGTATCCATCACATTCATTCATTTATTCATCTAACAGCTATTTATTAAATACCTACTATGTGTCAGGCACTATTCTAGACAGGAAAAAGAGAACAACAACAAAAACCACAAACAAGAATTCCTGCCCTCATGGAGTTTATATTCTGGTGGAAATACAGACAAATAAGTAAAATATATAAAATGTTAGATGATTATACATGTTATGGTAAAAAATATAGCTACAAAGGAATGTAGGGAGTGCAGAAGATGAGGAAGGAATGCAGGGAGAAACTAAGATTCAATGACTGACACAATCAGGGCTACAGAACACTAGGAAATTCATCCAGATGATCTCAAGGCAGAGAGTAGTGATGAGTCTGTGAATTTTGGAGGGAATGGAGAGGTAAGGGTTTTGCAAGAAACATACACAAGATTTTATAAGTCTCTCTTTATACTCCCCACAAAAAGCATGAAGATTGGCCGGACACGGTGGCTCACACCTGTAATCCCAGCACTTTGGGAGGCCAAGGCAGGAGGATCACAAGGTCAGGAGATCGAGACCATCCTGGCTAACAGGGTGAAACCCCGTCTCTACTAAAAATACAAAAAATTAGCCAGGTGTGGTGACACACACCTGTAGTCCCAGCTACTCAGGAGGCTGAGGCAGGAGAATCGCTTGAACCCAGGAGGCAGAAGTTGCAGTGAGCTGAAATTGTGCTACGCCAGCCTGGGCGACAGAGCAAAACTCCGTCTCAAAAAAAAAAAAGAAAAAAAAGCGTTGGGGAGGAGCAGTTTTATCTAGGAGCAAGTAGGAACTCTCAGATAAGAGAGCCTCTGCCCCAGTCTTCATGCCTCCACTGGAGCGAAGAGTGTGCCCAGAAATGTGCCCCAGAAGTCAAGTGGGAACCTCAGACTATTCCCCCATCCTTTACCAGCAGTCAAGAGAAGCCTTTCTGATACGACATCAGCCTAGGTTTGAAGAACCTAGATTCCATTCAAAGTGATGATGACCTCACTTATGACATGGTTAAACATCCTTCAAGTTCACATGGCAAGATTCTCGAAAACAAATCAAGGTTTGGTCCAAGTTCTATGTGAATCTGGGAGCCAAGAACTCGTACTAGTCCTACACTATTCATAAATCAAGGGAAGCTTAAAGAGGCATTGCAGATTCTGAATAGTGTGACAGGTATTTGTTCTGTCCCTAGGAGGTTTAAAAATATTAATTCCCTTTGGTTACTTCCCCCTGATTTCTGGCAGACTGTATGGTCCCTCCAGTCTAATTTGATAAAGTTTCAGCAGCAGCAGGAAGCATGGTTTCCAACAATGCCTGCATGGAGACCCACCATGGTAACTAGTACATGGACAGAGAAAGTCCGGGTTTGCTTTATCACAAATAGGACAGGACCCCAGGGGACCCAGTGAAGAGGTGCAGGAATTCCTGCTACAGTCTTGGGATAGTAATTCATATAGA
Source organism: Mandrillus leucophaeus (assembly GCF_000951045.1). Taxonomy (NCBI): domain Eukaryota; kingdom Metazoa; phylum Chordata; class Mammalia; order Primates; family Cercopithecidae; genus Mandrillus; species Mandrillus leucophaeus. The sequence goes on along the minus strand of NW_012100654.1, from coordinate 2,531,455 downwards.
GTATACCTATTGCTTGGTTCCTTGTGCCCAAGTAATGAGTATGTTCAACCTAGGTCTGAGTCCCTGACAGCAGGAAGATGGCTCAGTCACAGTTGTGGGTAAATGTAGCTTCCCCGTGTCCTCTCCCCAGACCCCACAAGACTCATCAAATTTATGCAGCAGACTTGAGAGTTAAGGAGAATCTGGCTGTGTCCTCCCAACTGCCTCACTGTGCCCTCAAGAGACAAGCTTTTAAAGTTGAAGCCAGATGGGAGGGGAGCTCAAAGTACCAGCACACACGCCCACCCTCCCATTCATTGTGTAATAGTTACCATCTAATGCTAAGGTTATCTCTGGAGAGATACATTGCATGACTAAGTTCAGGAGGTTGTCTGCCATTGCTATGTTGAAAAATTAGTCTAAGATGGTATTGGTTAGCCTTTCCAGATAAGGGCTGAATGGGGCAGGTTCATTCCAACTCAGGTCTTGTTATAGGAGCCAACTAATATAATGGCAAACAAAAATCACATTCTCTATGTGGCCATGAGAAATCAAATGTGATACTTGGTTATTTTCTATTTTCTTGGATCTATACTTGTGCTCAGCAGGGGGGCTCTAAACATGCCTGTATAGGTCAACCATCTTTTTGTCCTATCCTGATAAAAATTTAATTTTGAACATGACTCAGACTCATCTGTAGATTGCAAGAACTTTTGAACTTACATGGAAGTAGCTGGATAAAAAGCCAGTATAGTTTTATAAAATTCATGTCAAATCATACTAGTACCCGAATTGGTAATTGCCACAGAATAAGTTCCATGAGGGTAGGGAGATTCTTGTCTGCTTTCTTCACTGCGATATCCCCAGTACTTGTGCTAGTATCTGACACATTGTAGATAATGCAGCTACAATTACATAGCATGTACAGCAAGTGCAGTCTCCTTAGTGTACAGAAACACAGAGAGAAAAACTTCCCATCTTTAGTGCAACAAGACTGGTAGATAAGGACCTCCCCTGTTGCAGTGCTGAAGAGTAGGAAGTTCTTTAGAATGATGTTATACTTGAAAAAAACAAGGAGCATGCTGCTTGAGTTCCAGTTCTTGATAATGCAAGAGTAGAAGACAGGTCTGATGCATGATGTGGTAGGCAAAACTCAAATCCAGAATCGAGGGCCAGGATCATTTAACAGGTAGGGCCTGTTAAACCTAGCAAATTATAGCCTTGGAGCTTCTTTGCTAGGTTTTCAGGTAGCAAAGAAGCTCTAAGGCCATAATCAAAGTGGGCAGTGGAACCCAGGTGCACAGCCAGATGTGGGAACTACAGGCTGGTTTGGTCACTGACAATTCAAATAATTCCAATAAATGCCAACTCTTCTCTCAACAGTTTTATTGTGCAAATGAGCTTTTAAATGCACTATTTAACTTCTGGGGCCCTGTAGATCATTTCTAATTAAGAAAGGAAAATGGGAAGATTGAAAAAAGAAAGCATCAAGGGCCAAGAACAATGAATAAGAGAATCAATCCAACAGGGCACATGTCAAATAAAAAAGAAAGAAACAACTGCTATGAGAAATCAGATTTGAAAAATGTCCCTCATTTGGTTTGCTTCACTGAGTTGGTTACCAGTGAGAAAGACTGAAGTCTCAAAGACTGCTGATTGCAAATGCACTTCTCTCTGCCCTACCCCACCCCCATCTCATTCAACATTCCTGAAGCTCCAGGAAATGAAAATGTAAGAATCAATCCATCTATTGTGAGTCAGCCCAAGAAATGGTCAACAGTGGCATCTGATGCCAATTCCCTGGTTGCATGTGAAGCTGGTCTTCAGCTTGATTTTAATGAGCTTTAGGACTGTTCCAAAAATACATTAAAAGAAAAGAAAATATCCTTAATTAGAAGAATCATACAGTGCATTTGGGAGAGAGAAAATATCAATACTCAGGGAACAAAATTCTTACCATGTAGGATAGGAATAGCTATTGCATTATCCTGAGAGGCCCAAAAGTTAGAATGATCTTGCCTCCCTTTTTATCTCTATCCAACACCAAAGATGAGTCATTGGATGTAATGGCAGTCATCTTCAGGTTGTTTTTGTTTGTTTATTTGTTGCCCAGGCTGGAGTGCAATGGTGTGATCATAGCTCACTGCAGCCTTGACCTTCTGGGCTCAAGTGATCCTCCTGCCTCAGCCTCTTGTGTAGCTGGGACTACAGACATGTGCCATCACACTTAGCTAATTTTTGTAATTTTGTAGAAATGGGGTCCTACTGTTTCCCAGGCTAGTCTCAAACTCCTGACCTCAGGTAATCCTTGACCTCCCAAAGTGCTAGGATTACAAGCCAGGTTGTTTTAAGAACTACTAGTAATAATCATGATAGTAGTAGTAACAACAATAATAAAATCCAGTAAGTCGGCTATAATTGCATTCAGTTTGTATTTGTCTTAGTATGATCCCATTATAACTCTCCCCCTTTCTTAACTTTATTTTTCCTGCCACTCTTTCAAAGTTCAAGTTCCCAGACTCCTACCAATACTCATCCCTAAGACAATTCAGTCGAGAACAAAAGTGAATATATCTGTCAGGATAAGCCAAGTTTTGCTATGGTAACAACTCTGAAAATATTGGTGGCTTTAAACAACAAGGACTTACTTCTTGTTAACACTACATGTTCGTAATGTAGTTTTATCCATAGCAGGGGGCTGTGTTCATTATAGGCCCTCAGGGACTCTCTGGCTGATGGACCAACTTCTAAAGTTGCCAGTTACCATCCCAGACAGAAAGATAATTCTGAATGCTCTTACTCCCACAAGTAAATGCTCCAACCTGGAAATAACTCAATGCCAATGACCAGAACTAGTCACATGGTCCTTCTCAATCACAAGGAGCCCAGAAAAAGCAATTAAGTTATATATCCAGAAGGTGGAAATACTTGGTGAGTGTCAGAATGACTACCTTAACAGTTAACATCAAATCATACTTGCAGATAATTTACATCTGGACTCCAATATTTATATTTTGGCTTTAACTCAAATAGATTTTCAAATTTTGGCTCTACTCAACAGATTTGTGTATGTGGATTTCAAACTTACACATTGAAGTAGTGTTATTTATGTTTAGCTCGTGGTTTGCTTTCTGTTAATCTTTGTATTAGTCTGTTTTCACATTGCTATAAAGAAATACCAGAGACTGAGTAATTTATAAAGAAAAGTTGAATCGGCTCATGGTTCCACAGGCTGTACAGGGAGCATGATGCTCTCATCTGCTAGGCTTCTAGGGAGGCCTCAGGAAACTTACATGGCAGGAACAGGAGGAAGAGAGAGAGTGAGGTGGGAGGTGCCACACACTTTTAAACAACCAAATCTCACAAAACTTACTCACTATCACAAGAACAGCACCAAGGGGATGGTGCTCAACCATTCATGAGAAACACCTTCCTGATCCAATCACTTCCCACCAGGCCCCGCCTCCAACATTGGGGATTATAATTCAACATGAGATTTGGGCAGGGACACCATATCAATCAAACCATATCAATCCTACTACCCTAATTTCTACTCACCCCTGTCCATGAACATTAGGTGCCATATGTAGGGCGTCAGTGGTAATGTCGATATTTAATTAAAATATAAAGGTAAGAAACCTTCTTGTTCTTCTTGGAACTTTTTCCAGACTTAGGGAACCAATTTTTAGGGTATAATGGCCTGATGAGTCTAGTGGGACATGGGCTCTTCTCTTAGAGCTTAATTTATTAATTATTCATATGCTAAACAGTAGAGTTCTCTATTAGCATCTGGCATAAGATTCTCTACATGGTAGATGATGCATGGTAGGGAAGTGAACTTACTGAATCCCCAATAGCAAAGTCACTGACCAATGGTGCAAAGTATGTTTTACATAAGTGTAAGAACATACCACATGTGTCATGTCACCTCTTGTAAGTAATGCTGTAAGATTGCGTGACATTGCTCTAGAAATCACATAGTTACTCCATTATTATGTAGCTTGCGGTATCATTGCCAGGGCAAATTCGACTGTAAAACACATTCAGATTATCTGCAAACAGAGTAATGGACACAAGCAGACCTGGGGAAGAAAATGTAGCACTGTAATGGCATGGAACACTGGGTTGGAATCAGGAAATTTAGCTTTGATCCTAATTCTGCTGTTGATCAGCTATATGAGCTTTGAAAAATACGTTAGCCCAATCATCTCTTATCCAAACCTTTTTCCTAGGTCGGGCATGGTGACTCACACCTGTAATCCCAGCATGCTGGGAGGCTGAGGTGGGTGAATCACTTGAGGTCAGGAGTTCAGGACCAGCCTGGCCAACATGGTGAAACCCGTCTCTACTAAAAATACAAAAATTTAGCCAGGCGGGGTCGCACACATCTGTAGTCCCAGCTACTCAGGCAGCTGAGGCAGGAAAATTGCTTGAGAGACGGAGGTTGCAGTAAGCTGAGATCCCACCACTGCACTCCGGGTGACAGAGGAAGACTCTGTCTCCAAAACAAAGCAAAAGAAAAAAAAAAAGTTTCCTAATCTGTAACAATGGAAAGTAATAGAAACTGATTTCTAAATTTCCTTCTTTTTTTAATCATACACTTTCCTATTATTTGCTTAGTTCTTACCAATAATTCCGTGACTTTTATGGGGAAAAAAATAAACAAATACACATCCTAAGTAATGTTGAATTGGAGAAAACATATTTATATATAAATAATAACCTAATTTTATATATAATTATATACATAATTATTATCTATACTGATAAAAGAGACATAGATACTGTAAAATAATAATTTTTAAAAAATTATTTATGGCTGGGCATGGTAGCTCATGCCTGTAATCCCAACAGTTTGAGAGGCCAAGGTAGGATCACTGGAGTCCAGGAGTTCAAGAGCAGCCTGGGCAACATAGCAAGATCTTCTGTCTACTAAAAGTTAAAACAAAAAATAATTTAAAAATTATTTAGCTTGAAATATAGGCAAAGATGTTTTCAGAAATTAACATATATGCTCCATTTTCTCTCTCATTTATTTATCCATTCATTTAAAAATATATTGAGCAAGGCCAGGTGCGGTGGCTCATGCCTATAGTCCCAGCACTTTAGGAAGCCGAGACGAGCAGACTGCTTGAGCCCAGGAGTTTGAGACCAGCCTGGGCAACATGGCAAAACCCCATCTCTACTAAAAATACAAAAAAAAATTATCCTGGCATGGTGGAGCACACCTGTAGTTCCAGCTTCACAGGAGGCTGAGGTGGGAAGGTCACCTGAGCCTAGGAAGTCGAGGCTGCAGTGAGCCAACATCGCACCACTGCACTCCAGCCCAGGTGTTGGGAGAAGTGAGACCCTGTGTCAAAAACAAAAACAAAAACAAAAAACTGTTGAGCATATGTCATGTAATCAGCTGGGTTAAGTGAGTGGAAAGGTCCAAGGACATTAAGGACACTGGCAAGAGCATTACTAAAATAATGAGCCATGCACTTTACTCTCCAAGAGGTGAAGCATAATTCCCCACTCTTTAACTCTGGCCTGTGTATAATAACTCATTTTTAAGGCGTACAGTGTGAAAGGGAGGGAAAGGTAACTTCACAGTGGAGAAATCTGGCAAACACTACCTCAGTCAGGTTATTATCAACAGGTTATCTCCGTCAAACATCAACAGTGAGAAGTCACGTTGATAGCACGCACCCTTGATATGATGTGGTGATGGTCTTCCTCCCCAAATCCATAACCCCAGTGTACTCATGAGAAAAACACAGACACATTCCAATTGAGAAATATTTTACGAAAGACTTTACCAAAACTCAATATATTCAAAAGCAAGGAAATCCTGAAATACTATCACACCCAAGAGGATTCTAAGATAACATACTAAATGTAATATGGCATCCTGAATGGGATTCTGGAAGGGAAAAAGAATATTAAGTAAAAACAGGGAATCTGAATATTGTATGAACTTTAGTTAAAATTGGTTCATTTATCAGAAAACCAAACACCGCGTGTTCTCACTCATAAATGGGAGTTGAATAATGAGAACATGTGGGCACAGGAGGGGTAACAACACACACTGGGGCCAGTCAGGGCATGGGGGGCCAGAGGAGGGAGAGCATTAGGACAAATAGTTAATGCACAGAGGGCTTAAAACCTAGATGATGGGTTGACAGGTGCAGTAAACCACCATGGCACACGTATACTTATGTAAGAAACCTACACATTCTGCACATGTATCCCAGAACTTAAAGTAAAATAAAATAAAATAAAAAATAAAAATGAGGCATGGCATATAAGCTACATATGAAGGAAAGCAATGAAGAGAGAGTATTGATAGATTGGGAGAAAGTAAAGGGCTCTATGAACTGGAGGTCTAGTGGGGTGGATGAAAGGTCTGAGTACCTGAATAAGCAAATTGGAAGGAGAGGAAGTTGTGGTAAGGAAGGAAGATACGAGGTATCTACTTCTAGCCAAGATAGAGAAGTAAGAACCAGATTTACTTCCCGGCCTGAAACAATTTTTTTAATGGGCAAAATATAACAAACAATAATTTTCCCGACACTGGACATGAGACAACAAGGACAGTGTGATCCCTGAGAGACAATAACCAAACCAACCGAACCCTACAAATACCCCAGCTTACTGCTTTGAGTTTCCAGATGTCAGTGCAGGGAGAGGTGGAATGCCTGTTCCCAGGCAGAGTGAAAAAATCTCAAATTCCCAGGAATCAGGAAGAGTACTCAGAAGGGTCTTACCTGAGTAGTGGGGAATAATAAATCCTAAACTAAACATGGCTCTGTTTCTGTCTATGAGAGCCTGACTCAAAAAATATAAAAATTAAAATTAAAAAACAGTACATGATTGTATTGTCAATGAGGTGGATGGGGGGATATTTCCTATAAAGGAGTTTTTTTGTTTGTTTCTTTTTTAACACCAGCAACTTGTAAACACTCTTGAATATATTAAAATATATAAAATGAAATAAATTTGGGAAAAGATTATGTAGAGATATGCTCACAAAACTCAGTTATCATTAGTCACTCCAAGTTTTCCTTGTATTCACTTCTTAACCAATTTACGGCTTGTTCCTCATCTTTTCTTTTAGACAGAGGCTTTCTGGGCTCTGCTTATACCAGCTGTACTTGAGTTTTCCAAGAGTGCTACAGCACGACCTGATATGAAACCGTGCCCCTTCAGTCTGCTTCAATCTGTCTGGTCACTTGCGTTTCAGAGCAGGCGTGTCACAGGCATTGCTGTTGGCTGAGCACTCATAATTAGCTCTCTGGCATTCCCCTCACTCTGTCTCCTTTGTCAATGAGATACGGTTCTTTGATCCAAGCCGCTTTTGAATTTTCTTTTCTCTTCTGATCAGAATAGAAAAACACAGAGATTAAAAAACATCTCCAACCTTCCCTTGTCTACCTTCATAAGACTCTGTCATCTATATCAGGATCAGAAGGCTTGGCTGCATACAAAAGAAAAGCCCCAGGTGACACCAGCTTAAATAAGAGAGAAGTTTATTTTTCTTTCTCATAACAGACAACTGCAGGTAAGCGATCTAGGACTGGTAAAGAAAATCCACAAAGTCCTCAGGCGCCCAGTTCCTTCTAACTGATTCCTTCACCATTCCCAGGGTTTAGTCTAAATATCATATCCTAGATGGATGGTGTTCCAGGGAGCAGGTTGGGCAAAAGGGAATATGTGCCATCCCCCATATTAAAAAGACCATTACAACAAGCACTAAGAGTTACATCCCATTCACCAGAGCATGATAATATGGCTGCAATAGCTGCAAGGGAACCAGGGAAATGTAGTCTTTTACTGGGTAACAAGGTATCTCCCCAGGTCACCCAAAATGAGTCTTCATTACTAAGAAATAAGGGCACAATGGGCTCTGGGAGGCACTTGGAAGTCTTTGCCATCCATACTCTTTTTTTTTTTTTTTTTTTTCGAGATGGAGTTTCACTCTTGTCACCCAGGCTGGAGTGCAATGGTACAATCTCAGCTCACTGCAACCTCTGCCTCCCAGGTTCAAGTGATTCTCCTGCCTCAGCCTCCCAAGTAGCTGGGATTACAGGCATAAGCCACCACGTCCGGCTAATTTTTGTATTTTTAGTAGAGATGGGATTTCGCCATGTTGGCCAGGCTGGTCTTGAACCCCTGACCTCAGATGATTCGCCCACCTCAGCCTCCCAAAGTGCTGGGATTACAGGCGTGAGCCACCATGTCCAGCCTCCATACTATTTCGTATTACCAGAAAAATAGCTAGTAGCAATCCACTGTACATATCTAATTAGTTTCCTTCTCTACATTGTGTACTTACTTTGTACAGAAAAAGATGTTACTTATCTTGTGCAGAAGAGTATTAATGTATAGCAAAGGTATCCTTGAGACTCATAACTCCTAACTTATTCCATATATCATAAAGAAGCATTGTGTTTTTCCTTTTTAATATTTAAAATATATTTTAAGACAGATCAATTTTTAAAGAGTTATGAGACATTTTCCTCAAAACTGAAGATGCCACAATGAAAAGCCCAAAGTTATAAGGCATTTAAAATATACACTCTATACTTATTTCTGAAAGGACTTGAGAGAGTTTGATTAAAATGCTAAAAAAGATGTGAAATTTAAAAAGTAAACATAAGAGAATCCACATGAAGGATGCAAGGGATGTAGAAGTTCCAAATTTATGATGAGGCGAAGTACAGCACTTTCCATGCACTTCAGCAAACTCCAGTTGACAATAATTGAAAACCTACTCCATAAGATAATTCTTTTTTTTTTAAGACAGAGTCTTACTCTGTCACCCAGGCTGGAGGGCAGTGGCACGATCTCGGCTCACTGCAACCTCTGCCTCCCGGGTTCAAGCAATTCTTGTGCCTCAGCCTCCCGAGTATCTGGGACTACAGGCGGGCGCCACTACACCCAGCTAATTTTTGTATTTTTAGCAAAGACGGGGTTTCACCATGTTGGCCAGGCTGGTCTTGAACTCCCTACCTAAGGTGATCCACCCGCCTTGGCCTCCAAAAGTACTGGGATTACAGGTGTGAGCCACCATGCCCAGCCAAGAGAAATGTTTTAAAACCACACAGTCTCTATGGTGAAGATACTTTCAATCCAGTGAAAGGCACAGGAAGGTAGACAAATACCATCCAAGGCAAAAAATGTGCTGGAATAGAGATACAAATATCATTCTGCTGAGTGAAAAGGTAGGGAGATGTTACTGGGAACTGCTGGTGGTGATGGTGCAGACAGGAGCTGCTGATGGAGGGGATTCATGGATGAGGTGGCCTTTGAACTGGCCTTGAAGATAGAAAAGGATTTCCAGAAGATGACAGAGGTGTGGTTTGGGAAAGGAAGGAAGAAACTATTCCAGGCTGAGAAAACATCATAAATAAAGGTCAGGGAGTTGGGGAAATGTTGGCTCTGTCTGAGAATCGGAAAGCGTAGGTGTGATTTGGAGTGCAGGGTCCGTCTAGGTAGCAGATGAGTAGGAAAGACTGAGAGGCTGATCTGAAAAGCCTTACGTGGTATGCTGAGGGATTTGGACCTGGTTCTCTGGTCAGTAGAGGAATAGGAGAAGAAGGAAGATGAGCATGCTCACATTCTATGACCTCTGTTTTCTCAGAAAGTAGTGAGCAAAGCTTCTGTTCATGAGATGTTTGTTAGTTTGTAAAGAATGTAAAGGGTTTAGAAGAGGATAATATGGTAAGGAATCGAAAAAGAAACAAAAGAATTGTGAGAAACCTCGAAGTCCCCACTGACGTGTTGGAAGTAAATTTGTCTTCACATTGTTGACAAAAGCAAAAGGGCAAATGTATTAGATTAAAGAACATTTTGGCTTTTGACAATACAAGTACATATACCGTGAGGCAAAAACATATGTACCTTCTCTCACCACTGCCTTCTTTCAGCAGAGCAGGATGATTTTGAAAGACCTTGATATAGGAACCAAGGAAGGTGATATTGAAGAGCCAAAGAGAGTGAGTGTGTGTGTGTGTGTGTGTGTGTGAGAGAGAGAGAGAGAGAGAAACAGAGGCAGAGACAGAGACAGGATGCAAGAGATGGGGAGGAGAGGGGAGCACTATTTGTCTTAGTTAAGTAGTTAGGAAGAAGTTATCACTGGGCAGTAGTTGTTGGTCAGAGGAGAAGGTTATGTGTGTGACTGTGAATAAGGTGGCTGACATTTGGATGAGTTTTTAAAGCAGTGCTGAGTATTCTGGGGCACAATGACACTAAAAGAAGAGAAGATAATTTTCCATAGAGACACTTGTACAAAGAGAAACTGAAATGATAACCCGAGAGATATTGTCTGGTGGAGTGGGAGGGAGATAGACCTTTCCCCTTACTTCTTTCACAAGGGCGTTGTAACATTAAAGATGAATGTGGAGATTTAAGCAGAATACCTTTCAGAATGACAACCCTGTAGCAGAGCGAATAGTGGGGCCCCAAAAGGCCACAGAGCTCAGACTGGCTGGAGCAACTCTCCCCCACACTCAGGCTGAGTCCTGGCATCTCCACCTTGTGATTCTGCCTGGGGGAAGCTGCAAATTGGAACACAAAGTTAGATCTTAAGAATACTTTTAGGTCTTTTTTTGAAAATTTGTTTTATAGATGAAGAAATAGGTCCGAAGAGAGTCAGTGGCTTGCCTGAGATCACTGTCCACATAGGGGCAGAACCGGATGGCCATCCAGACTCTTGACTTATAGTCCAGTGCTCCTCCTGCCATTTCTACTGTGCTGGGGGGCTGATGCAGTTCACTGTGAGAGTGCCACTGAGATCTGTGCAGCCCTGGTGGCTGCGCATGTCCCTCCCAAAGATGCAACTATGGGGACGTGATCTGTAGCCTGCCAGATGAAGGGGAGCCGAGGGAAGCAGTCAGAC